>NC_045602.1:89606813-89913063 GCF_009762305.2 Zalophus californianus | reverse complement strand
AGGACTAGGAGGATACATACCAACATCTTAACAGGGATTTTCTCTGGGTGGTGAATGATTTCTCTTTTCTTATTTGATCTAAATTTTAGTTTTTAAATTTCATGCCCTGAACGCTTTTCTTCTGTCACTACAATAAGAAGGATAGTTTATTTTAAAAGCAAGTAAGTGTGAACGTCAACTAACAGAGCATGAGAAATGGTAAATTCCTTATGGATGACCTGTTGCATTCAGCACCTGTGTAAAGAGCTGGGTCCCAGAGCCGCCTGCCCAGTTTCCCCACCTGGTAAGTGGTGACCTGGTCCCAGCTCCAGGGCCTCCTGGCCTCCGGCACACTGCTGTTCCCTGAGCTCTGGAACCCTTGAGCAGAAGCACGTCCAGGTACCCTGCTTCCATCAGCACCAGCGCTGTGGTCAAGCCAGCCCCTCCATCCCTTAGAGAGACATACTTGGCCCAAGCCACAGGCTGGCAGTTGCCGCGGTGGCCCTTCCCGCAGGAGAGCTACTCAGATGTCTTCACAAGTGCGTCCTGCGGAGTGTGGAGCCCAAGCGCTCACCACACTTAAGTGCAGGAGCAACTCTGAGAAGGAAAGGAAGCCCTGTCCCCCAGCCTGTGTCGGAAGAGCGAGCTGGCTGGGGATGGGATGTGAGCAAAGCTGGCTGAGAAAGGCTGAGCAGATTGCAAACCTCGAAAACAAACGCTGGTCTAAAGCCATGGGTCTCACAAGCATAGCTGCACATTAAATCAGCTGGGAGCTGTTCAAAGTCCTAGCAGCCAGGGCACATCCCCCTCTCCAACCAATCAAACCAGGATCTCTGGGCTGGGGCCCTGGCTTCAGTGGTTTTCTCAATGCCCAGGTGATCCCGGTGTGCAGCTTAGGCTGACAACCAGGGTCAGCCACATTTTTTCTGTAAAGGACCAGATAGTAAAGATTTTAGTGTTGTGAGCCACATGGGCTCTGTCACAACCACTCTGCGGTTGAAGAGTGAAAGTGGCAGCAGATGACCATGAACGAGCGGGTATGGCTGTGATCCAATAAAACTTTATTTACAAAATAGCCTCAGCCTGGGCTCCCGTGGGGTGTCAGTCAGTTAAGCGTCTGACCTTTGATTTCAGCTCAGGTCATGATCTCACAGCTGTGAGATGGAACCCCACCCCACGTAGGGCTCCATGCTGGGCATGGAGCCTGCTTAAGAGCCTCTCTCTCCCTCGCCCTGTGCCCCACCCCCATGCCTCCCCACTTTCTCTCTCCCTCTCTCTACAAAAAAAAAAAAAAAAAAAGGGCAGCCTCAGCCAGATTTGGTCCCAAGGACCCAGCCCACCATTGGTTCACAGCAGAGGTTTTCAAACTTGAGGAGGGCTCATCAGCATCCCCAGGAGAGCTGGACCCATTCTCACCCTGTCTGATTCAGTTGGCCTGGGGTAGGCCCAGAATTCACATTTCTGACCCGTTCCTCTGAGCTGCTGATGCTGGTCTGAGAAGCACTGGTCAACAGCCACTGTAAAGTGTATTTGACCCCAGAACCCACTCCACGATGGCAGAATGCCGACCACTCCCATAACGCTTGCCTTCAGGGAGCCACTTGGGAGGTGCTGGGGAATGGGCTGCCCTACATGATCCATTCCAGCTACCCCTCCATCCAGCCGCCTGTCTCCACAAGTGCTCCACTGGGCCAGTGAGGGGCTTGGCAAGAGAAGGAAGCCCTGGCAGCTCCCCTCAGCTGATGCCCGTAGCCTGTCCTGGGCCAGCCCCAGAAAGAATTTGTTCCATCTGAAATGAGTCCTCTCTACCCATTCGACTCAAACCAGCCCGTTTCCGGCCTGTCTGCTGGAAGGTCCGCGGGGCAGCCCTCGCCAGCCGGCAGCTCCCCGTCCTGAACTGCCTGCCAACCGGACACCCCGAGATGCCCGTCCCCCTACCCTTCACTCTCCAATACCTCCAGATGTTTTTAGAAAACAGCTTTATCTCACGGGTGGGAGTGAGAGGAAAGACCCCATAACGAGCTCACACAACATCAGCAACAGCCAAATTCAACAGGAACGATACTCAGGGGCTAGTGAGCCAACAAAGGTTTTTAAAGACTTGATTTAAAGTTATTTAAAGACAGTATTTCTTTAAAGCAGCAAAGTTGAAAGAAAGTACAGAGATTTTCCGAATACACCCTGCACCACACATACACAGCCTCCCCCGCAAAGGGTTTGCCTCATGGTTTTGTACATTCTCCGGTTTGGGACAAAGGGAAAATGACACACAGCCATCATTACAGCATCACACGGAGAGTTACACTGCCTTCACCGTCCTCTGTGCTGCTCCATTCGTCCCTCCTTCCCCGTCCCACCCTGGGCGACCACCGACCCTCTTCCTGTCTCCATAGTTTTGCCTTTTCCAGGATGTCGTATAGTTGGAATCACACAGCATGTAGCCTTTAGATTGATTTCTTTCACTGAATAATATGCATCTGAGCTTCCTCCGTGTCTTTTCATGGCTTGATAGCTCATTTCTTTTTATTGCTGAATAATATTTCATCGTCTGAATGCACCACAGTTTATTTATCTGCTCACCTACTGAAGGACATCCTGGCTGCTTCTAAGTTTTGACAATGATGAATAAAGTTGCTCTAAACATCCACATGCAAGTTTTTGTGCAGACATCAGTTTTTCACTTCTTTGGGTAAATACCAAGAAGCACAATTGATCATATGGTAGAAATATTTCTAGTTTTGCAAGAAACTGCCAAACTGTCTTCCAAGGTGGCTGCAGCATTTTGCATTCCCACCAGCCATGAGTGAGAGTTCCTGTTGCTCTATGTCCTCGTCAGCACTTGGTGCTGTCTGTCTATTGGGTTTTGACCATTCTAATAGGAGTGTAGTAGCATCCCATTGTTGTCTTCATTTGCATTTCCTTGATGAGTATAATGTGGTGCATCTTTTCATATACTTGTTTGGCATCAGTACATCTTCTTCAGTGAGGTATCTGTTGGCCCATTTTTTAATTGGGCTATTTGTTGTCTTGAGTTGGAAGAGCTCTTTGAATATTTGGGATAGCATCTTATATCAGATGTGTTGTTTGCAAATATTTTCTCCTAGTCTGTGGGTTCTCTTCTCATTCTCTTGATGGGGTCTTCCACAGAGCAGAAGTTTCTAATTTTAATGAAATCCACCTTATCAATTCTTTCTTTCATGGGTCACATCTTTGGTGTTGTATCTAGGAAGTCATCATCAGACCCAGGGTCATCTGGGTTTTCTATGGTAACTTCTAGGATTTTTATAGTTTTCATTTTACGTTTGGGCCTGTGATTCATTTTCAGTTAACTTTTGTGAAGGGCATAAGGTCTGTGTCTAGATTTATTCATTTGCATATTGATGTTCTGTTGTTCCAGCACTGGTTGCTAAAGAGACCGTCTTTGCCTCATTGCATTGCCTTTGCCCCTTTGTCAAAGACCCACTGACTATATTTATGAGGGTCCATTTCTGGGGTCTCTATTCTGTTGCATTGATCTATTTGTCTTATCTTTCTCCAAGCCAGTGAACGTTTGTCCTCAGTAGTCCTCCTTCTGAGCAGCCCTGATTCAAGGAGCCAGATCAGCCCCATCCCACCCACCTCCACGACTGTGGCAGAGGCAGCCCCCCCTGCACAGTTGGTTCTCACAGGTGTAACATGGAGTCTGGGATGTCCACAGAACCAGCTCCCAGAAAGGCAGCCCCCGTTGCCATCTCAAGTTGAAACAGGAACATCTTCGCTCAAAATCTGGGAACATTTACATGAACTCTGAGCTCTAAAAGCCCCCTCCTTTCAGTCAGTAACTCCTCTGATGTAGAGAAGTTCTTGGCTGTTAAAACAAGTTGGTCCCTCGGAAGGAGGGCATTCCCAGGGAGTCCAGCTATCAGGAACCGCATGCCGGCTGCTCTGAGGGCAGGGAGCTTCTGGCACATTCTCATCCACCTGCAGGTCAGCCACCCCCAGGTCCTGTGGATTCCTTGAGAACAGACCCTAGCACAGATAAGCCCTAGAGAAGTTACTGATAGGATCTCAATGGTCTCCTACTTTGTTACGACATAGGGGCTGGCTTTACACATAAGGAAACTGAAGCTGAAGCACATCCTGAGTAGTTGGCAGGCCTGAGTTTCACCCATTCCTCTTGTGAGACTCTAGACCCACAGATGCCCGTCGCTTTTTGGAGCACTCAGTAGGTGCTCAGTAAACAGCGGTAGAGCAGACGGCCAAGGAATGGATGAAGCATGCTTGGCTTCACCGCAAAACCCATTTTCTGCCAGTGAACTTTGCTTCCAGCCAGCCCAACAGGAGAGCTTCAGATCCTTGGAAGAGTGGACTCCCTGCTCACCTCCCTGCATTGTGGTCTGTTTCTTCCTTGTGTGTGGGAGCCAGTCCTCCGTGCACAGGCTGCCAGGCCCTGGACATGATGGCTCTCAGCAGGCAGCTATGTGGCCCCAGTGCATCAACACGAGGCAGGTGCTGGATCACACCAACCCCCACGTTCCTGAAGAGGCTCTGCAACAAGACAGAAGGGCAGAACAATATCAAAAGCCACAAGCCTCCAAGACTTGTGGCAGCAATTAGGAACACCTGTCTTCTCGCATGACTTCAGCTGATCCATAATGACTCCAGGGCAGCTGGTCCAGCAAGGTAATGAAGGGCCACCAAAGTGTCACCTCCCCACCTTGCAGAAGCATTTTCCCTTCTGACAGCCAGGCCTTTGCTGTCTCAGGCCCGGCTCAGACCCTGGGGACATCTCCTGCCTTGCGTGGCCTGGTACAGATTCCCTTTTCCACTCTCATTATGTTCTCAGTTTGCCAGGTCCTTGTCCTGAAAAGGGTCCCCTGGAAGACAGTGCAGTTCCTCATTTTATGGAGCCCTTCTCCAGATCCCTGATGTCCCCACGGCCCAGCAACAGCTTTCTGAGCTTGAGAAAAGCTGAGCTAGCTGGAGCGGAGAGCAGAGGGGGAGGGGAGTGAGCAGCCACACAGAGAACAGAAGAGAGAAAGGGCAGCAGCCTCAGACATGTGGCCCACTCTGGCCCGTTCGTGGGATGTCCCAAAGGTCAGAGTGGGGGCTGGGGCGACCTCAGGGGTCTCTGCACAGTTGAGATGTAGCTCGCAGGAAGTAACACCCCCGAGCAGCCATTTTGGACAAAACACTGTGGTTTTCTTTTACCTAGAAGCATCAAAAGCCGGTGTCCTGCCGACTTCTTCCTCCTAGCAGTGGTTCTCAGCCCTTGGCTACACACTGGGATCACCTGGCCAGCCCAGGCCCACCCAGGGGGCCTGCTGTGGCCGCTCAGGATGTAGCCCAGACTTGAAAGCCACTGGCGCAGGGCTCTCCCCCTGTGCCTGTGGGAATGCGCACCCAAGTGTAAGGGGTGGTGAAAGTGCACTAGTGAAGGCTTTGTGGGGAGACGGTGAGGGGTGAGGTGAGGGAGTGAAGATGTGTGCTGGAAGGTGGGTCAGAAACAGGGACTGGAAAGGCTGGGGTGCTGGATGATACCCACTCGTGTGGAAAATAACAGCATATCTTAGGCTGTGTAGACAAGTCCTCTGCATCCAAGACCCCACGTGTGGAGATGGCCAGGCAAGCACCTACCAGCCAGACCTTCGCATGGATTACAACAATAACCTCAAGATAAAATGCAACATCAACCACCAGAGGCACTAGGAAGCCACCTGCTGCAGGCAGATGCCAGCCAGGCACTGATGCTTGGAGGAAGAGAGATGCACGGCAACTTTCCATGCCCACAGCTGCCATCGGGCCAGGCCCCCTGCCCGCACCAGGAGTGACAGCAACTCCACAGCAAGTGCATGGAAGGCTGGGGGACAGCGTCAGTGCGTCCACAACCCCAGGAGTCTCAGAAAGGAGAGGGCCAGAGGGCAGAGCCCGGTTCCGTGCATGCCATCTGATCCCCCCAAGCCTAACCCTCAGCCCCCTTCTCTGCTTCTTGGGTCTTCCTTGCAAAGCCCGCCATCTTTGTTCTCATTCACGGGCACCCACATTCACACTGTACACAAAACATGCACCGATGCAAACATGCTACCTGCACTCACACGCACCGCACACGCACTGCACGCGCCATACACACCACACACAAGCAGATACAGATAGACCTACTCCCTGAGGCCCCCGTGTCTCTAGCTGACTCTACTAAAGGTGTAGAGAAAAGGAGAAGACTTACATTTCAGAGCAAGGTGACTTGGCACCTCATGTCAGGAAAGCACTCGGTGCTTCACCCAGCTCTGTCTCCTGCCTCACTCAGTTGGCACCACCCTCTCTCAAATCCCCTGACTCTTCCAAGGTCAAGGCTGTTCCTTGTGCAGTGTGGTTTAGAACCTCTCCATCTTCCCCTTCCAACCCACATGTTGGAGCCTTCACTTCCGCCTCAAAGTCCTCCCCGCCCTCATCCCCTGGGAAAGGAACTGCATCGAGCCAGCGCTGGGAAGAGGCTCAGCACCTCTGCAAGCCCTTCTCAGAGTGCTCAGGGCCCGTACTGGGTACGCTGCATGAGGGAGCCCACAGAGAGGCCACACAGGGAAAGAGGCAGCTGCTGGCCAGCCCCGCTGCTCCCTCCAGCCCTGTCCCACTGAGTCGCAGAGTGGTCTGGGGCCAGACCCACCCCCCAGAGCCCACCCAGGGCCTGAGAGGGAAGCGCAGTGGGTGATGGTCGCTGTTTGGGCCACTACACTCAGGATGGTGGGTTACACTGCAATAGGCCATCTCAATACCTGCAGCCTGTTCCAGGTCTCCACAGCCCTGCACAGATGTCTCTGGGAGCACAGGTAATGCTTCCTTTGACCTCACATTTCCAAAAAACAGTCAACAGTTGAAAGAAAGGGAGAAAGGGAGGGCGGGAGGGACAAAGGCAACCAGGCAGTCAGGTAAAAAGAGAAGAGAAAGTTCACTGAACTGGAGAAACTCCCAGCCACTTGCATTTGGGAAGACCTTGTCCAAAAGCCAGCCACGTCATAAGCCCGTCTCTCCTTCAGGTACCCAAAGGCCTCGAGGGCCCAATGTAGGCCAGGTACCCCTCCTCCTCACCCATTTTGGAGCAGCACCGTCCTGGGGAAGTGAAGGTCAGCTGGGTCCTGCTCAGGTCCCACACCCACTACCTCAGGCTGATGGTAATGTCCCCCTTGACCACCAGGGCAGGACATCACTGCCCAGATACCCATAGCAGACCTTCCCAGTCACCTGTAGCACCAGCCCCTGCATCTGCTGACCATCTCTGCTTCCTGGGTCTTCCCGTCCAAGGCCCGCCATCTTTGTTCTCATTTATAAGCACGCACAGCAGAGGGGTGGTTGCTGCCTGAGATATGGGTCCCTGCTCCACAGAGTCACAGCTCTTTATCTGTGTGTCCCCTTCACAAATGATGTAAACTAAATCCTGCACAACGGGCACATGAACGTGGCCTCTTGTGTAAAGGTCCCAGGTCCCAAGTCCCCAAAGCAAAAGCACAGTGGTGCCTATTCTCATCTATAATGTATATTTGATTAAAACTCACTCACCCGGGATGCACCCAAAGATTTGTGCACAAAGATGTTCATCACAGAGCTATTTATCTATATGAAAACTTACAAACAATGGGCTATACAAATGAGTTACATGCAAGAAATTACTTTGTAGTATAAAAATTATGCTTTCACATGAAAACTCATTGAAGCTACAGGTTTATGGTATGTGCATTCTTCTGTGTATATTATACTTCAATAAAAATTAAACTTTTAAAGAATATTTAATGACTTGGATAAATAGAAACAATATAATGATAAATAAGGGACAATTGCATATACAATGTGAGCCACATTTTAAATATATATAAAATGCTTAAATATACATATAAACAAGTGTGTGTGTTTGTTTATTACTGAAAGAAAACCACAGAAATATTATGAGAGATCTGTGGATAGTGAGACTATACACAAGTTTTCTTATATTCATTATACTCTGTGGTATAACAATTCAGATTTTCTACATAAAATATTATCACTTAACTAGATGGATAGATGATAGAGAAAGGGAGAGAGAGATGACAGATAGATGATATACACAGGATGGAATACTATTCAACCTTAAAAGGAAGGGAATGCTGCCATTTGTGATAGAGTGGGTGGATCTTGGGACGCCTGGGTGGCTCAGTCAGTTAAGCATCTGCCTTCGGCTCAGGTCATGATCCCAGGGTCCTGGGATCGAGTCCCGCATCAGGCTCATTGCTCAGCGGGGAGCCTGCTTCTCCCTCTCCCTCTGCCTGCCACTCCCCCTGTTTGTGCTCTCTCTCTCTCTGACAAATAAATAAATAAAATCTTAAAAAAAAAAAAGAGTGGGTGGACGTTGAGTGTTCTAAGCCAAATGAAATAAGTCAGAGAAAGACAAATACCATATGATTTCACTTGTATGTGGAGTTTAAAAAAAAAAAAAACATACAAAAAGAGATCAGACATGTGGTTGCTGGAGGTGGGGGCAATGGGGAAACAGATGAAGGGGGTCAAAGTTACAAATTTCCGGTAATAAGATATGTAAGTAGTGTGGATGTAACGTACAACATGAGGACTATAGTTAACACTGCTGTTGGTATATTTGAAAGTGACTAAGGTCACAAATCCTAAAAATTCTCATAACAAGGAAAATACATTTTTTTCTTGTTTTTTTTTTCTTTTTCTTTTTCTTTTCTTTCTTTCTTTCTTTTTTTTTTTGCATCTGTATAAGATGATAGGTGTTAACTGAACTAATCGTGGTCCTCACTCCACGACACAGGTAAGTTGGGTCACTTCACAACACACATACACCTTTTACATACATTTACACAGTGCTGCGTGTCAACTACGTCTCAATAACACTGAAAGAAAAAAAAATTCTGTGGTTTGGTTTTCTCTGCAGTTCTTCAACAGTTCTCCAGAGTCGAGGAGGAGGAGTAAAGTGCTCAAAGGGCCGAGCCTCCTGTCCCCAGACCTCCACTTGCCTTTGGCCAGCCCATGCTAGCTCACAGTCTGCTTGCTTCTGTGTGACCGGGGCGGCATGGCCCTGCCCTGGACACCTGCCCGCTGTCTTCTAAGGGCCCGTCCCCTCCACAGGGCTCAGACACCCTGCTAGTAGCTGGCTGGAATAGCCCGGCACTGGGGTGGGCCGTGTGCTACCATAGAGGCCAGGAGCCCGGCTCTCCAGCAACTAATCCAGCGATGAGGACAAAGGCTCAGCAACCAGCTCAGCCTCCATGCAGGGAGGTTCAGATTCAATCAAGATGCATTTGATCCATGCCAGGATCAGTTCTCAAAAAAGAAAATGCATTCAGAACACTTGGACCCAATTCCTACAAAGCCGGCTGTGGTAACAATTTTATCTAGAAACTATGACACTGAATCCCCAGGGAGCTCGCCCTCGGGCATGCCGCATAGCAAGCAGGGCTCGAGGCCTGGAGGAAATCACACATGAAAAATAAGTAATCGAGAACCGAGGATCTCCTGGGAGTTGTTTGAAACACGTCTGAAACATATCATTTGAGAAATGACAAGATGAAGAGCAAGAGAGAACACTGGAGAGAAGAGGGGAAGAATTAAAAAAAAAAATTTCTGAACAGAAAAAAAAGTCATGCAGATAAATTTTAAAGATTAGTTTTTAAAATGAGTTAGTAGAAAAGCATGGTTGGGCTGAGGTGAGATAAGAGTTTTATTACCCACAAGGCTGCAAAATGAGTTAAGCAACGGCACCCAGAGCTTGTAGACACAGGGACACAGACCCTCACCCATAGCTTGTGAATTCCTACAGCTTTTTGGGGAAGAAATCTGCAGTTGCTGTTAAGTTTCAAAATACACGTACTCCATGACCCAACGATCTCACTGTTGGAATTTATCCCACAGGGAAACAGCAACAGGCTTTGCAGAGCTGTACCCTCGGCGTGTTCGTTGGCTTGCTTGTGTGCTTGCCTCGAGCGTCGTTTGAGGCAGCCAGATGCCGGAAACAACCCGAAGGTCCAGCAGAAGACAGAAACGAAACTCGTTAAAAAGAGAAGTAGTCAAATCAGCAGTGGCATATTCATTCTCTGGAATATTTAGCAACCAAAGAGAATGGCTCAGATCTCTGCCTATGGCTTCCGTGGATCAACTCACGTACAGTTTTGTCTTTGTTTATTGCAACACTTTATTTTGTCCTTGATTTCCATTTCCTATGTCTGTGTTTTAATATAAATATTTCTAAAGAGGCACAGTCTTGAACATAATTTAAAATGACGTAACAAAATGGTCTGAGGAAAAAAAAAAACACGTGTTTTTGTTTTTGATGTTTTTGCATCAGAAACATCAGGGGCCATCCCTGGAGTGGATCCGACATGCAGAGGCCCACCAGGGTCCTGGCTGCGTCCATTCTCAGCCCGGGGTCAGTCTTGGCTGCATAAGTGCTAACTGTGGTTTCACTCTTCATGCAGTGCACATGTTTTAGATGTGCTTCAGGGTGCATGTCAAATTTCACAATAAATGAATTTTAGCACTGCATGTGAAATCGGTTTCCCAAATCATAAAATATAAGTCATAATTCAGTTTTTCCTGGCACAGTGTAAAAAAATGGCAAAATCTTCATCAAAATAGGGAAAAATAAAGTGCATTATCTGGCAGAGAAATCTACCAAACATTTGGGCCCCCAGCAACCCTTTCAGTTCTGTGATACCTATGCTAGCCTTAGTCTTTCTTTTTTAAATTTTTGACCCCTTTTACCCATTTCTCTCACCCATCCCTCACCTCCAGCAACCACCAATCTGTTCTCTGCATCTATGAGCTTGATTTTCCTTTCTTTTTCCTTTTAGATTTTACATATAAGTGAAATCAGACAGCATTTGTTTTCTCTGCCTTATTTCACTTAGCATTAGGGTCCATCCATGTTGTTGCCAATGGCAAGATTTCCTTCTTCGTGGCTGAGTAATATTCCATTGTATATCTATGCCATATCTTCTTTATCCACTCATCTATCAATGCACCCTTGGGTTGCTCCCATGTCTTGGCTATTGTGAATAATGCTACAGTGAGCATGGGAAGACAGAAAGCTCTTTGAGTTA
Source organism: Zalophus californianus (assembly GCF_009762305.2). Lineage (NCBI taxonomy): Eukaryota > Metazoa > Chordata > Mammalia > Carnivora > Otariidae > Zalophus > Zalophus californianus. The sequence goes on along the minus strand of NC_045602.1, from coordinate 89,902,021 downwards.
GTGTTTTCATTTTCTTTAGGTAAGTACCCAGAAGTGGAATTACGGGGTCATATGGTAGTTCTATTTTTAATTTTTTGAGGAAACTCAACAGTGGCACACCAATTTACAGTCCCACCAACAGTGCACAGGGATCCCCTTTTCTCCACATCCTCGCCAACACTTGTTATATCTTGTCCTTTTTGTAATGGCCGTTCTGACAGGTCTTTTCATGTACCTGTTGGTCAGTGTACTGTTAAATGAGAAGAATAGTTTCCTGGGTCCATAGTGTGCTCCCATTTAAGGAAAAAAAAAAATCTCATGCATATGTATATGTTTGTAGGAGCATGGGAAGATGCATAGGAAGCTGCCAACACAGGTTACTTGGGGTGAGGAGTGTGTGTGTGTGTGTGTGTGTGTGTGTGTGCGCGCACACTAGTGATGAGAATAATTTAAAATCCTAAAGTTACAATCCCAGCTCCAAGAGTCTAATTACACCTCAATCACAAAAGTAGAATTAAAAATTAAAAACTTTAGCTTATGAAGACAGCATTTAGATAATGAAAAGACAAGCCACAGACTAGGAAAAACTATGCACTATGCATATGTGATAAATGATTTATATCCAGAATATATAAAGAAATACAAATCAATAATAAAAAGACAATCCAATTTTAAAATGAGCAAAAAACATGAACAAATGCTTCACAAAGTAAGATGCATGGAATAATAAGTATATGGAAAGATGCTCAACGCCATTAGTTATCGGAAAAATGCAAATTATAACCATAGTGAGATGCTGTTCTGCACCCACCAATGGCTAAAATTAAAAAGGCTGACAGTATCAAGTGCTCACAAAGATGTAGAGCACCAGGAACCCATGCACCCTTCTTAGGAGTGAACAATGGTACAGCCACTTTGGAAAACAGTCTGGCAGTTTTTTTATGAATCTAAACATACACCTACCCAATGATTCAACAATGCTCCCCCCAAGGGAAATGAAAACATAAGTCCACATAATGAACAAATTATACAAGAACATCTATAGTAGCATTTTTCATGACAGCAAAACCTGGAAAAAAAGTCTTTATACATCAACAAGTAAATGAACAAACAAAACATGGTCTGCAGGCATCCGGGTGGCTCAGTTGGTTAAGCGTCTGCCTTCGGCTCAGGTCATGATCCCAGGGCCCTGGGATCGAGCCCCACATCGGGCTCCCTGCTCCTACCCCAGAGGCCAGGCCCGCACAGACTCCAGCCCACAAAACCAATGGAAGTCAGCTGCTCCACATCCACTGTGGCCACAAAGATGCCCCCCACACCTGGCCTTCTAAGGGGCAAGATTCCTGCCCACACTTTCAAATGGAGGAAAGGGGGCATCCTGAAGAAGGGGTGACATATGCTGCACCCAGCTTCCAAGTGATGGTCGGGACGTGAACTCAAGTCCTGGACACCACATCTGTGCTCTCAAGGCCACCACCAAGGTCGTATGTCCAAGCTCAGACCCTCACATTTCTGATGCAGCAAAACTGATTAAAACTTCAGGGGGCCCTCCTGTATGGAACATGCTGGATCACTAGTTGGTGCGAACACACCCTGAATGCGCGTGTTAATCACTATCTTGAGAACGTAGGGGCCCTGTCCTCCCTCTATATTCCCATCAAGCAGAATGTGCAGAAGAATGGTTTTTTCAGCATTCAAGGTTACGGGCTCCCAAGGATGGCCAACCCGGAGTGTCTCCCTTGTAACGAAGAGTGTCCAGGCGGCAGGCTTGGATCTCCTTGGAGGGCTGGCCCTGTAAGGAGGGAGGGGCTGCAGAGAGTCACTAGGCTCAGTTGCTGTACTATACAGGCTGGCTGCATATAGGTGCTTTGTCCAGCTGGCCACTCCCGGGCTCTCTGTAGGTAAGCTCCCCCACTAGACTATGTCTCAATTACTGTCTCTGGGACTTTTCTCTGGGCTCATGGAAGCATTACCCACCCACCCTAGTCTGCTAGGGTGCACACCCTCACCCAGAGAAGAACAATCCTCTATTATCCCCTCTGATGGAGAGGCACTGCCCTCCAGCTGGAGCACATAACAATTTAATCCACTCCAGCCACCACGCAGAGCTCCTGCCTTCATTACCTCGGCCCCAAACATCCAAGTAAATTAGTCACGGGGAAGGCTGCGGGCTGCAGAAGGTAATAAAACATATTGACACTGGCAAGAGTTAATTAAAGCTTTCACAAGAATTCGTTCAAGAAGGGCTTTTGAGTTCAAGCCAAACCCCAAAAGCATGGGGAAATTAATGAAATTCACACCCATCCCCAGCCTGGCCATCTAGGTGGGTACTGATAAGCCATTGACAATTAACACAAGTTTACTCCTTCTTAAATAACTTAATTTGCAAAAGCGTACTGTGAAAGACAGCATCCCCAGTCTGCAGACAGAGGCAAAGGCAGTCTTAGAGATACACACTTGTTTTTTTTTTACAGAACATTTTCGCTTTGGGCAGAGAGGAAATAAATAAAAGCAAAGTAAGTTCATTGGGTGCACCGGTTCATTAAGGTCGAATGATGATGCCTCTCCCTGGGGGCATGGCCAGACCCCCATCTCAGACAGTCAGTGGGGCCAATGAACACCCAGGTAGAGAGGAGAGCCAGGGAAGCCACTAGGAGGACCTGATCCAGCAGCTGCAGACACGCAGCCTGCACGGGGACCACACACAGGACTGGAGCAAGTTGCCACAGGTAAGGCGCCTGCCCCACCCCCCTGCAACCAGCTGTATTCAGGGCCACCAGGAGAGGGATGGGGTGGCCTCCCTTGGGGTAAAGACTGGGGCACTCTCAGACCAGAAGCATGTTTCCAGACCCAGGGGTCTGGAAAGGGACAGGGACACCCAAGACTGTCTACACGGTTATTTTACGATTAACTATACCTCCAAGTGGCTGTGTAAGCTTAGACCAGCAATTCTCAAAGTGGGGGCCTAGACAACCTGTGTCAGGCATACTTGGGAGCTTGCAAGAAATGCACATGCACAGACCCTGCCAGCCACCTCCTGAACAGGAAGCCCTGAAGGAGTGCCCAGCCTCCGGGTTCTAACAACTCCAGGGAGTTCTGACTCTCTGTTCTTCTCAGTGTCTTTCTTCTGAATAGTCACACCTGGAAGGGCCTGCCATTGGGCCCCTGGCACAGAAGGGGACTTGGTGACAGCCAGAGTAGTTGTAATGGGGAATTGTAACAGGTAGTGAGTTTCCTATCTCCAGGGGAATTTAAACAGAAGCCAAACAGTCATTGGGCAGAGTGGAGTCCCCAGGATTTAACATCCACTGAAGCATGGCTTACTTTTGTGCTGCACAAAAACAGTAAGACAAACTGATGGATGGACAGATCATAAAGCAAATGTAGAAAAAGTTAATTGTGGAATGAATTAGGGGGTGGGCATTTGTCCAACATTTCTGAAAAATTTTATAATAAAATGTTGTGGGAAGAAATCAAGCGAAGAACTTCATGTAATAACCATCCTTTGATCCTGGCCTATGGTTCTCTGACACTGAGTCCTACCACACACACAGTGTCGTGTGCGTGTGGTAGGACTCAGCCAGCCGGAGGGTCGGATAAGTACCAGAGGCAGATTCCCCTGCAAGAGCAGAGATCACTAAAGATGGGATGAAGGTGAGGGAAGGGGTAAAACCAACCCCTAAATTCTCCCACACGAAGGGGGCTTGTTCAAGAAGGACCAAATCAGAGTCCAGGAATTGCAATCTGGAGACTTTTTACAAGAACCACAGAAACTAATGGTAGGAGGAAAGCCACTGATATGTTATCCGTGGTTCCATGTCAACATCAAGCCAAATGAATGACACCCGGGAGTTACAGATGCCTGAGGGAAGATACACCCAGGGCACATAATTAATGCAGTAATACATGAGTCACCAGACGCAGAGGGTGACTGAGGCAGAGATGCCATCTCCATCATTTAAGTCAGCAATCATTCCATGAAAAATGCCGAGAGTAAACACGGAGGCCAATCAGGGCCATGGGGCAGGTGTGTCCAGGGGGTGGTCAGCCTGAGAACCGTGTGGAGACACAGCTGTGCATGAGGGTCTACCTGGATCCCCAGGAGCTTTTAAAATGCTCATCCTCTTGGGGCGCCTGGGTGGCTCAGTCAGTTAAGCACCTGACTTTGGCTTAGGTCATGATCCGGGGGTCCCGGGGTCAAGCCCCGCATCAGGCTCCCTGCTGAGCAGAGAGCCTCCTTCTCCCTCTCCTTCTGCTGCTCCCCCTGCTTGTTCTGTCTCTCATAAATAAATTTTTAAAATCTTAAAAAATAAAATAAAATAAAATAAAATGCTCATCCCCAGCTCCACACCCAGGTCCACAGAATGGGGGTTCACTGAGAAGCAAATAGGCTGCATTTTCACCAAGTTTGCAGGGCTACTTTGATAGGCAGCCATCATAAGAACAAAGAATCACCCTGAAAGTTACCTGTGCCAGAAGCAGGTGCTCTTGGGGTCCCACCCACATCCCAGTGCCTCAGTGCTGACAGAAGGGGACTGCAGGCACCAAATCTGCCCTGAGTACTCTCTTACCCATCCTGAAACAGCCCTCAGACCATGACCCTGCAGCTTCCTGTCCCTCCAGAACACTGGCTCGGAGACCCCCAGATGCCCCATGAGAACCTGCTCATTAGCCCACCCTGAATGCTGTGTCCCCACCCCACTCTTCCAGCCATGTCTCCTGGTATGGAAATAGGACCACCCAATTGAGAACAAGCAAAACCTACTTTTTCAGAACTTATGATGGCAAGGGAGGTGAGCCACCACCTCCTGCATGTGGCAGAGACTGGGACATAAGCCAGGGAGAGGGAGAGCTTTATGACGGGAGGAAGGGAAGGTTTCAGGTTGGTCTGGGGACACTGCACGGCAGGCAGACGATTAGATAGGGCATCCCATGGGACTGGTTAGGGAAGCATATTTGCTTTCTTCTCTGGTTGATGGTAAGTTGGGTACAGAGTAGCTGGCAGTTATTGACCAAGTCTGACCGTTGGGCCAATTGCTACAGAGGTTGTGCTGGGCTTGCTGGGCTGGTGTTGCAAGCTGTGGGTCAGAATGCTATTGTCACTGACAGTCTGGCCGCTGTCTGTCTCTCCCTGCTACCGCCTCCCTGCTATGCTGGGTACACCCCAACCTGTGTCTCCGGGTCTGTTCCAGGGACTTAGCATGGGATCTTCCCTGAAAGAGAAGGACGAAGGCTGACTGGCTTGTGAGACAGCTGAGCTGGGGGCATGCCCCCAAGGCCTCCGCAGCTCATGGCCTGCCACCTCACGGGCCATGAGCATGCTCATCCAGGCGGGGATCAGCCCTAAGGTTGGCAACAACACACAGAGGTCTTCCTCTTCCTGACATACGGGGCTCACAGGGCAATGCCCCCAGAGATGCCCAGGCCCTGACCGTGAGACCAGTTTGCGGATGTGATTAAGGACAGTGGGGTGGGGGTGGGGGTTGTCCTGGTTAGCCAGGTGACCCATCAGTATAATCACATAAATCCCTAAAGGGCAGAGAACCTGGCTTTGGTCAGAGAGATGTGAAGAGGGAAGACAGGTCAGAGAGTTGCCTTCCCCCGGCAGTCAGCAGTCCCCATGTCCCTGGGATGGCACTGGGCTCTGGACACCGAGGCATCCTGCCTTGTGCCTTTTCCTCCCTCATCCTCTCTGGTGCCAACCTCGTCCAGGCGCCCAGCGTTCCAACTCCAAACTCCTGGAGCGGAGGCTTCCCCGGTAGTCCTTGCACATGAGAGCCCCATTCAAGGGGCTGCAGCTCATGGGGGCATCTCAGCAGGGCAGGTGGGTGACGATTTAGGGTGAACACACCATCAACCTCCACACGGCCCTTGGCTCTCCCAGTGCCAGGTCATAGGTCACACTGCTGTCACTCTTCTGCAGGGTGAGGCTTGAAGGGCCTTGCTGGTGACTCTAAAACAAGGTTCACTCTCAACACCACCACTCGTTCCCCTGGGCTCAGGCAGCTCCAAGAATGACCCAAAGGTCCAGGACCGCATGATGAGGCCTGGACTGGCCTCCACTGTCCCCAGCTGGAGCCACAGGGAAGCGGCATGACTGCCCTAACAAGGAGCACCCCAACACCTGCATGCCATGCCCTTGCTGGTGTTCCTCCTTTCCTTCCATGAGAGCTCCTACCTAATCATCAGAACCCAACTTCAATATCCCTTCTACGGAACAGTGCAGCCCACCTGTTAACGGATGAGTTCCCTGGGGAGCAAATGAGCCGGCACTGGGTGAGCAGGAGCCTGGTGGGGAGTGAGGGCAGCTGGAACTCAGGAGCAGCGACGGGCGTGCAGAGATGTCCTGCCATGAACCAAGGGGATGCAGGCTGCCCCTGGGAAAGGGTGCGACCCTGGCAAGGTGGCTCTCTTCAGCCAAGGACGACCCTCCCAGGGCTGGGGAAGTGAGTAGCCAGCAGTGGCCTGTGCCCACGGAGCAGCCCAAGCAGAGCGAGCATCTCACCCCTGCTCTTGCTGGGCAGTGCTGGCTATCCCAGCGACACGTTCTCCCCTGCAGGTGAGCTCCTTAGGACCAAGCCTGGGCCTTGCACACCTTCAGGACAGGCACAGATGGCGCTGCAGACAGAGCTCTGGTCTCCAGACCTCCAGCTGGATCTGACTGAGGGCATGCTGCCTGCTTCAGAATGCTCACACCTAGTCACCATCAGAGTGACACAGCCCAGTGAAGAGTCCAGTCCCCACATGGTGAGCATGTAGCAGGGCTTCTAGGGACACTTACCCATAAAACATAAGGGTGAGAGGAGCAAAGGAAACACCCCCCGTCCTGTCAGTACCAGGTTCTGCTCCTGCTCTGGTGACCAAGCCAGAGCCCTGCGGCTGGCCAGAGTGGGCAGCTGATGAGGCTGGCCCACCAGGGCTCTGAGCTCTGGAACCCCAAGCTGAGAGCGCCCCCATTCCACACAGGAGAACCATGTGGAAAGAGCTAGCAACTCTGTCCAACGAAGCTCACCAGGCTACAGACAGGTAAGGGCTGCCCGATTTGGCAAGTAAAATACAGAACACCCAGTTAAATTTGAATTCCAGATAATGAATAATTTTTAGTCCAAGCATGTCCCACGCCATATTTAGGATACACTTTTACTAATAATTCATTTGTTGTTCCTCTGAAATTCAAATTTAGCTTGGTGCCCTGTATTTTAACTGGCAACCTTAGGTAATAGGACATGCCAGGCCTTTAAGTCACCTCCATGCAGAGGCCACAGCACTGGCCACAGGGAAGGCAGGTTGTGTCCAGCCTCCAAGAACCAAGTCCACTTCAGTACGCTGAAAATGGACCATGCTTGTGCACCTGAATTCAGTTCCACCCTTTGATCTGGGCTTCCGTCCCCACTGGAAAGTTCCTCAGTTCTCCTGGTAAAAATCAGCTTCTGCACACCCCCCGGACTGGCTGGTCACTGGCAAGCACATACCCTTGATACTGACCCAGACACAAACCTGCTTCCCATCTGTGTCAGCGGGGGCCCTTCCATGTTGAGAGGGAAAAAAACCTTAAAATCCAACATGAATGGTCTTACATGGTAAGGGATTTTATACGAACTCACAACTGGAAGATCTAGCAGTAGGTGATCTTCAGGGTGGGTTTGATTCAGGGGCCGCCATGGCTGAATCTCTACAATTCTCCCCTCTTGAGTCTTCCTCCTCAGCCTGCCCTCGTGTAGCAAGACACCTTCTAGCTCTGGGGGCTACACACTGCTTTATTCATCCACGGGAGAAGGAGGGAAGGAAGGAGAGGGAGCAGGACGGAGGAATGAGAGAGAGCTATTCCTCCCCCAATTACAAAGGGAGTCCTTCAGTGGACTCTAATGGAGGTTCCTTCAGTCACTTGCCCACCTGAACCAAATGAGTTGGCATGGGCCAATCAGAACCCACTCCGTGAGTGGGATGGTGTTAGCCTCTCCCAAACCCCCTGTCTACAAGGCCAGCATGCTGACTTCCCCACTGCCCAGCCCTGGCCACGTCTACCATGATGGCAACAGGCGGCACCTTCACTGGGTAGATAAAGTCAGGGAGACAGGGTCCCTTTCGAAGAGGTTTAGACCTGAATCTTTTCTGGACCCACCTGCAGCAGACAACTCGCCCACATCAATGTATCCCCTCCCACATGCTTTTCTTATGATGTGACAGTGACACTGTCTCACTGAGACTCAGGTTTGTTTCCTATCCTCTGAATCTAGATGGCCTGTGGTTACGGCGGAAGGAACACCGTGCTCATTTCTTGGATCACAGCACCAGCATGTGGATAAAATTCTCCTCACACTCCCAACAGCCCTGGAGAAAAGTGTACACTGCATTCTCTGTGAACGGAGAAATACAAAGACAAAAAACTGTCTTGTGGCCTCACCACACAGATAACCACCGATCACTCTAAAAAAGGAAAGTACTAGCAGAACATAAGGGTATCAGAAACAAACAAACAAAAAGAAAAAAAAAAACAACAAAAAAGAACTTAAAGGTACCGGAAGTCCATCAGCTAACCCTCTCCAGGGGCACCCAGTTTTTGTTTCTGCGGTACAAAACGGCCTCTCACGCGCACTACACACCGAGACTCCTGAGGCCACCACTCCCTGCTCTTCGAGGCCTTGTGACTCTCCGGCTAACCGTCACCCTGAATGGTGTAGCGGCCCCAGCTGCCCCACTGCCTCAGTGCACTGGGCCACCATCAGAGACCCGCACCACCAAACTGATGTCTGTAGGCTGACCAGGGCTCAGCAGTCACCCCCGCCCCTCCCATTGGGGCCCAGCAAGGACCCAGAAGCCGGAGCTCCACTGCCAGGGCCTGGGCCACAGCTCTGCAGAACTTCCGGCAACTTGTCACCCTCCCTGGGCCTCAGTTTCTTCAATCCACAGTGACGGGACAGGGATGAAGTGAAGAAGCAGTCATAACATGCTGGGAAAGTACCTAGCACATAGTGAATGCTGGCAACACACTCCCTCTCACTGTTATCATTTCTATCACTAATTAATGGAGCCCTGGGACCCACTGTGCCCGAGACAGGCAGCGCATAAGGCAAGGAAGCTCAGGATTTGGAAACAGCAGGGTGGTTCAGATGTCCCTTTGGCTTCTCAGCTGTGTGGCCAGGCAGCTGGAGACAGCACAGTGTTAGAACTGGATGGTTCCGGTCACCTGAGCCCCTGGGCACAAACACAAGCTGGGTCCGGGACAGGCATTCAGCCATGAAGCCAGTACCCCCCCCAACCCCCAGGATCCCCTACCCCACCCCTCAGAGCTCCACTCTGGAGCCAGGTCTGCCCTCCCAGGATCCTGGCCTGCACCGTGGGACTTTCCCTCTCCCACCTCGCTACTCACTCCCCAAGCCCCTGCATCCCCCTCACCTTCAGCCTCTCCTCCATGAGGCCGGACCTCCCAGAATCCCAGCACCCAGGGTGAAGGCCATGGACTGACAGAGGACACTGGGTGCAAGAACAGAAAGTTGTCTTTTCCCAGGATTAAATGCAGTTGCTCAGGTCACAGGGTGTAAAAATCTGAGCCCAGAATCCACCCAAACTGGCCTTCTGACTCCACACTCATTCTCACCTCCGTGGAAACAAACAGATGTGCCAAGGAACATCAGATGTCAGATCTTGAAAGTACCCCAAAGGGGCCTGCCGGCTCTTCCTTCTGGACAAGGCTGTGGCCTTCAACTGTGTCCTCTAGAATGCCAGGACTCTGAAATGTTCCCAGAACCCAGTGTAGTGTCCCTGTGTTGCTGAGCAGGTGAATCTGCAAGTAGCCTCCTCTTGTGGGAAGAGCATTGTGGACGGTCCTGCTAACCTTAAAAATAAAAGCCACTTATCTTAACAGCAAAACTACATTTATTCAGGAATAGCAGAGAATTACAACTTGGGACATGCAAGCTACTGCAAGACCACAGACAAGTCCAATGAAGCAGAGGAGCATTATTTTATGGAGAAGAAGGAGGAAGTCAGGAGTGGTTATTTGGAACCAAAGTCTACCGGAGAGAAGCAAGAGTTCAGGGTGATGACAATTTCTTACTGGCTGACTTGTAGGGGTAGTAGATTTCTTGCAGGAGATGCAGTGAATCTCTTCTCCCTACTGGGGCCTGTAACTGATGATTTTTTTCCTGCTGAAGACTCTTCTGTTGGGGGTCTATAACTGACAACTCTTCCTGTAATTGGTGTTGAGTGGTAGGGCTCCCCCTTCCAGCTTCCCCACCCCACTTTAGTGAGGTTTCCTTTATTGATTTTCACAGTCCAGACCTCAGGTTGAGCCTCAGAGCTGGTGCCAGGCCCAGCACTGGAATAAGCACACTGTGCGACCCTAGGCAAGTGACTTTCCCTCTCTGAACCTCAGTCTTCTCATCTGTAAAGTGGGGACACTGATACCCATCTTAAAGACAATACCCATCTTATGAAGGCAATTCACAGAGCCAATTTGCTAATGTGCATGCAGGCGGTGATCAACAAACAGAAGCTCTTTTGATTATTTCCATCCACTCAACACACCAAAACCCCAGGCACTCTCAGACCTTTCCTGCCTCTGCCTGGCACCCCTGCTCTCCATAGCTCTGGATCAGCTGACCTGCCAGAGTGTAGGGAGAAGGCCACTCAGCTACCGGTCTGGCAGCCACGGGCAAACAAACCTTTGCCATGTTTTTCAAGGGATGTGGCTTTTATGACCTTGTAAGTGCCAGGAGCCATTGTCTCCTTATCCTCCCGCAGATTCTACGAGGTGTGTGTTGTGTTGCCGCTGGTCTGTAGGTGAGATACAGGCCTCAAGGGCTCCCTTCACACCTGCTGAGGTTGGACCCTCACAAACCACAAAGAGCCCAGCTTGTGCCTTTTGTGCACATGAGATTCTCAAGGCTCAGAGAGCCTGAAGTCATTTTTTTAGGACATTCTCCCTCCCTTAAGGAGGCCAGCAGCCAGGCTGGGAAGCCCACATAGGTAGGAACTGAGGCTGGCCAACAAGCACATGAGCTTACAAGGGGATCCTTCCCCAGTTGAGCCCTCAAATGGGATTCAGCCCCAGTTGGCACCTGCATTGTAGCCTGGGGAAGCCCTGAAGCAGAGAACCCAGCTAAGCTGTGCCCGATCCTGACCTGCAATTATCATGAGACAGTAAATGTGTGTTTCAAGCTGCAAAGTTTGTCGTTGTTTGTTTGTTTAAGATTTTATTTATTTATTTGACAGAGAGAGAGAGATCACGAACACAAGCATGGGGAGTGGGAGAGGGAGAAGCAGGCTTCCTGCCTGAGCAGGGAGCCCGACACAGGGCTCGATCCCAGGACCCTGGGATCATGACCTGAGCCGAAGGCAGACTGCTAACAACTAAGCCACCAAGGTGTCACTGTCATTGTTTGTTTTAGATAACTAATCCAATAACTAGAGGCATGTCATAGGATTTTGCTTGCAAACTGCAAAGGGAGCCGCAGTGGAGGTAACAAGCCACACACCCTGAGAGCAGGGTTCACACCGTCTGTGCTGAGATGTACCCCTCTGCAGTAAATTCAATGTGTTTGAATTGGCCATGAGGCTGCCAGCTGTGTCCCACGTGGCAGGAAGGACGGATGTCAGAGAGTCAGGGAAACCCAGCCACCCAGGGGCCATGCCACCTAAGCTTCCCCTCCCTCTTCTTATCCCAATGGGAGGCAAGGAAGAGCTCCCAAGAGATCCTGGGAGAGAGGGACCCAAACCTAGGTCCTCCACCAATGTCTGTACTTCCTCACATTAGACAGACACACTTCCTGCCCACCCAGCCAAAGATCCGAGGCTCCCCAGCTGTGCAGGCTGGGCCTGAGAAGTCCCGGCTCAGAGGTTCTAGCAAAACTAGATTCCAATTCTGCTTCATGCCCAGCAGAGGGATGGATCTGGGGCCATGGCCGCATCTGCTCGGGAGGAAGAGCACACGGCCTGGGTTTCAGCAAGTCAGGCTTCCCTGGCCGGCCCCATGTCCCTCCCACATCCATTCACCCCAGGGAACTCATGTAGGAGCTCTGCTTATGTGTTGGTGGACAAAGCTGTGTTCTTCACATGGCGGGATGATGCATGGTCAAGGCCAGCAGTGGATGTCATATGGAGGCCAGACAATGTCATGTGTGCCACTGAGACAAGAAGACAGGAGGTGGGACAAAATGGGTTCAATCAGTGCTTTCCAGACTTTAGGGGCCAAAAATTCTCCTTGAGAGCTTGTGAAAACAGAATCCTGGGCCCCACTCACAGGGAATCCGATTCAGAAGGTCTGGGGTGGGGCCTGAGCATCTGCATTTCCCTCAAGTTCCCAGGGACTCCAGTTCCAGGGACCGCACTTCCAGCAGCAAGGAGCGGAAGGACGGATGAATGATCACCCCTGCATCAGTCCTGGCAGGCCTTGGATGGGACAGAAATAGTGCAGGTAACACACACACACCCACACACAAGCACGTGCACACAGAGACACGTATGTACAAAAGCCTTTCGTCCAGACTCACAGAAACACACATGGACACACACACATATGAACATACAGACACATAAGCACAGAGACACAGGCATACAAATGATACACACTTACTCACAGACACAGACATCTGTAGGCACAGACATGTACACAAATGGATCAGTCAGGGTTCTCCAGAGAAAGAGAACCGATAGGGTGTGTGTGGGGATGGGGGGTGTGTCCATGTGTGTAAAGAGATTTATTATAAGGAATTGGCCCATATGATTATGGAGGCTGGAAAATGCAGACCCAGAAAAGCTGGTGGTATAAGTTCCAGTCGAAATCTAAGTCCTAAGACAGGAGAAGACTAATGCCCCAGTTTGAAGACAATCACACAAATAGAAAATTCTTTCTTCTTCAGCCTTCCTTCCTACTCAAGCCTTCAACTGTTTAGACAAGGCCCACCACAGTGTGGAGGGCAATTATTCAGTCTACCGGTTCAAAAGCTAATCACATCCAGAAACACCCTCAGAGGCACACGCAGAAATAATGTTTAACTAAATATCTGGGCCAATATCTGTGACCCAGTCGACACATAAAATGAACCATCACAACATATACACACAAGCACACACTCAAGCAGACTTATACACAAATGCACATAAGCACACTACATACTCTCCTTTTGTGCACAGTCAGAACACACTTATGTGCATTCCTACTCCAACATATGCAAAAACTGAAACAAAGGCAGGCTCATGGACACACACACATACACACAGTGAATAGATGCAGACATACACATTTACACACATGCACAAATACACACACACAATTTTCCCCCAGAGGACCCTGAAACGATGCTGCTGTAAAACAGCTCCTTCCTGCTGTGGCACTTTGTGATTTAACAGGGCCCCCTTGTGCTTTGCCTGAGGCACCAGGCTGGTGACCATCACCCACATTCACAGACAACAGGGCCGAGGCCCAGAGAAGATGCAGTAAACAGAGCAAGTCTCCAAACCACTCTGAGCTTCCCCCCGTGCTTCTGAAAGGGAGAATAACCCACAATACTAACAATAAGCAGTCGTGGTAACCTGCCACTAGAGTTGAGCAAAGACACCAATGCCACGACACCGCCTCTCCTCTAGCCCAGTCCCCTGCTGGGGATGAACACTGAACGTGGCACGTGTGGACAGGGCACAGAGCCTGGCGAGGAGATGCCACCCTGGGGCCCTTGTGTCGTGGCCACTGACAACCAGAGGGTGAGTGGCCAGGACCGACACAGCAGACCCAGCAGAACGTGGGGGCGCATACAGCAGCCCCCTACTTATTGAATGCTACCAGCTATGCGCTGTACCAAACATGCTTTGCTAATTACAGTTCTCATGACAAATCTCTGAGTAGCCAGGAACCTGGGAGGTCCCAAGAGTTTACATGGCTTGTCTGAGTCACACAAACCCAGATCTCCCTACCCAAAAGCCACTATGCCCCAGCAGGACCCTTCTGGGTAAGGCTCAGGCGTCTCCTTCCTCCTGCCAGGGTAGTCCTGAAGTCGGGGGTGGGGAGGGGCCCCTGCAGCTAAGACCATACAATATGCTCTATCCCAGCCCTGAGGATGTACACTGAGGAAGTCCCCAAACCTCGCCACAACCATGAGGGGGAAACTGAAGCACAGAGAGGCCTATCCCTCACCCAAGGTCACCCAGGTGTTAAAAGGCAGAGCCGAATTCAAACAAATTCAAGCCATGAGCTCCAGAGACCCCACTCTAACCGCTGGGCTGGGCATGTAAAGGGAAGCAAACCTCTGGGTCGCTGTCTGTTCTGGAACACCCCTGTTCTTTCTTCACCTTTGCCAGTGTGGAGCCAAAGTTGGGAAGAGATCAGCAAACACTGCTGTCTGCCAATTTCCAGGTGCAGAAATCACCCAGAGAGAGCATGTTTCCTGGCGATGTCCATTCTCTGAAATTTCAGTCTGCACCCGATTTTCCTGCCCACTTCCTAAGGGGAGATGCCCACTCACACAAACAGAGGACAGTCTCCTGCAGGGGGCCACTCAGAACGCTGGAATCATGGGCCTGAGAAGTGTGTCCTTTGGAAAAGGAAACCCAGATGATTCTGCTTTCGAAAATCCCTGCTGATTTTTTTTTAAAGATTTTATTTACTTATTTATTTACTTACTTACTTGAGAGAGTGAGCGAGACAGGGAGCACAAGCGGGGAGAGGGGCAGAGGGAGAAGGAGAAGCCGACTTCCGGCTGAGCAGGGAGCCCTATGCAAGCCCATCCCAGGATGGGGGACCATGACACCAGCCGAAGGCAGGCTCTTATTGTTGTTGTTGTTGTTGTTCAGCTAGCCACTGTATAGTACATAATTAGTTTTTTTATGTAGTGCTTAAGGATTCATTAGTTAAGTATAACACCCAATGCTCATCACAACAGGAAGGCAGACTCTTACCCGATTGAACCACACAGGCGCCTCCCTGCTAATTTTTTTAACGCGATGTCTCTTCCATGTATATTTCGAGAGTAGAAAATCGCAAAGGTTTTGTTACAGCTCTTATTTCTGCCTCCTCCCCTTGCAAATGATCTCTGTTTGGAAACTTTTATAAAGGAAGCGGTTTACTTTGTAGCCCATAAGTATTCAGGTGAGAAGCTTCTGGTCAAAATGATTCAGCAAGAAACCATCACCGCCCCCCGCACCCCCACCCGAGGCAGGCAGCCCCCACCCCCGCCCGGGGGCGGTTTGCGGGGCGGGGCCCCCCCTCTCAGCTCCCCAGCACTGCCCTCGGCCCCGGCCCGGCTGCCCCAACACACGCTGCCCTCCGCGCAGGCAGCCATGCGGCGGGTCGGGGTGCTGCTCGCCTTCTGCTGCCTGGTCCTGAGCACCACCGGGGGCCCTTCGCGAGGTAAGAGCAGGGTCTGCCCTGGGCCGCTTCATGACGGGGCTGCGGGGCTCCGGAGCTCTGGCCGCTCTCCGAGGCGAGGTCCCCTGATTGCCCGTCGGTGGCGGGCGCGCCCTGAGCTTCCCGCCCGGGTCCCCAAGGCACACTGCTGGCTTGGCAGCCCCGGGGGACCGCGCGGCGGCAGGGGCAGGCGGCTCCCATCCCAGCTGCAGCGGCCTTTGCGGGGTTCAGGGGTAGGGGGTCTGGGGCCTGCCTGTTGGGAGAGAGAAGCGCCCTCTGTCTCCGCCCCCTCCCCGTCCAGGGACTGATAACTGTGGGCCCAAGGGAGGCTCCCCCGTAGTCCCTGCAGGTACCAAGCTCTGGGATGCCCGGTGGAGGTTAAGCAGTTTCCATGTGATGCCTGCCTTTCCTGCCTGCCGCTTGCTGTCCTGTGAACTTGGCCCCCCGGGAGCCTAAGGATCAGACCCTTCCTGCCAGGCCAGCACTGGGGGAGAAGGGGAGGGAGGGCGCCGCCGCTGTGCTCCAGAAACTGAGGCAGGAGATTGGGTTACTTGCCCAACTTACACAGCCAGTGAGCACCTGTCCCGGCCAGAGCACAGAGCAGCAGGCCATGCCCTCCCATCACTGGACTCACAGGCCACGGCTGCTGGGGGAGACTTAGAGGTGGGCCACTGCAAGCTTGGCTGGGGGCAGGGGAGGGGGGCAGAGTGTGACATGGCAACCTCGTGGAGCTTCCCAGGAGAGATAACAGGTTGAGAAAGAAGGACTTTTGGGTTGCAACGGAACATAAAAGGGCTGAGGACACTGATGTGGCAATTTCCTAAGTCCTGAAGGGCTTAGGGAGGGAAGATGCCATGCGGCTCTGCATTTAGGTCAGTGCAGTTTAGTGTCTGGGCACGGGGAGGTCATGTGCCCAGAGGGCACCAGCATCAGGGGCCCTGTTGCCCCCCACTCCCTCCCAGGAAGGCACTGGAATCTGTTCTCAGGGGAGGGAAGGAAAAGGCTGTGGGAGCCATGGAGGCAGAGTCGGGGCTGGGCTGAGTTCCCGTCTGTTCAGCCACCAGACAGAGGTGCCTCCAAGCCCCTCTTTCTGAGGCCCTTGCTCGGGTCCTCATCTGTCAAATGAAGGAAGCACCAGAAGAGATTGCTTCGGAGGGGCAGTGGGGTGGGCTGGGAAGGCTACCGGTGTGGCACAGACTCGGAGCAGGGATGTGGGCAGGTGGCTGCCAAGCACCCCAGGCCCAGTGAGAATGCTTTCCATGGGCCGCCGCAGTCAGGCCTCTTCAAGGCCCAAGGGTGCTCAAGTTCTTTACGCATCTCCTGGCTGATGAGCCCCGGCTTAGGGAGGCTGCAGGTTCCACAGCTAGTGGGTTTGGGGAGTCTGTGGTACCCCACTCTCTGCATGTGAGTGTGGGCTCTGGACTTGCCAGCTGGCGCACAGGGGCAGACAGCAGGTCCGACAGGGGAGGGGCACGTGGCTTTGACGTGGGCATGGCCCGTGAGGACACGAACGGTCATCCAGCGCCACCTGTCTCTGAACTCCCCATGCAGTCCTGTTCCCGTCCCTGCTCTGTTCCGTGAGGAAACGGAGGCAAGCGGAAGGAACTTGGCAAAACAGTTGACAGTGAGTGTCAGTAATTAAATCCCAGTGCAGTTGTGACGGCAGGCTCCACATCTCTAAGGGGACCCTTCACTAAGGTTTTGAGAAGGAGTGTGCGTCTCTGTTCTGAGCATGCAGCTTCTTCCCCTGACTTGTCCCCGTGGGATGGGTACTAAGTGGGGGGCACAGGAAGACAGCGGTATCCCGACAAGAGGAGGCCGGGAAAGGGTGTCCTCAGCATGAGAGCTAAGAATGAGGGTTGGGGGGAGAGGAGGAAGGGTGTCCTATCCCTGTGGTTGTCACGTGCAGCCCCACCTGAGACCGCCCAGGGGCCAGAGTGAGGGTAGGGGGCCCCTCCACCAGCTGAGGGGTTAAAGGAGGAGGGGTGCTTCTCTTGCCCCCCAGGCAGGCCCCAGACCCCTACCCCTGGTGGCTGAACAGACGGGAACTCAGCCCAGCCCTGACTCTGCCTCCATGGCTCCCACAGCCTTTTCCTTCCCTCCCCTGAGAACAGATTCCAGTGCCTTCCTGGGAGGGAGTGGGGGGCAACGGGGCCCCTGATGCTGGTGCCCTCTGGGCACATGACCTCCCCGTGCCCAGACACTAAACTGCACTGACCTAAATGCGGAGCCCCATGGCATCTTCCCTCCCTAAGCCCTTCAGGACTTAGGAAATTGCCACATCAGTGTCCTCAGCCCTTTTATGTTCCGTTGCAACCCAAAAGTCCTTCTTTCTCAACCTGTTATCTCTCCTGGGAAGCTCCATGGGGTTGCCATGTCACACTCTGCCCCCTCCCCTGCCCCCAGCCAAGCTTGCAGTGGCCCATCTTCTCATTACAGGGCTTTATGATTAGTTGAACCTGGTTTAAACCCACCCTGCACTCCTCTGGGGCCTCAGTCTCTCTCCTGTAGAATGGGGATCTACACGCTGCCCGCAGGGTGGTAACAAGAAAGGAAGAGCTCTAACTTTCCTGCTCCCCAGACTTTGGCTGCACAGCACACACCCCAGAACCCCCGTCCCTGAGGACAGCCCAGGCCCCCTTTAGTGGGGGAGGGACTGACCCGCCCCCCTGGCCAGGGCCCCGGGCCACCAAGCCTGCACTGTCACCATCTGCTCAGCACCCGCCTGGTGGCTTCCATTCTTCCCTGAAGGAGAGGCCCTCTTTGGGATGTTTATTCTCCATGAGAAGCCTTAGATTTCTCTTAAAGAATCCTAAGAATAGATTTGACTTTCAACCTTTTTTTTAATTAAAAACGGAGCTTTTATTGTTTGTTTAGACAACTGCACTGATGAAGATTTACTGACTTGAAGCCTACATTTTAGGAAAACATGTAGTTAGATAAAAATAAACCAACTTCAGTATTTTCCCTAAACTTTTTGTAACATTACCAAAATCGCTTAGGAACTGACATCATGTGTTCCAAAAGAACAACGCATCTGAGGTTCAGCCTCACCTACTTCCACTTCCATTTTTTTTTTTTTTTAGAGAAAGAGAGCGGGGGGAGGGGGCGGGAAGGTGAGGAAGAGGAAGAGAATCTCAAGCAGAATCCCCCCTCTGCACAGAGCCCAACTCGGGGCTCGATCTCATGACCCTGAGATCATGGCCTGAGCTGAAACTAAGAGTCAGATGTTTAACCAACTAAGCCACGCAGACACCCCTCTTTCACTTCATTTTTAATTCTGTTCAATTTAAGCTAAATTGCATTTAATACATTTTATTTAAAAAACCATTAACACTGGTTACTAAGAGTGATTTCTAATTTGAGATACTAAGAGTGATAACTAATTTTTTTGTTATACTTTTCTGTATTTTTCAAATTTCCTACCCCAAATAGGTAGGATTATAACCAGAAAAAGCAATAAATGTAATTTATGCAAAGCAAAGAATAGAAGCCATATTGATCCACAGTGGGGAAAGGGGGGACCCTCTCCTCTCCGATGGCAGGAGCTTCGGTGCCTTCCTCTTCCTCTGCCAGCTAGACTACAGTGAGGAGCAGAAATTAAGCTTGCAGTTGTTTGCCCCAGTGGTTTTTGGTTTAAACTACAAATCACCCTTGACTTCGTGTGGCGCACAAGCTTAGGTGCTCGGGGGACGGCCCTCGGCCCGGCCCAGCCCCGCCCCCTCGCGTTAGGGTGTTTGTGTGCAGAGCCCACGAGGCCCCCCAGCACCACCGCCTGAGTCACAGCCACGTGGGCAGCTTGGGGAAATGCGGGTTCCAGGGCCGACCCAGCCCCACCAGCCCAGCTGCTGGCACTCCAGGAACGCAAGCAGCTTTCCTTATTTCTATCTTTGGAGGCTTTAAGCAAAAAGACTGTCCTAGGAGGGCTGGATTCTTGCAAAGGAGAATCCCAGTGCCGGTCGGGGACAGAGCTCGGAGGGAGACTCGGACCGGCAGATGGCCATAATCCTGTGCTGGGAAGGGTCCCAGCGGTATGTTGCTTTCATCGGGGCCAGGGGGCCAGGTCCATGGGGCTGCTAAAGCTTAGGGAGCCTTGCAGAGGAAATCATGAGCTTAGTCTTGACGCTTCAGCTTTGGGCCCAAGGAACCAGCTGGGGGAGACCCATTTGCCAGGTGAGGCCCTGCTTGGTCAGGCCGTGCTGGCCCTCCCCAGACCGCAAGATGCTGCCCCCCCCGCCCCAAGGTCACAGAATGCACAGAGACTCATGCCTTCTCTCCCCACTCTCAGGGCTCCTTCCGCTGCACCACACACAGGGGAGGGGAGACCACCCAGCCAGATGCCCCCCAACCCCGTCCTGGGTCTCGCACTCGGCAGGGGTCTCACGTACACAAGAGGCCATAGCAGGCGCGCAGCACCCAAGGCAGTTCCCCAGCCTAGCCAGCCCACTGGCCCTATCTAACCCGACCCCGCATACAAGGTAGTGGGTATTTCCCTCAGCCCCCTTCAGTCAGTCTCCATGCGTGGGGGACTCCTTGTCCTCAGTGGGATATCCCAGTGCAGCTTCTATTAAAGCTCCCATACTCTGTTGAATTCATGCTCCCAGCTTCCTCCCCTAAAGTTGAGATTTCTTCACGGGGGGACCAGATGGTATCTTGACTCCAGCAAAGCCTGCATGCATTGTCACCGTTATCTTTTACCACCCAAATATACTTGGATGTCTCGGGTCTGAGCTGGAGTTTGGCACTCAGGAGGTGGGCACAGGTCAGTACCCATCTTCCCACCTTACATGCTCAGCCCGGAAGCTTGGTTACCACTGCTGCTACCCACACACCCCGAGTCTCCACTTCCTGCTGCCTCAGCACCTCTGCCTCGTGCTAAACTCAGTCTCCCCAGACTGAACACAGATGCCTGCGCCACAGGTGCTCCCTGAGGTCACAGTAGAGGGAAGCGAGTGAAGTCTCAGGGCAGTGCAGTCCCCTGGGGTCCTCTGCAAGGACACGGTGTCCCTATTGGCACCCACCGCCACGACCACGTGGGGCTACTGAGCACCTGAAACGGGGCCATGCCACTGAGGAGCTGAACTTCACACTCTGTTTAATTTAGTTAATGAACTAAAACAGCTCAGCTCTGAATCATCTCTAGCAGGCTAACATTTCAGGAAAATCTGGGAGAACGTCTTCCTAAAGAGAAGCAGTTTACAAATCTAAAAACCCTCTTCCCCTTCTCCCCCCTCCCTCCCAGTTTAGATTTTTCCCCCAAAACTTCATTTTTTTTAAAGATTTTTTATTTATTTATTTGAGAGAGAAAGAATGAGAGAGCATGAGAGGGAGGAGGATCAGAGGGAGAAGCAGACTCCCTGCTGAGCAGGGAGCCTGATGGGATCCTGAGACTCCAGGATCATGACCTGAGCCGAAGGCAGTCGCTTAACCAACTGAGCCACCCAGGCACCCAAAACTTTTTCTTTTTTTAAGACTTTATTTATTTGAGAGAGAGAGAGAGCACAAGCAGGGAAGGGGCAGAGGGAGCGAGAGAAGCAGACTCCCCACTGAGTGGGGAGCCCAATGCAGGACTCAGTCCCAGGACCCTGAGATCATGACCTGAGCTGAAGTCAGACACATAATTAAGCCATCCAGGCGCCCCAACTTTTTATTTTTAGATGTTAGTTGTCCACTGTAGAAATGGACAGAAACCTAAATTCATCATGAGCCACCAACCAGAAAAGGCCACCACTCACTTGTTGCCATACGGAGCCTGTGGGGCTTTTTATGTTGCTCTTTTCTTTATAATAAAATCCAAAGTTTGTGACCCAAATGAGCACACACCTGTGCCGGGCCCGGCCTTGCCTCTCAGCCCTTCCCCACATGCCCTCCTTGCTTCGGCCATGCTGGGGCCGTGAGCTATCAAACACTTCTGCCCTCCGGCCCCTCTCACTTGCTCTCGGCGCCTCCATCCAGGTTTGTGCAGATGGCACAGCCTGCTGCTGCATCTGCTGTGGACAGACCCCTGCACAGCTCCTGCCTTGCTTCACCTGCTGCTCTGATGTTGGTCTTGCCTGTTTATTGACGGGATGTGAACTGCAGTGAACATAAGCTTCTGTACCCCCAGAGCCTGCAGGATGAGGAGGGCTCCAGAGGGGCCAGTGAGCGAGCCAGACGAAGGAATGAAGTCAGGTCCTTCTTCAGCAAGGGTCCTCGGGGCGTGGCCGGGCAATGCTTCTGTGGGGCCTGGGACCAGCGGACGTGGAAAGGAGAGGAGCGGCATGGGGGTCCCTGGTTCTGTCAGACACTGGGGGACCCAAGTGCCAGGGGAGAAGCCCCTCCCGTTGCTTACCCCATCTTTAATCCAAATATGGGCCGCCTCAGAATAGGAAGAGCATGGAAGGATGAAAGAAAGCCAGTCGTCCTCCCTCCACCAGGTGCCAGCTCTGCAGGCCTGACCCCTGTCCTCGGACTTGTACCCAGAAGGGCATGGCAGGAGGCAGCACATGAGGGGCATCGGGTGCGGATGGGCCAACCCAGGGCCTGGAAGCTGGGTGGATTCCGACAAGAATCACTGAGGGAGAGGACAGCAGCAGCGTCCGAGCAAGTGAGAAGGCAGGACATGCCTTCGGGCACTTCTCCATGGTCCACTTGTTGGGGACACACTGAGGGGCTGGGTCCAGATGGCGGTGGCCTCAAAGGCCAACTGAGGCACCTTCTACCCTCCGGGGCTGCGTCCTATCCAGAGGCTCTGCCCCCTGAAGACACGGTCAGGTTTTCTTTAACACATGCTAGAAACCACCCTGGGTTCCGAGAAAGCCTGTGCAGGCAGGTGCCGCGGGCCAGGACTACCTTCCATTCCTCACAGTACCATCCACCGTGCCTGGTCCTCAGCTCTGAGGGAGAAACCGCAAGAAGCACAACAAATGCTCTGTGGGGTGTGGGGTGGCTGGTTGAGAGGGTAGGTAGACGGCCAGGGGCCACACTGGGAGCAGACCGCAGAACCGAGGTGTGAGGTGCAACACTGGGCCCAAGGACCCTGCTCACAGCAATGTTCTTGTCTGGTTCTGTGCTTCTCTGTTTCAGATTTTTGTTCCCAGACCCTTAACCCAGATGTGAAGCCAGGATTTCCCAAAACAATAAACCCCCACGACCCAGGAGTCCTCCAAGCAGCCAGACACTGCGTTGAAAAGTTCAACAACTGTACAAATGACATCTTCTTGTTCAAGGAGTCCCACATCAGCAAAGCCCTGGTCCAGGTGAGGGTTGGGGACACCCCTAAGTGGCCAGGCTGCAGTGGCTTCTGTCTTACCAGGGGCTGACCAGCTAGTGCCCATCCATCTAGAGTGTGACCCCCAGCCGGGAGGCTGACAGCAGCGCCACAGGCAGCCCACGAGCAGCCACAGCCAGAGGCACCCAGGGCACAGCAAGAAAGCCCTGAGCCACCTCCTGTGAAAGCAAGCTCCTCCTGGGTGCAGCCACCAGGCAGGGGCCGACAGCACATCTGGAGCGGAACCCAGGAGGGCAGGGGTGGAACAGGCCACTGCAGCCGGGCATGAAGGCCATCCGCTGGCAGAAGCAGAAGGCCAGCCTGCAGGAACCACTAGACGGCCCATCAGAGCCCCCGCCCTGCCTCGCCCCACCCCGCCCCTTGCCCGCACCGCAGCCCCAAGGGACCTCTTGCCGTTCTCCATCTGGGCCGTGTCACTCGGAGAGCTTTGTCCAAACCACTGCTCCTTCCCCACACACAAACCCCAGGGGAAGATGGTGAGGTGGTCCCACTCGGACGCTAACAGTTTTTACGCATACTGGTAATGATTACCCGTGTCACAGGATTGTTGGAAATTCTTATAATCCTTATTCTTTTCGAAAATTGCAAACTTTTTTAAGAACAGCATATTTTTATGATTAGAAAGCATGTGGCAGAAAGGCAAGCTGGTGTCGGGTGGGCTTTAAAAGCCTATTTCCCATGGAAATAGCCCAAGGGTCATCTCTCTGGGGACTCCGCCCCAGGGGCCGTGGGGTCTTCCCAAGCCAGGCTTTCGCCTCCAGCGAAACACGGCAAGTTCCTGGTGCTCCTGCCAGTGCTCAAGGGCCTCTGGGAGGGGATAGATGACACTGGGGATGACTTTACTTCACCTCACTTCAATGAGGCTTCATTGAGAGACTGCAAGTGAGAAGGAACCGGTTGCTGCTGCATTCGCGTGAAAAAGGTCTATTTTGAAACTGGGGGGAAAAGCAACCACTGTTGGCATGCAGGGCGGGTCAGCACAGGCCGCAGGTGGGTGTTGGGCATGGAGGTGAGGCGCAGAGTTCTGGGCAGGAAGGAAATGTCCTCGGACAGACCCAGAGCCCCAGTCTCACCTGGGGACCGAGAACTGGCACCATGAGCAGGAATGATATGAGTGGGTAAGAAAGGAAGGGAGCGGCCTGGGTACAAGCGGCAGCTTCCCCCCGCCCCCAGCCCCCACACCGGAGTTCTCTGATGGGTCCCAGATGCTCAGCCCCTTTCCGGGAGCGAATCTGGGCATCCTTCCCCCTGGTCTCCATGCCGCCTCCTGCTGGTGAAGGAGCAGCCACCCTTCTGTCCTGGACAGAATAACACTGACCCGGCCCCTCTTTCCCGTAGATCGTGAAGGGCCTGAAGTACATGCTGCACATGAAGATTGGCAGAACTTCTTGCAAGAAGACCCAGCACCCTATTCTAGACAACTGTCACTTCCAGACCAACCATACCTTAAAAAGGGTAAAAACGAAGGGGTCTCACCTCCTCACACCTACTCACTGCTGTCCCAGCCCTCGCCCACTCCCCAGGGCTTTGGGAACCATCCCCTTCATCACCTCTCTGCCTGCAAGGTTCCAAATCTCAGTCCCAGCATCCGTGCAGTACCCAGAGACCTGGGAGAACACAGACGCAGGGCTCGCAAGAGAGCACCTCAAACCACTCCCCTGAGGAGCACAGCTCCAGGAAATAAACACCCTGGGCTTGGGGCAGGGGAGGTTAGAACAAAAGGAGCTTTCAAACAGTTCAGAAATCATATACACACATACACATGCAGGAGAGAGCAAATGTGACATCTAATTAATTTGCAAAAGAAAGTGAAAAGTATATATTCTTGAATCTCTCAATTCTGTAGATGTGAAATTTTTCAAAATAAAAACTTGGGGCAGGGGGAAAAAGTCCTAAGGAAGATGCGCACGCACCGCCCACTGCTGCAGGGAACCTCACCGCTACGGAGCCTGTCTGGGGTGCAGGCTCTGGGACGGGAGGGGGGGGGTCTCAGTGTGCCCTTCTTTGTTTCAGACTTTCAGTTGCTACACGGAAGTTTGGGTCATCCCCTGGCTCCAGAGGTTCGAGGTGCCCGTTCTCCGCTGTCGCTGACTTCAGCCTCTCAGCAACACTGCACTCCTGCTCTTTACTGCACGTGGTCACAGCCCCGCCCTGGCTGTCACAGGCCCTGGGACCTTCCGACGTAGTGGCTCACCAGTGAGCCAAAACGGAAGTGCCTGTGGGCTCATCACAGAGTAGCCAGGGTGGAAGAATGATACTGCCTGTGGTTAGAGTATGTATTTCTCATTTTCTTCTAATCTAACTAATTTTACCGATGCTCTGATGGTAATTATTCAGGTTCTGGACCCCTGAGTGAGCCCCCTCCGTCCCCTCCCACTTGATTACCTGGTGGTCCCACATCCAGCAATGAAAGCCCAAAGATCGTCCCTTTGACCAAATAATGGTTACAGCCTTGGGCAGGGGGACAAGTCAGCTATTGTGCATCTTGACATTTTGTGCATGAATAAAACTATGAATAAATATGAATAAAGAACTGACCATCTCAAAGCAACACCTGTTGCTTTAACCTGTTAAAGGGTCAGGAAGGTGAGGTGAACGTTGTGAGGGGTCCCTCTCACTGAGTGGTCTGATGAGTCTTAAGTGACTTCCAAAAAGCCCCTTGGAGGCTTCTCTGGCCTTTCACTGCCAGCTAAACTATACTGAAGACCAGAGGCCTGTGTCCACATCATGAACTGGCAGGGCAGGTAGCACCCCACTTTGGAGGGCACTCACCCTCTAGCTGGGCTTTCTTCTGACCAAGAGTCATACACCCAAGTTCTTGATGGACTTGATAATTCATAGGAAACAAAATCTGCATTAAATATGTATGACAATTTGGTATGCAGTTGTAAACTTGATCACCGTGTACAACCAAAATGAATTACCCTTTGGCTTCCTTCAGTGAGGGGAGAGCTTTAATTTCCAAATCCTCACTCATTTTTGCTGGCTCGCCTCCTTCTGGTCATTTAATTCAGGGACAGTGATAGCAACTATGCCACAAGACAATTTATTTGATGATTCTGAAGGCCACCCTTCCATCAAGATAAATAAGTCCACCCAGTGTTGTTGACACCATACATAAACAAGGTGCAGGAACACCAGGAGTCAAGAGCTTCAGACTCAGATGGGCCTCGGGACACAGCTGAAGGGGCAGGATGTTGCAGCAAATGAAGGTAGGAACCCATGCGAACTCCCAGTTGGTCCTCATGAACATCTAAATATGGCCCAGAGCACATGAAGGCCAGGCCTCTCCTGAAAATTATTACTTAGGCTTCCCGGCCTGTGGGCCCACCTGGCCTCATGGTCAGAAATGAGAATGCACACACAGGTGTGGGGGAGCAGCCTCACAGTACCTCTGCTCCGAGCTGAGTTGCATTTGAACCTCCTTCTGCCCAGCCAGGAGCCAGGGCTGACCTTACGTCTGGGGACAGAGAAGGAAGCCTCAAATCTGAATCTCCAAACTCTCAGGTTTCAACGCTAACCTATGCCCACAATTTTCGAAACATCATTTGGGGCCAGGTATTTAAAATCTCTTCCTATAAAGTAAACAGAAGTCTTAGAACTAAGACAGACCAGCTCTGGCAAAAGCCAGTTGACTGTGGGTCCCCCAATCTCAGGCTTCTGCAAACCTTCTCTACATGAGGACCTTAGGGCCTGAACTCTAGGCGACTTGAACTCTCTAATACGTCAGCTGTTTTATTATCCCCAATCTGCTTTATGTACTATACCTCACAGAAGACAATGCTTGACTTTAAATAACGCTTACACCAGCCGCAGCGGCCCCAGAAGGAAAGGGGCTGAGCCAGTGAGCCCGCGTGAAGCTACTCTGATTTCTGGAAGCCAAGAGCTCATGGGCCCTTGTCCTCCAGACACATCTGCCAACCACACTACTGCAGACGTCTGGCTACAGCTGCCTGGAGAGCAGGTCCTGTGGGCATGCTGCTTGTTCTAGCAGCCTAACTCTGCCCCTCACCCCCACCCCATGAAAGACTTCACTCTAGACCGAGCACAGCAAAGCCCGGCCTGGGAGGGGACTGGCCAGAGAGCCATTTGGTAGGATTCAAACAGATGAAACAAAACACCCACATGGAGATGGTGTAACTTACCATCGGTGGCGGACGTCAACCAGCGATGACGTGAAGTCTCATACTGCCACCCCAATTTTTTTAAGATTGTATTTATTTATTTGACAAAGACAGAGAACACAAGTAAGCAGAGCAGCAGGCAGAGGGAGAGGGAGAAGCAGGCTCCCCACTGAGGAAGGAGCCCCATGCAGGACTCAATCCCAGGACACTGGGATCGTGATCTGAAGGCAGCCGCTTAACTGACTGAGCCACCCAGGCACCCAGGCACCCCTTGCTGACCCAATTTTACCTGCGTTTTTAGACTCAGAGCTTTACTCTCAGAATGACTCTGACACAGAGGGAAGCTGTGACATCATCTAATGTTATTCTCACTGAGAAAATGTAAAGTACCCAGGATTCTAAGACATACCAGAATTAGGACCAAAGCGAAAAAAAACTCATTGTTCAAGGTCTCAAAAACTGAGCAAAACCAGTCAAAATTCTAACAGTCTTGCCCTGAGTGTTCTAGAGCTTTCCCTGGCCATGCCCCACACCTCCTCACTAGCTATACACAGACTCTCAGGGATTCAGCTCTACTGGCCCTGCTCCAGGTGTCTGCCCAGCCCAGCCCCTTTAGAGTACAGGTGGGTCCCAGCAGTGATGAGTGCCCCACCACTGTCATGGGGACCACCTGTGAAGCTTGAAACCATGATGATACCAGGCCATTCTGAAAGACTGGGAAGCCCAGAGGACTCTGATGTGCAGCCAAGGTCCAGCCCCTGGGCTGGGCAGTGACCACCACAGAGCCAGGTCCTGGGAACAGCACCCCGCCTCATCTCCCAGCTTCCCCAACAGATTCTGAAGTCAGACCATGGGTCCTGACTCAGCAGTGTGCTGGCACGGTGTGCCCAGTGAGTCTGGGCAAGTCCTCTCCACCCGCCCCCGCAAGCCTCAGTTCCCCCTATAAAAACACTATATCTCCTTCCATCAGTAAAACGTCAGTGTTCATGAAAACACTTTCTAAACTACAGACCACCCTGCAAATGCATGTTGATGATAAAAATCTCAAAACAGGGCTTCTGTCCTATGAAAGGCAGTACCTGAGTCCCAGTGGAGTTTTTGTAATAGATAATAAAGAAGTACACAATGAACGAATAGTTTGATTTAATTTTAAGAGCATGTTAGTAATTCACATTAGAGTAAATCTGCTTTATGTTCACAACAAAAGCATACCACATACTTAAACCTAATAAGGCTATATTTTGCACCTCACCATGGCAAATTACCAGCTAAAACACAGGAAATGACACGTTGAGACAGAAAGTCAACATCTAAATCAAAATCAAGACTCCTTTGCTGAAAACTGTGAAAAGCAATTTACCAGCTTCTTTGCATTGGTAAAAAGCAAGCACTAAAAAGTAAAGCCCTCTGTTCTCAAGAAGTCAACTTCTATACGCTCCACACATTTAAATTGTTTTTTATGGCAGAATGTATTCCTGTACAGCTGATATATGGGGTGCACCATCATCCATTAAAAAGTATTTAATAATCTATACTCAATTTTCTTTTCTCTAAAGTAACATAAATAACATTGAGTCATTTACCTAATACATTCTGGGTCACACCAACTGGACTGAAGCCAGTCTCTGACTGTCCTGCTGCCGCACATGAAGCCATCCCTGAGCACGCAACACAACAGATGAGCCAACCTCCAGATCCTGACCCTTTCCCCTAAAATGAGGCCAGGCCAGCGCAGGGCGGGGCTGCGGCTGGGAAAGGGAGCAAAGGGCTTGTCGCCAACCAGTGCGACACAACAAAAACGGTTTGTGTTTTACCACAGCTGTCGTTGCCTATTTAAAATATTTCCTTGTCAAGTTACTGAAAGTGATTCCAGACACACAAGGTCTTCTGTACTCTCATGAACTGCCAGGACGGAGAGGAACAGGTATCAACCCCATTCTGTAGGCTGGGGACAGGAACACAGTGTAAGAGCGACTTGCCCAAGGATGAAGCACTGCTGGGAGGTGGCAGCTGGAGGCGGCTGCCCTGGGAGGGGTGCGGAGCGAGCCAGATGGACTGCTGGTCCCTAAACAAGGTCCTGGCCAAAAGGATCCTCCTCTCAGCCTGCGATGGAATCAAACTCCAGTCACTGTTAACCTAATTCTATCAGAGAAGAAACTCCCACGCAACACCATCAGAAAAGGTTAATGAGCAGAAAGTCAATTTAATTATCATTACTACATGGGTCCCCCTGACAAAATTAGGACCAGTGTGTACACGCTTGTCAGGATATACAGCCATTTCGGGCTTGTGACACCCTAGCAAATGACACTAACATGTGCACTATTCATCTGCTGGTCTAGAGGTAAGGAACAAAGGGGTGTCAACAGGACTCCCCTAGATTCTGCCCTGTAGTACCCAGCTGCTGGATCATTCCATTGATGTGGTCTGTTCACAGAGAGAAGCCCCGCAGGTCCTCTCTGAGCTGCTGGGATCAACATGCTTCTACGCACTTTCCCAGGTCCTTGCCTTTAAATGGTTGATGGGGACTCAGGAGTCTTGAAAACCCTCTGGTTCAGAATGGGGCTGAACTGGCGCAGGCTGGGGAGTGTGAGCTATGGAAGGGACTGCACAGGATCCAGGGCCCACGGCCCACACAGCTCTGGAGAATATAGCTCTACCATTTACACAGCTCCACTCACTGGCCTCAACATACTTTTGCACTGAGCTCTCCTTGCCCTTCCTGTGCCCAACCTCCAGAGACTGGTATTAACCACATTTTATAGTAAAGATACTGAGGCTGGCAGGACAGCCAATAGCAAAAACAAGATCCCTGGACATCTCATCTACTGCTCTATCCACCAAACCCTGAGGCCTATTTTAAGTGTATGAAGACTCCTAAGTCCTAGAGAATAGAATCACTGTACTTAGGTTTTTTTAAGAGGAAATGGTTTAATATGGACTTATCTTCCCTGTGGCGTGTTATGCTTCCCTCTAGATGCAACGTCAAACCCAGGTGAGGGGTATCCCACAGGAGCCCAGACATCCAAAGGGTCTCACTGTCCACTTCCAATGTCCATGTCCAAGGACTGGCAGGTGCAGGTGAAAAGGGCTGTGTGCACAGAATCTCCTGGACCCGCCGGCGATGGTGCCCAGTGTGAGGACTCCTGGCACAGCCATGGTCAAGGCTGCTAAACAGACTGGAGGCTGAGTCTGCAGAGGAAGGGGGCCCTGAAGGAGCCCAGGTACAGGTGCCCGTCATGCTCGTGCACTTCGCTGATGTAGGAGGCCACCTGCCCATCAGGATCGTGCAAGCTTCTCCGGAAGGCCCCGCTGTCGCTGAGTTCTAGAACGAGGCTGTACCGTGGTACAAACTTCATCACAGTCTCCTGACTAAATAGCTGGGAGGGAAGCACAGTGTGAGCAGAGGTTAGCTTCTGACCAAGACAGTGGTATAAGCAGATCCGGAGTGCTAAAAACAAGACCACGGGCCCAAAATGGAGTCATTTATGCTCAGCTCCAAGTCACCAAACTGAGACCTAACTTACTTACAATTTGGGTTCGCCCAGAAATGGAATCTTAAGCCAGTCAATTACGAATCACCTGATCAGCACTAATGAGGTAATCTGCCTGCCACCCCATAAAGGAAAGTAGCCTGGTGATAACCAACCCGGGTTTTAGTCCAGTGTAACCTCCCTTGTTCCCGCTCCCTCCTGCCTATAAAAGTTTTTCATTTTTTACTGCTCCTCCAAGCTCATTTGTATCTGCTGGATTGGATTGATGCCACATCCCCTCCCCATCTTGTAAGGGCCCAGCTCTTCCAATGACAGGGAAGCTGCATAGAGCAGAGGCCAATTAAACCAGCTCACTGCCCCTGGCACAGGGCCTGTCACCTCGCAGGCCTCCCCCACTTCTGCCCCTGGGCAGAGCAGACCAAGGAGCCTCCTGTCACCTGCATCCAGGCAAGGCCAGCCTGGCACAAGGATGGCAGCCTTCCAACAGTCCTCACCACAGTACCCACCAGACCCAATGCAGGTGCCACTCTGAATGAGCTAGCTGAACCAAGAGAAAGGTTCATGGCTCCTCACATCTGAGGAAGACACGATACTGAAGCCAAGCCCACACTGACATGGACCCCAGGACATCGGGTTAAAACCAGCACAGTCTAAACCAGAATAAACGCCAAGCCCTCAGACTAGGTTTAAAATATTTCAGATGTGCGAGGTGAAAATGATGGAGATTTGAGAGCAGTTCATGTTAGAGGAAAGACCTGGACGGGTTAAATGAACATGTCCCTGCCCCCTAGGGCCCTGACAGCTCTGCTTGAGGCCAGTGTAGAGATAATCTCCACGCTGAGCAAGGGACACTCTAGGAGCCCCGTGGCTCAGCCAAGTCAAGGGCCACATGGGGCAACTGAAGGGTTTTAAGCAGAGAAACCAGAGAGTGAGATATGCAATTTCTGGCAGAGCAGGACACCAGGGAGGAAATGATGACAGTATGCTACTGCATGAAACCAGTGAGTGAAAATTAATAGGCAGATGTCTACCTTTTCATGTAGGGGGAAACAGCCAAACAACTGTAAATGTCCAATGAATAATGTCTCCTAGTCATTGGAAGGGTCCAAGCAGCCATACAAGTTGACTGTGTTCTAGAAAGTTGTATGGCAATCAAAGTTGATTAGAGCTTAAAATACTTCATAAGGCTTCCCACGGCCCATGAAATGCCACCTCACCACAGTGCCAGGTCCCCCCTTCTCTGCTCTCTCTATCTTATCCCTAAGGCCTCTCACCCCCTCTGCTGGGTTTAAGTTGCTTTCCCAGAAAGCTCTCAAATCTCCCCCCCAATTTCCAACCCCTGGTGCTGACCCTTCTCCACCCAGACTTTCTAACAGTTCTTCAAACTTGACAGACACCCTGGCTAAGGAGACAGGGCCATGGGCACCAGCTGCTGATCCTGAGACTCCTGCCCTCACGCCTAATCCCTTCTCTCCAGACCCTGCAAGCCCAGCACCAGAGGGTCTTATCATGTGCTACGGACGTACCACACCCACCCCAGGCTCTGCCCCACCACCTTTCCTGGCTGCTGCAGCCTCCACCACGCCAGGCTCTTCACAGCCCGTGGAGCCATGCTACAGGCTGCCCCCTACACGGCAGCTACGGTTGTCTCTTTAAAACTCTCTCTGTACTACATCATGCCCCTCCTGAACAATTCGTCAGGAAGCGGCTTGTAGGGCCCAGCAAGGTAGGTGTGTGCAGAGCCTGGAGCCACAGTGGCCCAGACCACGAGTCAGTCCAAGCAGGGTGAGGCAGAGTCCACACTGCGGGGTGGGCAGTGGCACAGAATAGGGCATCAGAGCCCAAGCAGGGCCTGGCACAGGCTGGAAGAGCCCAGGCAGAGTGAGGACAGTGTTTACCTGGGGACAGCTTGGCACAGGCATCCGAGCCTTTGAGGGGAAAGGCAGGAGTGTCACACGGTTGGGAGGAGGGAGAAGGCCCAGCGTGGGATGTCAGAGCCCTAGCAGGGGCTGTGTGATGGGGGACATGGCCACAGATTGGTGACATCCGGGGAATGTGATCAAACAGGTAAGAAGGGTAATAGGATCCAGGTGTTTCACTATCAGAGAAGGGAAGTGGAAGTGGAGAAAACTAGAATAAATCCTGTGGTATGGGACTGGAAGCCAAAATTCCAGTATTACTTAAGAGTTTTCAATTTAAATAAACAGATGATGAATAAATGAACACATGTGTAAACATGTATACATACACCGCCTATACAGTTGACCTTGAACAACACTGGTCTGAACTGCAGCAGGTTTACCTATATGTAAATTTTTTTTTAATAAATACAGTGCTGTAAATGTATTTTCTCTTCCTTATAATTTTGTTAATAATATTCTCTAGCTTACTTTATAAGAATATAGTATATAACACACATAACATACAAATTATGTGTTAATCAACTGTGTTATAGGTGAGGCTTCTGGTCAACAGTAGGCTGTTAGTAGTTAAGTCTTTGGGGACTCAAAGGTTATATGCAGATTTCTGACTGCACAGGGGCCAGTGCCCCTAACCCCCAAGTTGTTCAAGGGTCAAATGTATTTATCTACGTATGAATACACATGCAGATGTTCCCTGGCCTTGTCTGTTGAGGGGGACTAGGGCAATCACCTGCCAAAAGCCATGAGCACATGTAGCACCAGATCTCTTCTAGAAGGAACCCGGGCTCCTGGAGATGTCCATTACAGAGCTGGGGCATGATAAGCCTGAACAACGTGGGTTGCCACAAAGCCAGGAACTACTCCAAAAGCGGTAGGTACATGGGCAAAGGTCAAGGAGCCACAATAAGGGGCTCCCACTGGTCACAGCCAGACAATTTGAGCCTCAAAATAAATAATGGCAGTAAGAGACTATAAACCACTGAAAAAACTGGCAACCATGAGATCACACTGATGTTTACTTATTTAGAAAGTACCTCCCCACAAAATACTTAATTACAAATGGAAAAAGAGTGACTTCACCATGGAGAAGCCCGGCATTCACCACTGAACCAGGTGGCCAATGCTGCCGCCACCCATATGGGACAAGCTGACATCATGTGCCTCCTAACAGGACATACTGAGAACACAACTTCCATGGTCTTCCTGCCAGAGATGTATAACAAATCTAATCATGAGAAATGCCAGATGACCCACACAGAGGAACATTCTACAACAGAACTGACCTGTAATTGTCAAAAAGATCAAGACTGAGGAGCTGTTCCAGACCGAAGGAGAATAAAGAGACATGACAACTGAAGGCCACACCTCAGCCTGCGTCAAATCCGCGAGGGCAACTGCCCAAACCCTGATGATGACAGGGCATCAGGTCAGCAACTTACTTGCAAATAGTTCAGGGAAAGGAATTCTTTGTTACCCTCTTGCTACTTTTCTAAGTCTGATACTATCTCAAAACTAAAAATAAACAAAAATCCTCCAAGACTTCAATTACAGTTAGAATAAGATCTAGACTCTGTGGCATCTGCAAGGCCTATGGTCCTCTCCCACCGCTCTCGATCTGCCTCAGGAAGGTGTGGAGCTCTCCTGTGCCAGGAACCATGTCACTGCTCCAGCCCCTTCTCACACCTGTTGCCTCAGCTCTCTGAGCACACATTGCTTCCACAGTAATTTCTAAGCACCTACCATGTGCCAGATGCTGTTCTAGGTGCTGGGAACAAAGGAGCGAATGAAACATAACACCTGCTCTGATGGAGCATGTGTTCTGTCGGGGGGGCGGGGGGCAGACACACCACTACCACCACCGCTTCA
Source organism: Zalophus californianus (assembly GCF_009762305.2). NCBI lineage: Eukaryota > Metazoa > Chordata > Mammalia > Carnivora > Otariidae > Zalophus > Zalophus californianus. The sequence continues at coordinate 89,868,026 of NC_045602.1, read as the reverse complement.
CTGTGGGAAAATGGACGTGTACAGAAAGAGAACACCTACTAAAGTCAGCTAAGGGCATTATACGCATATTTCTTTTATAATTTTTCAGCACCTAATGAAACAGAACGATGCTGTTATTCTTCCCACTTGAAAGATGGAGGAATTGAGGCAGAGAAACCACATCATCTGCCCAGGGTCCCACAACTGGCCTAGCCTTCCTCAAAACCCCTGTACAAAACAAAAACAAAGCAAAACAAAATAAAAAACAAAACCCTGTCCTTCCTCCTACTTCACCATTCTGCCTCCTCCTAGGTCACAGTGGGAACAAATGCTGGCTCTGGAGCCAATGAGGCAAAGAGGAGGAATGTATTATTTTTGAACAGACCAGGATTTTCCACAGTGACCCACAGAACTTGCAACAAAACTGAAGGCCATGGGCCAGCCTAACAGAGCAGGTGCCTACAGCCCCTCAGCAGGGCCCAGACACAGGGCCCAGCACTGTACAGACTCAGTAATTGCTGCCTGGTACCTTCCAGGGCCTTAACTTACAATTATTTTAATATATCTATTCACTATTCAATATCCAATCTCAGTTTCCAACATCTATTCAGCCTGTGAAATGGGGCTTGTTGGAAATGAAGATTTCTGCATGATGGAAGCACCCATATCAGCAGGTTCCTCATCCACAGTGCTAAACATGGGGAGCTACACTGAGGGCATTTCATGGAAGTCACTGGGGGAAAGGCTGTGTTAAGGGGTCTGTGGCTGGCCCTTGGTGAGGGTGGGTGATTTTTTTTTTGTAACGAAAAAGTTTGGTGTGCTAAGAGGTCAAAGGTCAGGATCCTATGGGGATGGGGGAGTATGACTGACAGGAAGGCTTCAGAAGGCAGGAGGAGCCAGGGTGGGATGAGGTCCGAGGAAAGTGCGTCTTGACGTGTGGCTGCAGGAAAGCATGCCTGATAACCATTTAAGGAGGAGCAGCAGTGTGGTCTGCAGGGGCCCCATCTGAAGGCCAAGTTGCAGGGTCTGTGGAGAGGGGAGAAGGCCTGAAACAGCCATCACAAAGGGGCAGGTGTGACTGATAGGACATGATGGTGAGGGTGATGGTAAAAATACCCAAACAAGGAAGCCAGAAGGGTAAAATCAAAGGGTTCAAGTGTTTCAATCTACATTTCAGGCTGAGGCAGAAAACTTGTATTAAAGAAATCACTAAAAGTGGGGTGCCTGGGTGGCTCAGCCAGTTAAGCGTCCAACTCTTGACTCTTGATTTCAGGTCGGGTCATGATCTCAGGGTCATGAGATTGAGCCCTGCGTCAGGCTCCACGCTGGGTGTGGAGCCTGCTTAAGATTCTCTCTCCCACTCTCTCTTCCTCTGTTCCTCTCCTCTGCTCACTCACACTTAAAAAAGTCACTAGAAGTAGTAAATATTATAAGTAGCACGAGAATTTTTAGAGCTCCAAAGGTCAAAACAATCGTAATTAGATGCATTTTCATTTTGTTTTTTGGAATTACAGTTTTCATAGTTACCTTAAAAATCATTCTTTTAATATAGGGTCTCTCGGATAAGAAATCCAACATAGAAAACCCAGGGTTGAAGCGAATGGTTGCCATGCTGACCCAGTACCCTCCAGAGCTGCTGGGTCGGATGTTGTCTGGAAATCCAGGCAGGTTCTCCACGAACAGATCAGCCCCTCCCTTCATCAGGCCCGACAGGTAGAATCTGAAAAATTCACCCAAGCAAGTGGTGAGCAGAGGTCCCCGAATGTAAGGAAAACTTTTAGCCAAGCACCAAAATGGGGTCCTAATCCCAACTGATTTACAACTGTAAACACGTCCACTGTGAAGGAAGACACCAGATGGTGAAAGGGGCTCTCACCAGCCCAGGGTACAGCTAGAAACAGTAGCAGGGAGCGGGCACCCCCGGTAGGGAAAGGGACCTAGGATGTGTGGTCAGCATTAAATCAAGACTCTCCCAGACCACAACTTTCAAGCAGGCTGAGATGGAGGAGAAAGAAAAAGCACCCCTGAATTTTACTGCTTCCATTATCACATAAAGGAGAAGGTGCCCTTCCCCATCTCCGATCATGTAGCTCGACACCTCCCAGCAACCTGGGCTTGGCCACAGTGAGCTCTGGCACACCCCCAAAACTCGGCAGGGGCCGCACGCACCTTCTTATCCTCGCCATTGTCATCTCGGCCACCAGGACAAAGTCCTCCGCGGGAGAAAGCTGCACTCCATTAGGGAACCGCAACTGGTCCAGTAAAACCTTCACTTCCTTGGTCTCCGTGTCATACTCTAGTAGGCTGTGGGGCGCCAACAGCAAACGCTCACGCGGGAGAGTCCGTGGCCCCTGCCACGTTGGAACCTCACTCCCTTCTGAGCCTCAGGCAGGGGGCCTGCAGAAGGGGATCCACCTCATGCTGCAGTGACAAGGCCCCTGGTGGTCCTCCGCCCAGACCTGACTCCAGGCTGGCCCCTGGGGGCCTTCCCATCCAGAGCAGACCCCAGGCATCCTCTTCCAGAGAAGCCCCCAGTCAGTTCTCTCACCAAGCCAGGAGCTGGCTCAGGACCAGGGAGGGCCCCCATGGCTCCAGCCTCAAAGAAGTCCTCCTTGGGAGGGATGACCTGAAACGGAGGCCAGCCTGGGAGATGTGACCCAGAGTGCCTAGACCACATGCTCAGATCGACTGGCCTGTTTAAATTTCATTTTTTCAAAGAGAAAGAGAGAACATCTTGTTCTGTTGTGTTGCATCCATCACCCATTTCCAGAAGTCATGAAATTCTATCTCAAAAGCTGCAATATCATGCTCAGAAACACTCCAATGACTCCCACAAATAAGCTCTGCCGAAGTCACCCTGCCTGACTGATGATCTCACCGAGCAGAAGATCTGAAATGAACACTCACCGCCCATCATCCGTTCCCTCCATGACCAGAAGCAGATAATCTCGTCTCTGCCATTTGCTGCTAGAATCCGTAAAATAAATCTTCCTCCCATCCTGAGTTATTGTAAGATCATTCACAAAGGACATTTTCCTCCCCTCAATGGGTGTCTCAGAGGAGATCAGCAGTTTCACTTCACCTGAGGTAGAAGAAAGCAAAGGTGAGGGAGGAAAGGAGGGAGGAAGAGAAGACCTGTTTTCATCTAAGTACTTGTATGTCAATAATTTCAAAGTCTCAATCAGCCTACCTGATTTAAAAGGAAAAACTAAAATGAGCTTCTCCATGTTATACGCTAGTAAATTTATTCCCTCTTCCAGTAAAAAACAGTGTTTTCCTTTCTTTTAGCTGTTAGGGGATTAATGTTTTTACACTGACTTCATTAACGGCAAAATCCCTCCTCTAAGGATAAGGACCTCTTCCTTTCACCAAGACCAAATGACTTTTAAAAATCTATTAAGAATCTTAGGTGAAAGGCAACTGTCTTTTGGTTTGCTTGAGAGAAATACAAAATGTTCCATTCATCCAGTGTTAAATACGCAAACAGTGACAGTGGTAAATTTAAAAACAGGAGAATTACCATTTATGGAGTGCTAAACTGTCTCCATGTACAATCTCATTTAAACCCTCACACGATTTCACAAGGCAGGCACTACCATCAGCTCGGTTTCATGGGTGAGTAACCTGTGCACAGAGAGGCTAAGGCACCTGCACAGTCACACAGCCAGCCATCAGCAGAGGGGGCCGCCCAGAGCCCCAGTCCACCACCCCCCATGATAACAAATTCCTGCACCATACGAATTCCTCTGCTGAAGCATGTACAGGGAGAAAAATGCGGGTAGGAAGCGGACAAAGAGCAAATGCACAGACAGAGAACAAACAGGAAGACAAGATAGAGACACAGGAAAATAAACAAAGAAAGAGGAGTTCTGACATTTTGAGGAACAGACCCTGTGGCTAAAACACAAACAGGAAATTAGGGGATTGACCAAATGGGGTCATGAGTTACACGACAGCTGATATGCACAGGCAATATTTCCAGGACGATTCAATGAATAAGAAAATATTAGAGTCTCCAGTAGATTGTATTGAACAAATTCTATTAAATCCACTTATGCACATATTGTTTAAAACATTTGAAATCATCACAGAAGGAAATAAGGCATTGTTACGTACGTTTCCAGGGATTTACTTCAAATAGTCCCTTATACGCATCAGCCACAAAAAGGGTTCCATTGGGCCCCACCCGGATGCCCAGGGGCCTCCCACAAGCAGGCTCATCATCTCGGGTTTCTAGGGAAACAAACGGAGAGGAAGCAGTGGCTGGTCCCAGATTCTACCTGTGCCTCCAAGTACCTCATCCATCCCTTCCTAAATATACATCGTGCTGTTCAGAACAAAAAAGGATATGGCATTAGAAACAGACCCATCCCCCAGTATTCCAGCCCCCTCAGAACTTATAACAACTGTCTGGTGTATCCAGAGGGACCATCTGAGAATATGGATCTGAACATATGAACAGCAACTGGTATCCAAGAATTGTGTTCATATTAGCATTCTGAGACTTGAACAGTTAACTCAGAGACATCATCAGGACCCAGGCCCCAACTCTAGAATTCCCTCAGGACCTCAGTAATCGTAAGTTTAATCCCAACTGCCTGACCTGAATACTCTGCCCATCTAGGGCCTTGGCAGTTTTCCCTCCACCTGGCTTAAAGGGAGAGCTACTATTTTATTCCTCAGTTTAATACTGTACCCTTTTTAAACCTGTGGCAATGCATATTTATTGCAGGTGTGTTCACTGCCGAGCTCTATATGCAGGGATGCTTCTGTAAGCTGCTTACTGCAGAGGTGTTTACAGTAGGGGTGCTTTCTGCAGGGTGCTCAGTGCAGGGTGCTTTCTGCAAGGTGCTTAGTGCAGGGTGCTTTCTGTGGGGTGCTTACTGCAGGGTGCTTACTATAGGGCACTTACTATAGGGCTACTTACTGCCAAAATATGGTGGAAAAGGCAGGTTAAAAAAACAAACGTAGAGTATGATTCCATCACAAAACCAGAGTACCCATGAACAGAAAGAGATCTGAAAAGCTATGCCCTAAAATGTTAAGTTATATCTGTGAAGGCTCTGAAGTGACTTTTACTTTCTCCTTTGTACCTTTGTACAATGAAAATGCATCATTTTTACAAAAGCATTCTAGCTATTAAAAAACAATAACTACTAAGAAACCTGTGGGCTACCAGGTTTTAAACAGTGAGATTCTTCTACTCTAATTTCCCGAAACCTGAGTGACATAAAGGTGTTTTCGCTCTGAATGACACTGCTGAAATGCCTGAGCAGGAAAGGTATTTCAGCGTGCAAGTAAACCAGAGCCAACTGCTCTTCCATTGCAGCACTCTGACAATGGCTATTAATCTTCTTCAAAGTGACCTCAAGGGTGAACAAGGGCTCCTATGGAATAGCAGGGGTGCAAGGCCCATAAGGTAACTGGCAGGTGCAGGGGCACTGCCTAGTTGGCAAGCTACACCTGCACAGTGACAATCAGGTACCATGAGGTCCAGGGACCACACGGCAAATGAAGAGCTGGTGGTAGCACTCAGGTCAGGCTCTGTCTGCCAAGTGGTCGGGGCTCTTCTTCTGCAAGGATGAACCTGACTTCTAGGGAAATTAAGCTCCACACAGCCATTCAGCACCTTTCTCAATGACCACAGACATATATCAGGGGGTGCTGTCACTGACTTACTGCATGGGCCTGAACCAAACTGGGCGATGGTCTCTATTTCACCATTTTCAAGTTTTACGATCCGGCCATCTGCCGTACCAGTAAACATCACATCTGTTTAAAAAAATAAAAAGGAATAAGAGAGTTACTAGATTAGCCTAAGAACTGTGATCATGCTGCCTTCTACAACAGAGGTGGCTTGTTTGTATTTTGCATCTCTAGAAAGAAAATGACAGGTTTGAAGATGAAGAAGTGATGTCTGAGTCCTTAAAAAGTCCTTAAAGCATGCAGTGATAAAACCATGGGGTCCTGGGGCACTGGCACATGGGCTTGAACCTGACATTGGAGCAAGGGTGCAGAAGACACCAGTCAGTGAAAAAAACTGTGAGGATTTTCCACTCTCAAAAAAGCACGGACTCTCGGGCTAACGCATAGCACTCAGGGACATGTGTTCATGTTTGCCTCAGGTCGATGTCTGCTGCTGACACTGATTATACCCAACTCAAGGGGAAGAACTGCTAAGAAGTCCCTTGGGATAAAACTAAAGCACATTAAGTGCTCAGTCCATCAGCACAAGTACTACCCTCAGAACAGCACAGAGACTAGTACGGCCCTGCACAAAGATGACACGCAAATTCGTGAAACATTCCACAAGTTTTGAATGTGTATGGGCAAACTCTAGGGCAACTACTAAAACAATTTTTTTAGAAAAAGTATAATTGATATGCTAAGCAAGAAGACAAAATGGAATCATATAAAATGGTCAATTAAAACTATAAAAGCTATACTTGTGGTGAATATAGCATAATGTATAAACTTGTCAAATCACTAAGTTGTACACCTGAAACTAACACTGTGTGTCAACTATACTAAAAAACAAAACACAAAATAAAAAACTATAAAAGGCAGAGAGTGAAGACAAAAATAGGAACAAAAAAACAAAGGCACAAATAGAAAACAGTAACAATTATGGTAAATATTAACCTATATCAATTATCACTTTAAACATCAATGGTCTAAATATACCATTAAAAAACAGAGACTCTCAGAGTAAATCAAAAAACATGACCCAACTACATTGTTGTCCATAGGAAACCCACTTTAAATATAAAGACACACACAGATTAAAAATAAAGGGATAGAAGAAGATATACCATGCCAACACTAATCAAAAGAAAGGGAGTAGCTATATTAATTTCAGAGCCAACTTCAGAGAAAAGAACATTATCAGAGATAAAGAAGAACATTACATATAGTAAGTGGTCAATCTTCCAAGAAGGCATAATAAGCTTTAATGTGTATGTGCCTGATAACAAATCATCAAACTCCATGAAGCAACGCTGATAGAAATGCAAGGAGAAATAGATAAATATAAGAGTTGAGGACTTAAGCATCTATCAGAAATGGACAAGTTCTAAAGACAGAAAATCAATAAGGACATAGTTGAACACAACAGCACCACTGATCAACTGGCTACAACTGACGTCTATCAATTGTTCAACCAAATACAGCAAAATGCACATTTTTCTCAAGCTCACATGGAACATTCTAAGCAAGACAGACCACAATCTGGGCCATAAAACATACCTTGTCAAATTTAAAAGAATAGAAATTATATATTGCTCTCAGACCACAGTGGATTTAAAATACAGATCAATACAGAAAGATGGCTGGAAAATCCTGAAATACTTAGAGATTAACACACTTCTAAATAACTCACAGGTCAAAGAAGAAATCTCAAGAGAAATTGAAGAACATTTTGAACTAAATAAAAATGAAAATACAACTTCTCAAAATCTGTGGGATGCAGTGAAAGCACTGCTTAGGGAGAAATTTATAGCATTGAATGCATATATTAGGAAAGAAGAAAGATCTAAAATCAATCATCTAAGTGCCCATCTTAGGAAAATAGAAAAAGAAGAGCAAAGTAAACCCAAGGTGAACAGAAGAAAGAAATAATAAATAAAAATTAGAGCAGATATCAATGAAATTGAAAAGAGGAATCAAAAGAGAAAAATCAACAAAACCAAAATATGGTTCTTTGAAAAGATCAATAAATGATAATCTATTAGCCAGGCTAACTAAGTTAAAAAGAAAGGAGATACAAACTACCAATATCAGAAATGAAAAACAGAACATCCCTACAGTCCCCATGACATAAAAGGATAATAAAGGAATATCATAAACAGCTCTATGTTCACAAATTTGATAACCTAGATGAAATAAACCAATATTTTGAAAAACACAATCAGCCAAAACTCACACAAGAAGAAATAGACTATTTGAATAGGCCTGTATCTATTGAAGAAATGAATCAATAACCAATAACCTTCCAAAACAGAAAAACCATAAGGCTTTCGCCAATGGGTTCAGTGATGAAGTCTACCAAACAATTAAGGAAGAAATGACACCAATTCCCTACAATCTCTTCCAGAAAATAAAAGAGGAGGGAATACTTCCTAACTTATTCTATGAAGCCAGCATTAGTCTAATGCCAAAACCAGACAGTCATTACAAAAACTATAGATCAAGATCTCTCATGAACACAAATGCAAAAATCCAGGGTGCCTGGGTGGCTCAGTTGGTTAAGCGTCTGCCTTCAGCCCAGGTCATGATCCCAGGGTCCTAGAATTAATAAGTGATTATGGCAATCATGCTCCTCCCTCCTGCCTCCTTCTCCATCTCCCTCTGCTCCTCCCTGCCCTACCCCACACCCCCTGCTTGTGCTCTCTCTCTCAAATAAATAAAATCTCTTTAAAAAATTATTAAAAAAAAGAAAAATTAAATTATCAGAACAGTCTAGATGAGATAGGAAATTTGAATAGACCAATACTAAGGGAGGATATTGTATACATTGTCAAAGATTAGAAAAGGCACAAGCAAGCACAAAATAGAAATTATAGCCCAACATCATTTATGAATTTAGATACAAAAATTCCAAATAAAACATTAACAAAGTCAAAAAAAAAAAAAAGAAAGAAAATACTTAGGTAATCCATAGTACCAAGAGGTTAGAGAAGAATCACATGATCATATCTACAGATGCAGAAAAGCATTTGACAAACTCCAACACCCATTCATGATAAAAACTTTCAGCAAATCAGGAATAGAAAGGCACTTGCTCAACTTGAAAATACCTACAGCTAACATCATAATTATTGGTGACAAACTTGCAAGCTGTCCCACTAAGATGAGGAACAAAAGCAAGAATGTCCCCCCCTCACCACTCCTTCACTATACTGTACTAGAAGTCCTGGCTAATGCAGTAAGAGAAGGAAATAAAAGGTATACTGATTGAGAAGGAAGAAATAAACCTTTGTTCACAGATGATATGACTGTCTATGTAGAAAATCCCAAAGAATCAACAACAACAAAAAAACTCCTAGAATTAATAAGTGATTATGGCAAGGTTTCAGGATACAAGGATAATATGCAAAAGTCAATTACTTCCCTATATACCAGCAATGAACAAGTAAAATTTAAAATTAAAAAGAGAACAGCATTTACATTAGCACCCAAAAAAATAAAATATTTAGGTCTAAATATAGCAAAATATGTACAAGATCTATATGAGAAAAACTATAAAACTCTGATGACAGAAATTAAAAAACTAAATAAATGGAAAGATATTCCAGGTTCATGGATAGGAACATTGAATATTGTGAAAAGGTCAGTTCTTCCCAACTTGATTCACAGATTCAAAGCAATCACGATCAAAATCCCAGCATTTTGTATATATCCTAAAACTGATTCTAATGTTCATATGGAGAAGCAAAAGAAGAAGAACAAAGCCAGAGGTATGACACTACTTGACTTCCAGACTTACCATAATGCTACAGTAACCAAGACATTGTGGTAATGGCAAAAAAATTAAGACAAATAGTTCCATGTAACAGAATAGAGTCCAGGAACAGACCCACATAAATTAGTCAACTGATGTTTCACAATACAATCTTACATAAAATACTGTAATATAATGAAGCAAAGATTGTATTTTCCCCAAATGGCGCTGAAACAATTGGACATCCACATGTAAAAATGAATCTAGACACAGACATTACACCCTTCCACAGCAGTTAACTCAAAATAGACCATAGACCTGAATATAAAACACAAAAGCATAAACTCCTAGAGGAGAACATAAGAAAATGTAGGTGACTTTGGGTGTGGTGATGACTTTTTAGATACAACAATAAAGGCATAATTGATGAACAAATAACTGTTAAGTTGGACTTCATTAAAATAAACTTCTGCTCTGTGAAAGACACTGTCAAGAGAATTAGAAAACAAGCAAATGAACCCAATTTTTAAAATGGCCAAAAGCCTTAGATACCTCACCACAGAAGATAGGCAAATAGAAAATAAGCATATGAAAAGATGCTCAACATTTTATGTCCATTAGGGAATTGCAAATTTAAACAATGAAATACCACTACACATCTCTTAGAATGGCCAAAAATCTAAAACACGGAGAACACCAAATGTTGATGAAGACGTAGAGCAAAAGGAACTCTCATTCATTGCTGGTCAGAATGCAAAATGGTGCAGCCATTTTGGAACACAGTCTGACGGTTTCTTACAAAACTAAATATATTCTTACAATCCAGCAACTGTGTTCCTTGGTATTTACCCAAATGAGTAGAAAACTAAGTCCACACAAAAACCTGCATGTGGATGTGTATAGCAGCCTTATTCACAATTGCCAAAATTTGGAAGTAACCAAGATGTCCTTCAGTAGGTAAATGGATTAACTGGTACATTCACACATGGAATATTACCCATCAACAAAAAGGAATGAGCTATGAAGCCATGAAAAGACATGTAGGAACCGTAAGTGCGTATTACTAAAGGAAGGAATACAATCTGAAAAGGCTACACGCTACGTGCTACATGATTCCAGGACATTCTGGAAAAGGCAAAACTATGGAGACAGTAGAAAGATCAGTGCTGCCACAGGTTGCAGGGTGGGTAGGGATAAACAGGTGGAGCACAGAGGATTTGGGGGGGATTTTTAGGGCAGTGAAACTACTCTGTATGATATGATAATGGTGGATACACATCATTCATACATTTGTCCAAACCTACAGAATATACAATACCAAGAGTAAGCCCTAAGGTAAACCATGGCCTCCAGTCATAATGACATGTCAAGGTAGGTTCATCTACCATGTTCCACTCCGGTGCTGGGTATTGATAATAGAAGAGGCTGTGTATATGTGCTGGGGGGGGGGGGGGGGGCAGTGTATATGATAAATCTCTGTTCCTTCCCCTCGATTTTGCTATGAATCTAAAATGTTCTAAGAATCGTGGAATACTACATCAAAAACTAATGATGTACTGTGGCTAATTGAACATAATAAAAAAAAGCTGTAAGAAATAAATTTTATTTAAAAAAATTAAAGTATGTTAATTGCTGATTATTCTCCCCTGCGCCCTCCTGAGGCCAGTGCCTCCAGCCCCCAGGACAACTTCCAAATGAAGCTGGGAAGCAGCGGCTCCCTGGAGGCCTCCCTGTGGTTCATACCTGCAGGGGGGTAACGGACCCCCACTGTGCCTAACCAGAAATGTCACAGAGAGAACCACCAACTCCTTTAAGAGAAAAAGGCAAACACCGGTGCCACAGAGCAATGAGGTGTCAGCCCAAGAGGAAAAGGGAGGGGACAAGAGAAATATTCTCTTTGAAAGATTACAGAAAAGATGACTTAACTCCTAGGAGTTCCAGTTTTAAATATCAATTTTGATTTTTCACCAAAAAAACAAAATTTGTTACATTAATAAATGTCAATGTCTTTTGAAGAGAAACTCGAGGTTCTACCATGAAAGGCCTATTGCTCTTACAAATTTGACTGCCAGCCAAACAAACCAACAGTTGAAGAAATGCACCAGATCTGGGTCCCACATCCAACAGCAGGGGAAAGAGAAGCGGTCGGTGCCACTGGGGGACCACCCCGCCCTGCCCATAGCAAAGCAGCACACGGGAGGCAGGAATCTACACTGCTCCACGGAAGCACACCACACGCAGAATGAAGGCGGCCTGCCACAGGAAGCTGCTCAGAAATCCTCACGCCATTCTCAGCTCTTCAGCTGCTCATTAACTGTGTCTTTTGATTCCTGAGCTTAATCTTCCTTCTCAAAGGCAGAAAATGCCCAGTGGCTAGAGACTCAAGAATTAGAACCAGACCCATGTCTAGTTCTTAGGTTTGGGCAAGTCTGAAGCAGATAGTTAAGTTACTCTTAAACATACCCACCAAAGTCAGCTTCAAACAAAACAAACAAAAAACAACAGTGGAAATACTGAGAATCATTTGTATTCTTTTTTTTTTTTAAGATTTTATTTAGTTGAGAGTGAGCAAGCATGAGCAGGGGGAGCAGCAGATAGAGAGAGAGAGAGAAAGGGAGAAGCAGACTCTCCACTGAGCAGGGAGCCCCACGCGGGGCTCAATCCCAGGCCCCTGGGATCATGACCTGAGCCGAAGGCAGACACCCAACCCCCAACCGACTGAGCCACCCAGGTGCCCCTCATTTGTATTCTTTTCAAAAATGGAATCTAGGCAAAGACAAACTGAATGAAGAAACAAATGTCCTATCAAGTAATACCTACCTTTGATAAATAAGCTAAACATCAGTATATTTTTCCTTTTTCCTTTCAATTTAATGGGCCCAACACTTTGACAGAATAAAGTGCTCCACACACATGAACTCAAAACCACCCAGCACTGAAATGACCTGTAACTCAGAGAGCTAAGGGGTCATGTCTGCAGCTGAGGAGGACAGCCAGGGCCCACCACCCAGGAGGAGCAGGGTGCATCAAGGCTGCTCTGGCAGAATCCCCCCTCAGGGAGCCTTGAAGTTCCAGGGCTTTACTCACCCCCAATATTTGCTATGGACTCTGGCCCAATAAGTTGATTTTCAAACAACCTTTCCGCCTGTTGTAACTTCGTATTTGGTTGCAGAACGCCAAGCAAGAGAGGGGGTTCTTTGAAGCTGTAAAATAATGCAATTATAGGGATTGGTCTATAAGAAATACATGAAGAAAGTGTTTACTGAGGACCTTCATGCATAACTCCCCATTCTTTGATAAAGAGGGCATGTTGCAACAACATCCTTAGTTGCCAAAAACACAAAGGTTAAAGAAAACACCATTCTAGGATATCAGAAAAGATCATAGTATAAAAAAAAATTAAAATATGATTATGGCTAATGCAAGAACTTTGTTAATCACCTGAGAGCATCTGGGGCCTCCACTTACCTGAGCTCCAGTCACAGTCCAATGCCCTTGGGACAGGATAGACCTCCTCCCACCCTCTGATTCACACGCCCCGGCATTTATTTTCCCAGTGCCTGCCCAGTCATTAAAATCCAATTGAGACAGAGGGGAGTAGTGCTGACATTTCACAGCTGATAGCCTTGCTTCCTACTTCACAGAGAAGACAGAAGGAATGAGAGGAGTTTGTCCTGGGGCTGGCACCACCAGTCCATCACCCAGCACAGGTGCACCCTGCCTCCCACCTGTCCCTCTCAGGGCCCAGCCTGGTCTCTCTCTATCCAGCTTCCACTGGGCCCTGGACCCTTCCCCCTAACAACAGACTCAGCTCCAGGGATCTTCCCTCTCTGCTGGTCCTTCACAGCCTTCAAATCCTGCTGGTGGCACCCTCAGAAGACATACATGGTCGAAGCTCTTCTCCCCATGTCCTCAGCTATCACCCTGGTCCAGGCCACCATCTTCTGGCCCCCACTTCCTCCCTTGTTCCCTACAGTGTATACCCTCAACCCAGCACCGTGCACCTTGTGAAATACAGTCAGATCACAGTGTTTGGTTCTCACAGCCCTGCAACGGCCCCATCTCAGCCAGAGCCTATGGCCTTGAGGGGCACCCTTTCCCCTGCAACCTGGCCAGTCACCTCTCTCAGGTCCTCTCCCCCTTGTTCACCCTGCCCTCCCCAGGACCCTCCCTGCTGGTTCCTGACCTAACAGGCACCTCACACCTGAAATCCTCAGTCCCAGCTCCTCTGTGCTTTGCCCTCTCCCTGAGGAGGATGGCTGCTCTGACCACCCAGTATAATACTCTAGACCTCCCCCCAAAACCCCTTACCCCACTCTATTTTTTTCTATAGCACTTAGCAGCTTCTCACTTCTCTGTTACATATATTGTCTGTCTATCCCCAATAGAACACATGGCCCATGAGATCAGGGAGTTGTGTTTTTCACTGCTGTATCTCAAGCACCTGACATACAGGAGGCTCCCGATGAACACTGCAGGAGGGAGGAAGAAGTGAAGGAGAGAGCGGAGCAGGAGAATATCTCCCAATTCCCTCCCTACCTTGCCCTGAAGCAAGGCAGTTTCCTAGCCAGCCCATCGGAGTGGGAGAACCAAGAGGGAAGGGGTGGTTGAGGCTGTGGAATGATGAAGAAGCTTCCCTGTCTTACCCAACCCCTCTCTTCCCAGCAGAGCACTTCACTTCCTACTGCCTCCTCTGAGTCAGGCATGTACTCAGGACACAGCACAATTTCCTCTGAATTAAACTCCCCCAACCCACCCTTTCACTCTACCCTGCCTCCCAATTATGGCTTTCACCTGCTTTAAAAAAAAAACACTCATGATTTAACTAGGAGTTAATAAAGTTATTAATAGTTATTAAGTTAATAAAGTTATTAGATAGGTACCTACCGAATAAAACGAGGAGTTTTATTTCCAAAGGAAGAGAGCAGGGCTGCAACCTGCATACTTTGGTGAGAAAAGCCTGGGTTATGGAGATAGACACAGCTGGGTTCGAATTCTGACCTTGGAAAGGTCAGCCCTCCCAAGATGCATGTGAAGACTGAACAACACAAACATGTACAGCCCAGGGATAGAGGACAACACACCTGATACTCAGCCACTCCCTTCTGCCCAGTCCTTGACCTTGCCTAATTCCCTATACAAAGGAAGTCCTCAAGAAATACTTGTAGCATCAACCTAATTAGTACATCATGCACCATCCCTGCCAACAAGCAGCCTGAGTATTATCTCAATAGGGAAGCAAGAAGAAAACTTACATGAGAAAATGCAAAGGACGGGCAAGAAAGGGCCCTGACTCCTGCAGCCTGAGCAGCAGAAACATCAAGGAAGAATGGCCTCAGGAAGGCCAGCCAGGCCACGTGGACCCTTGATAAAGCCCGTGAACTCATAAATTCTTATCAACTCCCTGTTAACTCCCAAGTCCTGCTAACTCATATTAAGTCCCATTAACTCCATGTATCAAATGTATCCTAGAAGAACTGACCAACAACTTCCAGAAATCAGGATGTCATATATGTCCTACCTACCACAGTCCACCGGTCTTCCAAACAAGCAAGAAAGAAGGTTGCCTTGCATGGCAGGTTTTTGACAAAGCCCTGCAACCTTCCCGGTGACTGCTCCCTAGAACTGAAATCAACTGTGTAATAATCCATTCTGGAGGGGTGTGTACCCGTCCTTATCTTTCTCTGTGATATCCTGGTGATTGCTAAGTGTGGTCTCAGCTCTCCTGGGAGGTCACGTACACCAGAGGTAGACTCTCTTGAGGCACTTCTGTCAGCCATCCTCCCACCCAGCCAGTTGGCCTGATCCTGTTCCCCAGCGCACCCACTGGTGGAGAGAACAGAGGTGCAGCAGAAGCTGGGAGCTCTGCTTTCCCATCATTGTCAATACCGCAACCACTTACTTGCTCCAGACAGTGCATTTCCCTTCCTTGCTCTTTTTGCTCTAAACAGTTTGAAAGAAGCCCTTTTTGCTGTTGTCATTAACTAACTAGATTATCCAGAAAGCCCCAGGTCAGTTTCTATTGGGGTGGGTTGAGCCACATCCTTCTACCTGTTGACAGGGATTAGCAAAAGAGAACCCCTGTCCCCCACAAAGTGTGCTGGGAGCCCCCCACCCAAGACAGGACACCCAGTATGCCCTTGGGCCTAGCTCAGCCAGAAAGACACATGGAGGGGTCCACTGACACATCAGGAATTAGAAGCCAACACTGTCATGGGTCTAGAATGCTCAGGCCTTCATCCAATCTCAATCTTATGCAAGCTAATTATGGTTTAACAGCACCTTGTACCTTTACTAATTCTAAATCCAACAACAAAAAGTTGTTCTTGTATACAAATGTCAATCTAAGGTCCGAACTGTGTCCTCTTTGTATCTTTGTATTCAGCTGGGTACCTACCTTAAGCATTCTAGATGCTGAATATATTCTCAGTGAATTGAGTCCAATATAAACTTGAGCCTGAAGTTTTTAAATTTACTTAAAATAAACTTTCAAAAGCTTCACCTCTCTAGAAAGTTTCAAGAGGAAAGGGGAATTTACTTATCAAACCAGATTGCACAACCCTTTTGGCATAAGCGCAACACTGATGTCATAAATCATCACACCATTAAGAGCCTGGCTCTGCATTACTAGAATTACAAACGTTAGTATATTTCACAGGGTCCCTAGTTATACACTATTTTTTTCAAGTTATAAGGGACCATATTCCTCATAGATGCCCACCAATGAGAGGTAACTTAGGAAAAATATTACTAATTACAAGGCTTTTGAAAAATCAGTACTTATAAAATTTAAACAAGTAACTTAAACTTAACCTTTGTGTGTGCTTTTCCCACTTCAAATGAATTCAACATAAGCTTCTCTTATTTGGGGTTTTTCTGGGTTTTATATGTCCTTTGTATAGTTTTGTTTTTGAAACCATATCATGAACAATACCATTCACATATGGTGTAACATCTGATTCCACACAAAACTCAGGCACTAAAGAAATCACAAATCTCTCTCCCTCTCTCCTAGTAGTTTACCTTTCAGATCGAATTGGTTTGTTACCCTAGACACTATCCCACCCTACCCTTGCCAAGCAAGCCCTCCCAAGAATGGCCATGACAACTTACCTGAGAGGCTGTGGGTCTATGGGAGAATCCAGCAGCAGCATGGCTCCAAGCAGGGGAATGGTGAGGGAGACAGCTAGCATCAAGAAGGTCACTCGGAACACACGGCCACTAAAGGAGCTGCAAGAGATGAAATACACAAAGGCGATCAGCAGAGGCTCAGCTGGGACAAGCTCAGCTGGTCTCAAAGCCTGTCAAGCAGGAGCAGGCCTCTAGCCTGGTCTCACCGTGAGACCACTGACCTCTGTGGCTTGTGATGAAACTTCAGGACTGTTTGCTAAGATTGGCAAACGTGTCTCTGTGCTTTTTTTTAATCTTCCAGCTGTGTGGGAAATGCTTACCAGTTATTTGCCAGATAGTCTGATAAGGGGTACCTTCAACCCTCTAGCGGAGTCTCAAAGAGGGCAAATTAAAGAACTGATAATCATAAAAATGGAAGAAAAGAGATGCAATGAAGTAATGCAAACACACTCATCTACAAAGACGTGTTTTCCAAAAGCCACTATTTCCTGGCACTTGGATTCAAAGCAGCAACACTCAGTACTGTGGGTCCCTAAGATTCACAGCTTTGGTAGATAAAAGAGACAGAGACAAATTCATGAAGCAAAGAGAATAAAAAACAACCTCCTGAGCATCCAATTCTCCAATCATTCTGCCAATCACACCACACCTTCAAGAATTCAAAGCAAATCCCAGCTCTCTGCCGGTAGAGGTCTGACAGATACTGACAGTTACTTACAAAGAATCTATACAATCACAATTCCAAGTCACCACTACTAAAGCCTTGGGAAGATCTAAAAGCTGCCTTGGGAATCTTGTGTGATGTTTTTGGACAAATGACCAATGGTAAGTAAAATATTTCTCAAACGATCCTCACATACGCCATTACTCATCTGGTAAACAAGCACATTTAGCCTCTTGCTACTTCATAGGATCATTATTTGCTTTAAGTGCATTCAGATTTATTATATACTTACATCAAGATTAACTTCAAACAAATAAAATCATGAGCTCCTAAGGTGGAGAATCTTTTTCTATCCAAAAAAAAAAAAAGCTGACTTAAAAAATATCAAGACTCACACTTAACAAACACTTCACTGAAGGGCAGTGTTTTGTTTGACTTTTGACAGGCTAGTCTTCTGCTGTATAAACCTGATTCCAGGTACAGTACATAAATGTAGGGGCCTAAGGGCCAGTCCTAACTTTCCCAACAGCCAGCTATGCCACTTCAGGCAGGTTTCTTCACACGAAGCCCACGGGCTCCCCACTATGAAACAGGGCTTTGTAACCTCAAAGTCCTGCCCAATTTGAACATGCATGATTTTAATAAATGAATATGGCAGAAAATGAAGCATCTGTTTCTACTGGGTTGAAATAAAAGGCAAGGGGAAAGAAAAACAGGAGGGAGGGAGAAGATTCTCCCCTAGTACCCCCAGAAAGGAGAGCAGTCCTGCCAACACCTTGATTTCAGCACAGTGAGAACTGTCCGGGACTGCTGACAGAACTGCAAGTTCATCCAATGGTGTTGTTTAAGCCATGAAGTATGTGGTCACTTGCCATGGCAGCCATGTAAAACTAAGGCAGTTTTCTAATTAAACTATTTTTGTGGCCTGGAAGTGGGGTGCTGCTGCAACAAATACCTAAACATGTGGAAGTGGCTTTGGAATCAAGCGGCAGGCAGAGGAAGGAAAAACGCTGAGAAGCAGGACAGAAAATCTTGTCCAGAGTTCCTTAAACAGACTTAGTAGGAAAACGGATGTTAAAGACTCTGCTAGCAAGGGCTCAGAAGGTAGTGAGGAGTGTGGTAGAGAAAACGTAATATCATCGCAGGGGATGCCTAAATCGTTGGGAACAGACGGACACTGAAGGCGCCGCTGGTAAGGGCTCTGAAGGATGTCAGGAACAGGTTATTGGAAACTGGAGGAGAGCAGATCCTTATTATACTGTGTCCTGCAGCAATGTGGAAAGCAGAACTTGTATATGATGAGCCAGGATGCTAAGGCCCTTTCCAAGCAGAGTGGAAGGTGCAGCCTGGTTTCTTCTTCTCCTTTCTCTTCCAGAGCAGGACAGCATAGGGAGCAGCAGTGAGCACTTCCTTTTGCCTTTGACATTTCCCCCTTTGGTAATGAGAACCCTATTCTGTGTCTATCTTCCTTCTAATAATCTTCCAAAAACAAAGTTTATTCCTAACTTCCTTCTCTTCACTCACACAGGGCTCAGAGCCCAAACTCTACCCAGGCAAAAATGCCAGGTCACCAGCCTTTCCTTCTTCTGCTACCTGGGAAAGGAGGTGGTCCATCCCACAGACCCGGCTGTGAGAGGCCAAGGGTGCCCAGGCTCCTGGAAGGGGACCCGCAGCCAGGAAAGGAAAATTCAGGCCAACCTCTACCTCCCAGCCCTGTCTCCAAACTCCAGGGCCACAGAGTCTTCTAATGCAACTGACCGATGCCAGCCAAGAGTGCAAGAGCACAGGGCATGAAAATGCACGTATGACATAGATCAGCTATGAACCCAACATGACAGCAGGCTGATGCAACCTGCTGAGAGGTCTGCACCAGGGGAAGGAGTAAAGGCCATAAAAAGAGGAATGATAAAGACAGTGACAATAAGAACATGCCATGCAACGTGCTTTATGTGGGTAGTGAGCTAGGTGGAACTAGGTCTCTCTCTAGTTTCCGAAGAGAAAAGTGGTCAGAGAAAGACAAGTGGGGCCGCCCACTGCCAGAACTGGAAAAGCACGACAGGGCCAGGTCTGACTCTAAGGCTGCAGTCACCATTACCACCACCACCTACCGGGGACAAGTGGATGGGGAGAGGGTGCCCAGACCTAGAGCCCTCAGAGCCGGGGTTGGAAAAACTCAGCACACCTTGATCGTGACATTATTCTGGACGTTTTGTATATGTGGGATCATACAATATGTGACCGCCATGAATGACTCCTTTCACTCGACATGTTTTGAGGATCATCCAGGCTGCAGTACGTATCAGTACGTCACTCCTTTTCACAGCTCAATACTACTCCATTGTAAGTATACACAGGCATACCTCATTTTACTGTGCTTCACGGACACTGCATATTTTTTTTACAAGTTGAAGGCTCAAGACTTCAGTGGAGGAGGTAATTGCTGATGTGGTAGAAACAGCAAGAGAACTAGAATCAGAAGCGAAGCCTGAAGATGTGGCTGAGTTGCTGCAACCTCATGATAAAACTTTCACAGATGAAGATTACTTCTTATAGATGAGCCAAGAAAGTGATTTCTTGAGATAGGATCTACTCCTGGCAAAGAGGCTGTGAAGATTCTTGGAATGACAACAGAAGAATGGGAATAGCACATAAACTTAGTTGATAAAGCAGTGGCAGATTCTGAGGGGATTCCAATTTTGAAAGAAGTTCTATCAGTGCTATCAGCAGCATCACCTGTTACAGAGAAACTGCTTGTGAAAGGAAGAGCCAATCGGTATGTCAAATTTGTCTTACTTTAAGAAACTGCCACAGCCACCCCAGCCTTCAGCAACCACCACCTGATCAGTCAGCAGCCACCAACATCGAGGCAAGACCAGCAGAAAGATGATGACTTGCTGAAAACTCAGATGATGGTTAGCATTTTCAGACAATAAAGTATTTTTAATTCAATGTAAAGGTATGTACATTGTTTTTCTAGACATAATGCTATTGTACGCTTAATAGATTACAGTATAGTATAAACACAACTTTTCTATGCACTGGGAAACCAAAAACTTCATCTGACTCATATTATTGAGATAAAAGTGGTCTGAAACGGAACATACAATTTCTCAGAGGTATGCCTGTATCACAGTTGGTTTATCCACTCATCCACTGACAGACATTCAGGTGAAAAGGGGAAATAAGGAGTTGATGCAGTTTTGGAATACAGGTGAGGTTCAGAGGGATGGAGTCTGGACCCGACAACCAAGAAAGAATTTTTCAGGCATCTTCGGTGCAAAATGGTGGTTTATTAAAGCATGGGGACAGGACCTGTGG
The DNA here is from genome assembly GCF_009762305.2 of Zalophus californianus. Lineage (NCBI taxonomy): Eukaryota > Metazoa > Chordata > Mammalia > Carnivora > Otariidae > Zalophus > Zalophus californianus. The sequence goes on along the minus strand of NC_045602.1, from coordinate 89,847,495 downwards.
GCAGAAAGAGCTGCTGCCCCGTGGTCTTGAGGAGTGGCTGATTATATACTCAGGAGCTGGGGAGGTGAGGACAAAGGGGGTGTCCAGAAGGACTGTCATATGCTAAAGACTCTCAGGGTACTGGAGGCCTGGTTGTTGTCAAGCCAAGGTTGTTTTTCCCTCTAATGAGGCACTAACATGAAGACAGTTGGGAGTTTCCTGGAGGAATGTTACATTCCTCCTATCACACGTCCTTGTCAATGGGCTTCAGGTTCAAAAGAAATTTAATTTTCTTTACATTTCCTTCTGCCTCAGACTCCCTTAATTTTATGGAGGGAAGGGTGATGTTAGGGCTTCAGGAAACTGAGTTATGGGTTTCCTGGAAGTTAGGCTATTGGTAAGAAAGCTTCTTCCTTGAAAATCACTAGGAAATACGTAAACTGAGGGAGACTCCTGTGCTGCAGGACTGTGATCTCTATCAGTTCACCATTTGTTTTTCCTTCAGGGCAGCCAGGAGTGTCTGAGGAATGTCACATATATCCCAAAGTGGGGGGGGTGGTGTGTAGGGTACCAGCTTCTGCTTTGTCTTCAGCTTGCCTTCTGTTCCCTCATCAGAGTGATTACTTAATAGGTACAAGATGTTTTATGGGGTGATGAAAAGGTTTTGAAACTAGGAAGTGTTGCCCAACACTAAATATCACTAAACTGTATACACTCTAAAGCAGTTAATTTTGTTATGTGAATTTCACCTCAATTTTTAAAAATGTTTAATAGTGATGAAAATGTTCTAAACTTAGATTGTGATTATTCCTTTGTGAATATACTGAAAACCACTGAATTGGACATTTTAAAATGGATGAATTTTATGGTATGTGAATTTTATCTTGTTTAAAAAAAAAAAGTCAATGACCCAACTACACAAACTGCCATTCTGAAGCTGGGACACTCAACTGATTTTAAGTGGCCTAAAGTCTTTTAACCCAAAAAAAATACAAAGTACCTATATGGTAAAGCAGGGCTGTTTACAAGTACAATTGACAGGAATGGCTGATTCCGTGGTTCTTTTAAAAGCAGAATCCCAAGAGAGACAAATGCAAAGGTGCATGGTGCGGCTGCATTGCACACATCATTCGGGTAAGGTCCAACAAGGAAGTCCATGTCCTTGAAAGGGGGCTGATGTAATCACTCTTCCCCCAGCCCAGCAGAAGTGCAGTCCCTTAGGGGAAACTGCATTGTAAAATCTTTCACCACTGAGCTGTCGTTAACAAAGGTGGTGACACTCTGGCCAAAGTGCTACTTTACCTTTTCCTTACCTAACACATCCTTCTCATTTGTCTAAGACTCCTATACTATAAACTCTCCTATACCACACTGTAGCTTACATTTTTTAATGTAAGGTAACTTTTTAATGTAAGGTTAACCTTTCACACAATAGCAAAAGGCTCCAGAAGAAAAAGTCCAGCCAGGACTGAAAGCAGGTGCTTCCAGCTAGAAAGACAGCTAGAAATTGGGAGCCAATACTTGCCAGAATTCTAGTGAATGCCCTCTTACAATCCAGTCTAAAAAGCTGAAGAAAAATTCAGAGGCCATCCAGTCAGTGCTCCCAAAGGTGGCCAGTCCCTGGACTGCCTACACCAGATGACTGGGGCAACTTTAAACAAGGCCCAGGAATTCTGATTGTGCAGGCCAGTGTGGGCCTGGGGACCCTTTTTCTCGTGCTCCCCAGTTGTTCCCGATGTGCTAGATACCCCCAACCTCGTCCAACTCCCCAACCGGTGGCAGATGTCCATCATCCCCCTGGCTGATCATGAGACACAGCCTCTACTGGAAAGTTCTATGGTCAAGTTTTACAAACACTTAAACTCCTTGAGCAGTGCTGTCCAACAGAACTCTCGGCAACGACAGAAACACAGCAACCACTAGCTACGTGTGGCAGCTGAGCACCTGGAATGGAGCTAGCATGTTATCTAAATGAGCCAAAGACGGCCACTGTGCATTGGCCCTACGTTGTTTGTTTCTTCACTGCAGGCTGAAACCCATTAGCTCAAAAGGCCCACTGGCACCAAACTCAAACTTTTACATACCTGGTTATTTTTAAAATAGCCAAACAAGCAAAGTTTTTGCCATTTAGAGTCTGCCTGCTTTGCATACTCTGTAAACTTCGCCACTGGCAATTACCCATTGATAAGACAGGGCCTGGAACTTTTAAGGCCCTGAGCTGCTGCCGCTGCTGCCCCTGGAGCTCTCTGACCCAGAGACTGACCTAGATAGAGGAGACCCCTCTTCTCCCCGCCTCACTCCCCTCCCCTTCTGGCCTGTGGCCCCCGGCTCCTGCCATGAGAGATTGCTCCCACATGCAAACCTGTCCAAGTGTCACCCAATAAAGCTCATGTGTGCCACTACCACCTCATAGTCATTTTTTTTCCTTGATCAGCCCCCCAAATCCCTCAAACTCCCTACACAGAGCGAATGAGGAACTGAATTTTTACTATTAGTCCAATTAATTTAAATAGCTACATATGGCAAGTAGCTAGCACATCAGACAGCACAGTTTTGGCTCATTTAATATTCCTTCACACACAGCATTTAATAATCAACTACACTCATGTGCCAGGTGCTATCCAAGGCCCTGAGAGGACAACAATTAAATAAAGTTTCCTGCCCTCTGCATATTCTAGTAAATAAGCAGATACCAGACAGTGACAAATACAATGAAGAAAAATACAGCAGGATCAGGATACAGGAGGAAGGGGAGGCTGGCCACACACACAGGGGTCAAAGCAGGTGACCTCTGAACAGAGACTTCAGTGAAGGTGGGGAAAAAAATCAAATACCTGGGGCAAAGCAATGCAAGCAGAGGTAACACAGTAGGACTCAACAAGAACTTGGCACGAGTGAAGAATACATTCTTTAAGGGGTTGTTTATCTTTAAGCCCCCATTCCCAAACCTTGGCCACAGAGACAGAATGGCCATGGCAGGCAGGCAGGCAGGCTGAGACATGGTGAGCGAGGGGAAGCTGCTGGAACAGGTCTGGCCCACAGCCAGGGGCAGATCCAACAGGCCCGGAAAGCCAGGGAAGTGCCGGCCAGTGTGCGGGGGCGGGGGGGGGGGGGGGGGATGTCCATGAAGGCTACAGTATAAAGCAGTTCCCTAATTCTTTTACTTGGGGGACGATGGCTGCTCGGGTCACCTCATGCAACACGTTCTAAGAAAGACACTTTCCCTTTGCTTGCACTGACTGGGCCCAGATGTGTGCCCTCGGGAGGAGCAAACCTTTGACCTCCCAGATGCCTGCAATCACACCACCCTTCATGGGCAAAGCATCCCCAGTCCTGTAGGAGTCCTTCAGATGGTGGGGCTTGCAGAACTTTCCTGGTTGTCTTAGAGTTTGTCAAAATTCCCCACAAGATGTGGTGCCCAGAGCTCAAAGCAAAGCTCTAGTCTAAACCATAACTGTCACTCCACAAAAACGGCTTTAATTGCCGTAACTGAAAAACCAGGAGATTTCACATAAAAATCTGGGTTTCCAGCTTCTCTTGAAGAAGCAGAGATCTATGAAACCTGTGAAAAGGCTACAGGGCAGGTGCACGGGGCTTTCCACTCTTCAGACAGACACACACGCTCCTCTTCTCCTGGCCCCACACCTGCTCCAGACCTTACAACATCAGGATTTTGTAAGAACTAAACCAAATGACGGATGCACGTGCAGTGCTAAGAACAGGGTCTGGAACAAGAAAAGTGCTCCATAAATGACAGGTAGCAGGAGTGCTGCTCTCCTGGAGACATCTGAGTCTGTGACTGTCTGGCAGTGGGACTTCTGTACCCAAGCTCTGGGCACATTTATTTTCGCCCAAGGTTCATTCCCGCAACCTCACAGTCACCTATAATTCTGCCTTTCCTCCAGGTTTGCCCCCTGCCTCACCTTAACTTAAACAAAGGACACTCCATTTATTCCTATCCATTTTCACTGACAAAGTGCTGCACATTCCCATCATATTCTCTTTCCCAATCTGTGCTGACACATCCAGGAAGGCCAGCAACTTCCCTTCCAGATGCAGTTTGGGAAATCAACTTGTTTGCTCCAATCCCTTGGAAGAGCCCAAAGTGATGCTCACCTCCTTGAGGACATCTGCACCCTGAAATTTCCTACATTTCTAAGGCCAAGAGAGCAATCATGTTGATACAAAGGAGTTGGCAATAACTGCTGGCTCAGCTTTGTTTTGCAAAATCCTCTGTAACTTCACCAGGCAAACCTAAAAGGTGTTCTCCACCCCCTTCTGCATATAGGACATCAGGGCCTTGAGTTCCAGACCGTGGAACAAGACTAATGACTCCATGAGATCAAAAACAACCTGTGATTTTGTGGAAAACTTATTAGCCACAGATCGATGGACCAGAGCCCCAGGTGTCAAGGTGACCCCTGAAACCTGAGAAAGTCAAATAGCAGCAAGCCCAGTCTTTAACTGATTGCACCTTGAATTTGTTGGTTTCTCACATTCCTTTAAACTGGGGCTCCCTGACTATATATGTCTTCATTCATTTTAGCATTGAAAATAAGTTAGAAACAAGTTAAGAGAGCCATTTGAAACACACACCCAAGGGGAGGGATGAGAAGAAAATGCTGATTCCTGACTCCTCATGACCACAACTTTATGATGGCCCCATCTGTCTCTCCACCTTGCCTTCCTTACTCTTCAGTCCTAAAAAGGGAAAAGGAAAATGAATGTAGTAGAGATTCTTATTTAGCTTAAAATCCTTTAGTTTATTGAAAAAGCAGCAGTTAAATTTCCAATATATTCACTCTTCAATCCTTAACAGTTATACAGAGACATTAAACAGCTATTCTCTCTTCCCAGACTGAACTATGTTCCAAAAGAGAAGGAATAGTATCAGTGTTACAATCCTCCTGATAGAGTTTGCAAAGCATTTGGAGAAACTGATGCCAAATAATAATAATTATAAATTTGCACTAGTATGTTAAAGTGATAGCCCATCTATATTCCACACTGAATAAAAGGACTTAATGACCACATTCCCCATTATAGCTTAAATACAGAAATTCAAGAACTTTGGCATAAAACCTTATTTCCAAAGCATAATTTTAAAAATATGCTTCTCAATCACTGTCCAGCTGCCAATGCTATCCGTATTCATTCATTTCTGCATCTCTTTTGACTCCATAACTCTAACTTTATATAAACCACTTCACTCACACAGACCTCAGTGACCTCAGAGGACAAACAGAGCTAACAACACATTTCATGTCAAAAGTCAGGAGATTAGCTAAGGTATCACTGGGTGTCCCTTCCACTAAAATCTACTGTCCTACTTCTGTTCTCTTGACTGAACAACATATCATTCAAGGTCTTCTTTTTCCTGCTTAGCTCATCTAAAGTTTACTCTATAGTTGTCAGATTTCTACTTCCTTCAGATTCCTTTAATTCACCCACTATATACAATGCTTTCTGCCGTACAGTGAACCCTCAAGTTTTAAGGTAAATCAAGAAGACAGTGAGGTACTAGAAATGACCACAAAAGAAATGAAAAATAGAACTGCATCAGAAAAATAAGAAAAACAACTACAGAGTTACAATAATAAATGTAGAAAAAGTGAAAACTCACTTTGAAAAAAGAGACCATTACAGATATATAGAAATGGGATCAAATACATAAGAGAAAGAGAAACACGGGAAAATAAGAACAATGTTCATGGACAGGGAAGTCAAGAAAATGTCTTAAATACACACAGTTTTGTAAAAGGCACAGTGGAAAAGAACAGCAGCAGATGATGATTCTGTAATATCCAATTCATCCTGCCATTAAGTGAGAGACCCCACAGAGAAACTGAGAAACAATGTAATTAAATCAGCCCCTCTGCCTTGCACTCAGGAGTGTCAGAGAAGCCCAACCAACAAATGCCCTCAGGTGTATCTATATGCCCTGGTTTTCAACACACTGCCCCTCAGAGCCACCGGCTCTTTCACTTCCCATGTAGAAGTGTGCGAGCAAGCCTTGTTTTCGTGGTTTCTGGTAGTAAAGCACTGTCAGTCCTTGCATGTCCATTCTAAAAGGCTCCTCAGTCATCAGCAGACCATGACTTAACAATATCCACAATCACTTGTCCTGGTTTGCACTGAAAGTCCTACGTCTTTGGAAACCTCTGAGTTTATTCAGCATATTACTGACATTTCCACCAGCCCCGGGAGTCAAATATTACCAAAATCTCTTCTCTGCAAATTGCCTTTCTAAAGCAAAACACTCCTCTCTGCTACAGCCCTCAGTCAAGTGTGGTCCTCTTATTATCATCAGTGAATACCCAGTCTGTTCCCACAGAAACTAGCCCTCATTATGTACCACACCCCTAGGCACACCGATAAATACTTCCAATATTTCTATCAACTTATAAGTCAATCAGTTCCACAACTTTGAGGTTGGTCTGCACAGGGCCTCTTGGTTCTCCCTAAAAATTCACAAGAGACTCAGGAGACAAAATTAAAGACAGAAGTTTAAGTATTATATTTTTAAATGTATGTTTAAGGATCCTGCTTCAGTTTTTAGCTAACAAAACATAGTATATGTAAATTCTGTAAGGTTCAGAGAAGCGAAGGCCAAAAATCAGAGATTTTTTTTATTAGGTAGGTATCAACTAGTTTCCTATGCTTCTCCGTCCCAATGAGGAAAAATGTGCAAGCCTAAATTCTCACAAAAGTTGATTAACAATGTCACTTCTTGTTCTCTACTTTTTCCTGAAAACCACAATGAAACTCATCACACAGCGAGAGGTGGGAAGGTGCAGAAGAGCAGGTGCAGAGAGGCCAGCTCTTCGCTGGAACACGAGGAGTGACCCAAGCATGCTTTTGGACTTCCTTTCAGCACAGTGAGAGCGGGGGACTGGGAAGACCTAGGACCGTGGCGAGGTGGCAAGGTGGTCCTCCCTCGGGGGATCGGGTACGCCAGCAGGAAAGATGGGGGGGAGGGGACGAGGGAGCTAGGGAAAGGCGAGGAAGCAACAGCTCTGTAAGCTGGGGAAGGAGTGAGGGGCAGAAAGGGGCAGATGCGGATTGAGGCGGTCTCGGGACCCCAAGAGCCAGGGAAATTGGCTGAAATTGGGCGCAGGGTGCACCCAAGCCTCAAGGACCTGGCAGGTGCATCCGCTTGGTCGGAGCCCGTTTCCTCCCCTATAAAACGAGTATTGCTCGGGGAATTAAATGGGATGGCGCCTGCGGCGCGCTTGGCAACGCATTTACCCAACTGCTGTTATTGCCGTCCCAGTGGTTAGGGAGGGTCGACCCGGCCATTCGCGGCCCACGGCCAGGGGCCCGGCCTACCTGCCGTCCTTGGCCTCGGGGGCCTGGCCATTGTCCGTGACGACCTGCGGCCGCAGCGGCCGCCGCTGCCGCAGCCCGTCCGCCTCGCTCATGGTGCGAGTGCCACAGCCCCTAACCCCGTCACTAACCGGGAGGGAGCAAGGCCGGCTCTGCGCCCGCCCGCCGCCCCGGCCCGCCCACATCCGGGCCCCGCCCTCGGCCCCGCCCCGACCGCGCGCGGAAGTGACGTCGCTGGCCCGCCCCTACTGGCAACTGGCACGGAGGCTCCTAGAGCGTGTCTGGGCGGCACTTCCCGGCGAGTGCGAGTGGGCGGACGCTCGGAGGGCCCTGAGCCAGTGCGGACGCTTCCGAGGCCCCGGAACGCGCGTGGTCTAACCCCGGGCTCGTCCAGCCCAGCGCCTGCGCTTCCTGCGTTCCTTTATTGCTGGCGGTGGGACCGCAGTAATCGTTAGGCGCATAATGGTGCAAATGGGCGGTGCTGGGCTGAGGTGTTGGCCGTTTGTGTGGGTAGAAGATGGCCCTGCTTGTTAAATGACAAAGACCCGGTTCGTATAGGCGGGGTAAAAAAAATAACGAGTTCGTACTGGAGGCCTACGAGGGCCGTAATGTCCACCTGAAAATCGTGACCCTTTACGAAACAGATCCTGTTAAGGGGAAAATTTGGGAAATATGCTGCCGTTTGGATTAAAGCCATTGAGTACTAAATCTTTTTGCTACAACCAAATATTTGACAAGGTTTGTGAAAGGGTTACCCTTAGAAGTAAAAGGGGGTATATAGAAATCATTAATTACAACAAATAAGGTCTAAGCACGAAGTGATCATTCATTTAACAGTATTTTAGTCAGCTAGGTATATTTCTAGGTGCTGGGAGGTGATGGTGAGCAAGCCACAGACAAGCTCGCTCACTTACTGAAATTAAACTAGTGAGAGATGACTTTAATCAGGTCATCATAAAGATAAATGTGAAATGTAAAAATTGCATTAAAGGGGAATAATATGATCTTGTGAGAGCATTTGATAGATTAAGAACCTGAGAAATGACTAGGATTTTGAGAAGAAACAGGATTTCCAGGCAGAGGAAACCAAATCCCATTACTGTGCATCATCTCTAGAAAAGGCATGTTCAAAATGAAGTATTAAGAATTAATTTCCTTATTGCACTTAAAGACTTCCCTGATCAAACATGTCATTGCCTTTCTTAGTGTTAGGTGGCAATAGAATCCCATATGACTGTTTAATAAGAGATGAAGAACCAGCATGAGCAAAGTCTGAAGAGTTCTCATATAAATCTAGTTCTGCAGGGATTACCATGCCTGGCAGAGATGTAATTAAGGCCTCGGCAATATTTTACTTCATTTCCTATCCAATACAACCAGTATAGCTGTTAGATCCAGGATAAAAGTTTAAACAGCACTGCATGATCTGGCCCCTTTCTTCCTGTCTGGATTTTCCCTCCTGCTGTGTTTCAGACACTCAGCATTGCTTGCTATTTCTAATTCTAAGCCTCCCTGCCTTTGTCCATATTATTCCTTCTTGTGAAAATGCTTTCCTTCACCACTTGGCCAAAACAACCTTTGTCATTTAGGACTCACTTCAAGTATCATTGCTGAAAACTCTTCCCCTATTGTGTCTAAGCCACTTTGAACATGCCCCAAGCATAAGATTTAGCTCGTTGCATTGGAATTATTTGTATTCCATGCCCAGCATTAAAGCCTACCAACCAAAAACAGCCAGGAACATACCTGTCAAAAGTAAGTAATAGTAATAAGAAGTTAGATTTATTGAACTTGTTGCAGCAAAGAAATTCGCCAGAAGGACCTGTGAGGCTCCTCAAAAATGGGGTTACAGAAGGTCCTTGAGGGGTTAGGGCTGGTGTTTGTAAAAGATGGTATTGGCAGCGATGGGCCAGAATTTGTAAACTAGGAGACTCATTGGGGGAGTCAGTGGTCTTACCTGGAACACATGAGTCCAAGTGAAGTTACTGGGAGATCAGCTTGTCTTATCTGGGAGCAAGTGGTCTGAATGAGCTAAATTAAAAGGTTTGAGTTTAGATTGTGTTGGGTGGCACAGTTTAGTACCGTTTTTCATGGTGAGATCCACATTGCTGGTTGTGGTTTGTTTCAGTTCTCTACCGAGGCTCTAGCCTAGCTGCCACCCAGTTATCAACAGGGAGATGGGATCAATGTAATTGGTTAGAACAGGTTTCTCAACCTCAGCACCACTGATATTCTGGGCCAGATAATTCTTTGCTGGGGATGGCAGGAAGAAGCTCTCCTGTGCATTGCACGATATTTAGCTGCATCCCTGGCCTCCACCCACTAGATGCCAATAGTATCCCACCTAGTCATGATAAGCAGTAATCTCTCCGGACACTGCCAAGTGTCCCCTGGGAGACCAAGATAGCCCCTGATTGCGAACCACTGGGTTAGGCCAACCAAAAGCGACCCCCACACACCCTGAGAGTGGGGATGAGGCCCATTTGCATTGAAACTCTGGCCCATGTGGAAGGCACTTATCTCAACAAATCAGGGCTCTGCCAGCAGGGAAGGAGAGGCAGTGATGCTGAGCAAGGAGCCAGTACTGTGCCTCACAGCTTAGACTGGAAATACTCCCTATTTCCAGGCCACTGCTTTTTCCCAATCCCATTCTGTTTCCATTTCTTTTGTAGATATCTCCTGAAAGCCTTTCAGGTGCTTAGCCAAGTGCTGTGACAAAACAAAGGTGAAATAAGGTGAGCCAACTTGCAGACATGTTATGATCTCAGAGGGGAGATAAGCATGATAACCGATCTAAAACAGTGCCACAGAGGAACCACACAGTGCGTTGGGGGCCACAGGGAACAAGTCCCATCAGGTAGCAGTGCCCAGAGAAGGTTTCATGGAAGAAGTAGAATTATGATGGCAGGTTGAAGGGATGGAAGAGGACACAAAACAGGCTTAAGAGGGAAGCGTGGGGTGGCCATGGATTGGTCAACAAGGGGATAACAATCAGGGTAGACTGCAAGGTTATGAGTAATCAAAGAAGAATCATCTAAAAGATGCTCTAAAGGGGTGAAGAAGAGCAGCAATAGACAGAGCGCTTCTCCCTGCCCCAAATCCAGGAAAGCAGGAGTGACCTGCTCCAAACAGAAGTTCAAGCTAAGTTGTTGTGTTGTGATAGGAAGTTCTGGTGTCAGCTCAGGTGGGAGAGTGGAGAGTGTAAAGTTAGAGAATGGAGACTAACTTGTTCAGAGTAGAAAAAGTATCCTAGAGATCATCCAGTTGCCAGACACAGACATTCACAAAAGCCCACTTAAGATGAGGGAGGGATTTATTGGAAGGTTATGGAGATAGCTCATGGAACTCCAACACAGAAAGTGCAGCCTGGCCTCACAGGGACTGGTACGAGGACCTGGAGAAACAGGAGCAGTACTCCTCTCAACCTCCCTCATACCTCACTGTGTTTTGCCTCTTCATCCCTGGTGATTCAGTGGCAAGCCTTGTTATGGGACTGTCCGTCTTCCTCTTTGCTGCCCTCTATTAGAGCTGGATACAGTGATACAGGCTAGAATCTGGCCTTGAGTTAAAAGCAGCAATCTAGGGTTTCTTTTGGCCTCTAGGAAAAGTTCCTGCTTTTCCAATAAAAAGGAGAGATAGTGTCCTGCCCTTACTTACCCTCCTCTGACTCCCAGAGTTATGCTTAGAATGGCAGTAGCATCTTGTGATGGTGGAAAATCACCCTGAGGTCTAAAAGACAACACACCAAGAAGAGAAAACCTAGGCTAACTCCTGCCAGCAACCATGTACCCCTGGGCTTCTGGGTTACATGAGGAAAGCCACCCCTTGTGCATCCAAGGCCTGGTCAGGTGAGCGGTTTGTGCTTGCATCTAAATGCGTCCTGATATGCCAGGGTTCTCTGGTTGAACATGCCCGTGGCAGGAAATTATTGCCTCAAGCCCAGCTCTCCGTGACCTCCTATTTCATGTATTCCACCAGCTAACTACAGTCTCTTTGTCCACAGTCCAGATTCCTGGACTGAGACTCTGATGCTCCCAACTTTGGTGAGGTGCCCAAGTCTGATTGCCGTGTTAGAGGACAGGGTCCCATGTTCCACTGAGCATTCAGGGTGGGGAGGACTGAGAGAGGAGACTAGGTGGCATAGGCATGAGCAGGGCAGGGCTGGCACACTGAATGATGTCTGCCCCAGTGAGAAGCAGGCAAGGGGAGAGGTGAGGATTAGAAATAAGCTGACTGGACAAAACTGCCTTAATTACCCTAATGAGGAGGATTCATAAGGTCAACCCTGACTTGGTAGGAAAAGGTGCTCATAGGAAAGACATTCACCAGTTGGCATCTGCATAGACCTAGACATTCATTATTGTTACCTCTGTTGAGAAGTGAGCTCATCTGCTCCATCGGTTCCTTGGGTAACTCGTGAATCACATTTCATTACATCCAGAAACCATTTCTTGAAAGCAACTAGTTATTTCCCTTTGGACGATTTCTGCTCTGCCTTTTTGAGCAAACGTATGCATATGTAAGTGTTTCCTTGGCTCAAGAATAAAGAGATGTGTGATTGGCTGAGGTGACATCTTCCTTGGGAAAGAATCAGCCCAAAATGAGGCTGTGCATCCAGAAGGCTGCTCAGCAGAAGTCTGGTCTACAGGAGCAAGGAGACTAGACAGTTACCCAGTTGGTGGCTCTTACCAAGAAAATCCCACCCTGTCTGCAAAAGAAGTTGGCAGGCCATCTATTCCAACAGACTGTAAACTCCTTGGTACTTACCAGTCTGTTGATGATGTCCTAGGTCAGCCAGCCCCAGCCTTCTTCCCCTTTGCTCTTTCTAGGTTTATTTAGACTTGGATTTTGGCCCTCTGGTTTCTCACCTCCTTGGCCATGGTTGGTACCTTTTGGTGCAGGCACCAGGGGCACTAACAAGCTCCTTCTCTGCTATTTGGAATAAAGACTGGTGCAGGCAGGAATTTCAGCTTCACATTTAGCAAAGGCCACTGTGAGGGAACTCCCTGGGGGTGCGCTTGGAGGGTCACAGCTTGCCTCTGGCATGGCTGATTAGGAATAAATTTGGGGGCATCCCCCCATCTCCCCATATCCTTAAGATAGGGAGAAGAAGAATCTGAGCAACTGAACAAGAGTGTAGAAACAGAGGCTTCTTTTTTTCTTACCCCTCTTTTCGTTCCAGAGAGCAAGGCAAGTGAGAACAAAAATGATACTCCGATACTTATAAACCAGGGCAGCAGGCAGGAGGGCTTTTTTGGAGACAGAAGCTCAGGGAGGTGAGCCTAGTGCAAGGAGCCACTTTTTCCTGAGTGCATCTGCAGGCTCCAGAGGAGAAAGTTAAGAGGCTGTGCAACATCTCAGACAGCTCGTTCTGAGTTGGGTCGGGGACACGCTGGTTAAGACACCCCCTGAAGCCCAGGAGACGGAGCAGCGGCTGTCGGTGCCGGCTGTCCCAGCGCCGCACCTGCTTGCATTGGTTTCCCTCCCTCCCTGTTTCACACCCCCATTCCTCACGCCTGTCCTGAGGGTCCCATTCCTAACTAAGCAAATCACCTACATGCAGGCCCTCATCTCAGGGTCTGCTTCCAGGACACTGGAGACTAAAGCAGTAAGAGATCTAGAAAATAGAAGGTGAGAAGTTCCTCAAAAAAGGAGACCAAATAGGCAAACACTATATTTGAGGAGATAATGATTGAGATACTTCCAAAACTGATTAAGATGGATATTGAGCTACAGATCCAAGAAGTGCCTCAGAGCCCATGCAGGATGAATAAAAACAAGTCAACAAAAGATAATACTACAAAAACCAAAGACAGTTGGTATTCACAGACCTAGAAATTATGTATTTATTTGGTTTAATCCTGTTATGCAGCAAAATTCCCAAACTGATGAAGGGAAAACTCACATAGCCCCAATTAGAGCTTCACTGAAAGTCAAATTGGCATTACCACCCCTTCCAAAAGCGCTGTCTCCAGGAAAGCTTCTTCTTGGCCTGGATTTAGGCTTCTTACCCCTATCCAAGATAACAGTTCATAGAGCTACCCAGATGTCAACAGTAAAGCACCTTAAAGAAATAATAATAAAATAATAAAAATAAAATGTGGTTGATATTCTTCAAAGCTCTTGCAGGAAGGGGCCACACATTTGGTCTGAGCTTGGGGGTCAAGCGTAGAGCCAGACAAGCTCCATCCACATCCCAGCTCTGCCTCTCCCCACCTCTTCTGTGAAGCTGGGATAACGGTGTCTGCCTCAGAAGGCCACACGAGGAGGAGATGGGGGGATGGAATCCAGAACCTTATCGGGGCCTCCCTGCACACAGTGCCCAGCAGTGTAATGTGACCATTACTGCTGTTCCCGATGTTGGGTATCCTGAGGGTGGTCGGTGCAGTGGGTGCAAGTCAGCTCTGCAACAACCAAGAGCTCATGTTAATTCCATGGCGAAGTCCCCTCTTTCCAGTCAGGCTGGGGAAACTGGGTGAGAATTCACACTCCCTTTTCTTTACCATGAACTCATTGCGGTGGGTAAAACAGGGGTCCAGGCTTTGTAGGAGCCGCCCAGACTGGGGCCTCTCACACCCAACTCCCGTGGCACCAGTTCAGTGTATTCTCTAAAATCAGCTTCTCCGTTCAGCGAAGGACACAGAAACCGATGTTCTCTCACGTCTAGAGAAAGGATAACCCTGGGTCAGGGAATGTCTCTCTCAGGCAAGCCTCTGCTGCTCACGGATGCAGTCTGTGACCCTGACATCGTTTTTGCTTCCTCATTCTAATGGGTGTTCCAGACCAGCGCCCACCACCAGAACTGTGTGTGATGGTGGGAATGTTGTTGTCCATGCTGTCCAATCTGGTAGCTACTGGCCATGTGGCTACTGAGCATGTGAACTGTGGCTACTGCCACTGTGGAATGGAATATTTTATTTTATTCCATTCCATTCTATTCTATATTGTTTTTTACTTACACCTAAAGAGCTACGTAGAACTAGTGTATTGGATAGCACAGCAATCTAGACACAGGTTTACCAAGCAACAGTCTGAGATGGGTGAGCTCTTAGTCTAGATTTCCTCCCTGTAATGGGTTTCCTCCCCAATGGACTATTAGGTGTTCTCTTTTGAATGAATAGGCCCCTTCCAGTTTTGTCCTTAGGATTATATTCAGCAACAACAGCATTATTTGATCAAAAACATCACCACAGGGAGAAGAGGATGAACAAAATAAAGCTTTATCTGAACTGCCCTGGTCACTATCCAAGTTTATATCCAAGCCACTTCATAAAAAGTGCCGTAACTACAAGCTGCCAGGTCCACCACACATGCCACATGTCTCTGTTGCTAAGCATGGCTTGTTGCTTAGCGACAGAGAACAGACCATCACTCAGTGTATCTGTGGGCTACAGCTAATGGCCACCCCGTTGGTGTCACAGGCATACTCACCTAATCAGAGAGAAGCAAGCATAGTTATGACCTACAGTAGGTGTTCAGTACCCCAGACACCACTTGAACACCTCCACGGCTGCAAGGCACCATATAACATGGAGTACAGATAAGGACGAATTTTCCCCGTTCCCAAGGACCCAGCTCAGCAGCTGCCTTCACCTGTACTCCATGCCATTGGCCCCTGAATGCTTAGCTAATAAATAAACACTTTGCAACCTAATGATTTATGTCATCTTGCTAGTGTTCAGATGACTTAAGGCATACTTAAAAGAGAGAGAGAGAGAGAGTTGATTCAGAGTTCCAAGTCTCATCCTTGGACCTCTGTGGTTCTTCCCAGACCAACCACAGAATGAAGGGCAAGCAGTTTTCAAGGACCCATTTCTAGCCAAATTAGGGCCCTAACGAGGAGTCACCTGAGTTTCCATGGGCTTCCCTCCCTGAACATCCCCACATATTTGGAGCATGTTGACCTCCTACCAAGAGGCATCCAAGGTGGAGAGGGAAGTCTTTCCATATCACAGCTTGGAGAAAAAGAGTACATGAGTGGTTCTAGAACTAAAATCAGAGCACATTCGTACCACCACTTCTTAAGAGTTAGGTTTTATTATACATAAACCAAGGGAAATAGAAATATATATCAAAAAAGGATGCTACGAGCTTGAAAGTTCTCAAGATAGCTGTATTTAGACAAAGGTACAAACATTTCCAATACAGATTCCCCAATATGCCAAACATTAAAAATGCACCCTCTGACCATCTCCACATTTCCCCATGAGCAGAGGCACAAAAGATTTTCATAACTCTAAATGTTACAAAGAGCGTGTACATGTAAATCCACATACTACATGTATGTATTTGTACATTCTTCCAAAATATAAAAGTATAAAAATAAAATATCTGCCTTTGTATCTAGAAACATCTGGGAAAACACATGATTGCTTCTACTTCTCAGTCATCTGAGCAGGCACACGTTACCAGGCTTTTCACCTTCCTGTGCTGTCAGGAGGTAACACAGAAATGGAGATGACAGTGACTTTTCATTCCAGGAAACCAAATTCAGGACAAGGGGAAGCAAATGCTAAGCATGTCTGATAGTACCTCTTCATGGGTTCTCAGCAGCAAGAAGGCAGGGTTTAGCACAGACTTCACACTGGGGCAGTATGGGTTATGCTCTGGGAGAGGACTGCTTCTGAGACAGCAGGAAATGACCACATCTGAGTGCTACATTCTGGAAGGATGGTTAGGGGTGTGGGCACTGGGTCTTGACCAGAGCCCATCACTGAGAGGCAGCTTGCTTGTCTTTGTACTTCTGGTAGGCACTCAGGATTTCCGTGATGACACTGGGGTCCTCCAGGGTGGTGGTGTCCCCCAGATCCTGAGCTCTGCCCATGATTATCTTCCTCAGGAGCCTCCGCATGACTTTTCCAGACCGAGTTTTTGGAAGACGCTTCACTACCTGGCAAGGAAGAGGTGCAGCATTCAAGTTTGTGTGGTACCCAGACTCCCAGCGGCATCCAATTTTGTTGGCATAAGAAGGGCTCTGCCCAGGGGATGAGAGCCTCGCTGGGGACTCAGGAATGAACACGACTGAGGTGCCAGGCCCACCCTAGAGAACATGGGGGCCTGTGGTCTCTGGTTTTATCTTCCCACAATCTAGACATAAACTGAAATCAACCCGAAGGATCAACCATACGTCAGGGGTTTTGCTGAAGTCCTTCTTCAGGCAGGGTCTGCTGGTACCCTGGTCTGCCTCACTGCTGATACCTCTGTCTCCCATTTGCTACATTTCTGAGGGCTCCCCAGTAGCAACAGAACCAAGCATATGCCATGGCAACTCATCTCCACCGACTGGCCTGGCCCAAGGTTGTTTTTTGCTGACATAAAAGGTAAGAGCTACTACTTTAGAGAAAAATGTTGTCTTGTTTAGTGTTTGAAAATTTAGCATTTAACTTTTCAAACAACCATGGTCCCCTTAATGTCAATAGCAGTATGTTAAGAGCTGTGTTTGGGGCTCTTTAACAGTTACCCATCTTTTGAAAGGGTTGAGTTCACCTAGGGGAGTTCGGGTTTCCCTGAAACTCTGGTCCAGGCCAAGAGCTTGACTTTGTATAAGACCAGGTGAGTCTGGGGCCATGCCTCCCTCAGAGGACCTCCTCTGAACCAAGGAAGGCTGTGGGGAAAATGTTAACAAAGAAAGGAGTGGAAACCTAATGGGGCTGGAAAGGTGGCCCCATTATTCCCCAGACCTGACTCCAACACAGACTCCCTCAGATAGGGGTCTGGCAGTGTCTCCCGCACTAACATCAGGAGATGTGTTCAGAAACCACATAGGGGCTAGGGAAAGCTGGTACTTTCTACATGTTTCTCTATTTAAACTCTCTAATTTTTAGAAGAAGGTAGAGACTTAAGACAAAATGAGAGGATGGAAGAATTTATCCCAAATGAAAGAACAAGATAAAGCCACAGCCAGAGGTCTAAGTGAGACAGATATAAGTAACATGCATGATGGAGAATTTAAAGTGACAATCATAAGGATACTCACTGGACTTGAAAGAAGAATAGAAGACTTCAATGAGAACCTTACCACAGAGATAAAAGAGTTAAAAAAGAATCAATGAGAGATGAAGAATGCAATACATGAAATTGGAAACAGGCCTGATACAATTAGCAGCAGACTGGAAGAAGCAAAGGAACAAATTAGTGACCTAGAAGATAAAATAATGGAAAATAATGAAGCTGAACAAAAGAGAAAGAATTAGGAAACATGAGAATAGACTTCAAGAACTCAGTGACTCCAACAAATGTAAAAACATTTGCATTATAGGAGTCCCAGAAGAAGAGAGACGAAAGGAGGCAGAAAATTTGTTTGAAGAAATAATAGCTGAAAACTTCCCTAATCTGGGGAAGGAAACAGACATCCAGATCTAGGGGGAACAGAGAACCCCCATCAACAAAAGCAGGCCAACACTAACATGTGGTAGTTAAACTTGCAAAATATAGTGATAGAGAAAAAAATCTTAAAAGCATCAAGAAAAAAGTCCTTAACTTACAAGGGAAGACCCCAAAGGCTAGCTGGAGATTTCTCCATAGAAACTTGGCATGCCAAAAGGGAGTAGCATGATATATATTCAAAGTGCTAAATGGGAACAATCTGTAGCCAAGAATACTCTATCCAGCAAGGCTGTCATTCAGAACAGAATAAGAGATAAAGAGTTTCCCAGACAAACAAAAACTAAAGGAGTTTGTGACCACTAACCCAGCCCTGCAGGAAATATTAAAAGGGACTCTTTTTTTAATTCTTTATTTAAATTCAATTTAGTTAATATATACTGTATTATTAGTTACACCAGGGTAGAATTTAGTGATTCATCAGTTTCATATAACACCCAGTGCTCATTACATCTCATGCCCTTCTTAATGCCCATCACCCAGTTACCCCATCCCCCACCCACCTCCCCTCCAACAACCCTCAGTTTGTTTCCTAGAGTTCAGTGTTTCTTACAGTTTGCCTCCCTATCCTCATCTTATATTTTTTCCTTCCCTTCCCCTAAGTTCATCTGTTTTGTTTCTTAAATTGAACATATGAGTGAAATCATGTGGTATTTGTCTTTATCCGACTGACTTATTTTGCATAACATAATACCCTCCAGTTCCATCCACATCAGTGCAAATGGTAAGATTTCATTCTTTTTGATGACTGAGTAATATTGCATTGTGTATAGATACCATTTCTTTATCCATTCATCTATAGATGGACACCTGGGCTCTTTCCATAATTTGGCTCTTGTGGACATTGCTGCTATAAACATCGGGGTGCACATGCCCCTTCAAATCAGTTTGTATCCTTTAGATAAATACATAGTAGTGCAATTGCTGGGTCATAGGGTAGTTCTATTTTTAACTTTAAAAGAGACTCTTTAAGTTCAAAGAAGAGACCAAATGTGACAAAGACAAAAAAGGATCAGAGAAAATCTCCAGACACAATGACAAAACAGGTCATGATCTCAGGCAGGGTCTTGGGATCAAGCCCAGCTTTGGGCTCCCCACTCAGTGGGGAGTCTGCTTCTCCCTCTCCCTCTGCCCCTCCCCCAACCCGTGCGTGTTCTCTCTCTCTCTCAAATAAATAAATAAAATCTTTAAAAAACAATAATAATTACTCTGAATTTAAACAGACTAAAAACTCCAATCAAAAGGCATATGGTGTCAGAATGGATAAAAAAACAAGACCCATCTATATGCTGCCAAAAAGAGACTCATTTGAGACCTAAAGACACCTGCAAATTGAAAGTGAGCAGTTGGAGAAACATTGTCATGCGAATGGATGTCAAAAGAAAGCTGGAGTAGCAATATTTATTTTGGACAAAATATATTTTAAAACAAAGACTGTAACAAGAGACAAAGAAGGACACTATATATAAAGGGGATAATCCAACAAGAAGATATAACAATCATAAATATTTATGCCAACAACATGGGAACACCCAAATATATATTAAAAAAATAACAAACATAAAGGACCTAATTGATAATAATACAATAATAATAGGTGACTTTAACATCCCACTTACACCAATAGACAGATCATCTAAACAGAAAATCAATAAGGAAACAATGGCTTTGAATGACACACTGGACCAGAGGGACTTAACAGATATATTCAGAACATTCCATCCAAAAATAAGATAATATCATGAAAAACTATATGCCAACAAACTGGACAACCTAGAAGAAATGGATAAATTCCTAGATACATATAAATTACCAAAATTGAAACAGGAAAAAATAGAAAACTTGAACAGACCAATAACCAGCAAAGAAATTGAGTCTGTAATCAAAAATCTCCCAACAAACAACAGTCCAGGCCCAGATGGCTTCACAGGCAAATTCTACCAAACACCTATTCTTCTCAAATCATTCCATAAAATAGAAAAGGAAGGAAAACTTCCAAATTAATTCTATGAAGCGAGCATTACCCTGATACCAAACCCAGAGAAAGACTCCACTAACCTTATTGTCCTACATCTTAGCCAGGCTGCAAGGGTGACCACTGTCCTCTGAGCTTCACCATGCCGCCCAAGGACAACAAGAAGAAAGATGCTGGAAAGTCAGCCAAAAATGATAAAGACCCAGTGAACAAATCCAGGAGTAAGGCCAGAAAGAAGGGGTCCAAAGGCAAAGTTTGGGACAAGCTCAATAACCTGGTCTTGTTTGACAAAGTGACATATGACAAACTCTGTAAGGAAGTTCCCAACTATAAGCTTATGACTCCAGGTGTTGTCTCTGGGAGACTGAAGATTCGAGGTTCCCTGGCCAGGGCAGTCCTTCAGGAGCTCCTTAGTAAAGGACTCATTAAAAACTGGTTTCAAAGCACAGAGCTCAAGTAATTTACACGAGAAACACCAAGGGTGGAGATGCCCCTGCTGCTGGTAAAGACGCATTAACAGATCCCCCCAACTGTACATTTGGGAAAATAAAACTTTATTAAATCCAAAAAGAAAAAAAGACTCCACTAAGAAAGAGAACTAAAGGCCAATATCCCTGATGAACACAGATGCAAAAATCCTCAATAAAATACTAGCAAATAATACATTTAAAAAATCATTCACCACAATCAAGTGGGATTTATTCCTGGGTTGCAAGGGTGGTACAATATTTGCAAATTAATGTGATACACCATATTAACAAAGAAAGGATAAAAGCCATATGATTTCAATAGGTGCAGAAAAAGCATCTGACAAAGTACAGGACATTCATGATAAAAAAAAACCCTCAACAAAGTAGGTTTAAAGGGAACACACCTCAACATTATAAAGACCACAAACAAAAAACTCACAGCTAACATCATCCTCAATGGGAAAAACCTGAGAGCTTTTCTTCTACAGTCAAGAACAAGACAGGGATGTCCATTCTCACCAGTGTTATTTAAGATAGTACCAGAAGTCCTAAGCATAGCAGTCAAACAAAAAGAAGTAAAAGGCATCCAAATCAGCAAGGAAGAAGTAAAATTTTCACTATTTGCAGATGACATGATACTCTGTGTAAAAAAACAAAGATTCCAACAAAAAACTGCTAGAACTAATACACAAATTCAGTAAAGTCACAGGATACAAAATCAACATACAGAAATCTGTTGCATTTCTAGACACCATAATGAAACAGCAGAAAGAGAAATTAAGGAATCAATCCCATTTACAATTGCACCAAAAACAGTAAGATACCTAGGACTAAACCTAACCAAAGAGGTAAAAGATCTGTACTGTGAAAACTATAAAACACTGATGAAAGAAACTGAAGATGAGAAATGGAAAGACATTCCATGCTCATGGATTGGAAGAACAAATATTGTTAAAATGTCTATACTACCCAAGCACTACACATTTAATGCAATTCCTATCAAATACCAACAGCATTTTTCACAGGAACTAGAACAAACAATTCTAAAATTTGTATGGAAACACAAAAGACCCCCAAATATCCAAAGAAACCTTGAAAAAGAAAAGCAAAGCTGGAAGCATCACAATTCCAGGCTTCAAGTTATATTACAAAGCTGTAGTGATCAAAACAGCATGGTACTGGCACAAAAGTAAACACATAGATGATTGGAACAGAATTGAAAACCCAGAAATGACCCACAACTATATGGTCAATTAATCTTTGACAGAGCAATAAAGAATATCCAATGGGAAAAAGACCATCTCTGCAACAAATGGTAATGGGAAAACTGGACAGCCACATGCAAAAGAATGAAACTGGACCACTTTCTTACACTAGACACAAACATAAATTCAAAATGGATTAAAGACCTAAATGTGAGACCTGAGACCATAAAAATCCAAAAGGAGAACACAGAGAGTAACCTCTTTGACATCAGCCATAGAACTTCTTTCTAGATAGATCTCCTGAGGCAAGGGAAACAAAAGCAAAAATAAACTATTGGGTCTTCATCAAAATAAAAAGCTTCTGCACAGTGGAGGAAACAATCAACAAAACTAAAAGGCAACCTACAGAATGAGAGAAGATGTTTTGCAAATGACATATCTGATAAAGGGTTAGTATCCAAAATCTATAAAGAGCTTATCAAACTCAACACCCAAAAAACAATCCAATTAAAAACTGGGCAGAAGACATGAATAGACATTTTTGCAAAGAAGACAATACAGATGGCCAGCAGACACATGAAAGGATGCTCAACATCACTCATCATCAGGGAAATACAAATCAACACTACAATGAGGTATCACCTGATACCGGTCAGAATGGCTAAACTCAACAACACAGGAAACAACAGATGTTGGCAAGGATGTGGAGAAAGGGGAACCCTCTTACACTGTTGGTGGGAATGCAAGCTGGTGCAGCCACTCTAGAAAACTGTATGAAGGTTCCTCAAAAGTTAAAAATAGAACTACCCTCTGATCCAGCAGTCACACTACTAGGTATTTACCCAAAGAATCCAAAAAACACTAATTCAAAGGGGTACATGCACTCCGATGTTTATAGCAGCATTACCTACAATAGCCAAATTATGGAAGGAGCCCAAGTGTCCATTGACTGATGAATGAATAAAGATGTGGTGTGTATATAGATATATATGTGTATATGTGTGTGTATATGTGTGTGTGTGTATACATACATAATCTCCAGTGGAGTATTATCCAACCATAAAAAAAGAATGAGGGCGCCTGGGTGGCTCAGTTGGTTAAGCGACTGCCTTCGACTCAGGTCATGATCCTGGAGTCCCGGGATCGAGTCCCGCATTGGACTCTCTGCTCAGCAGGGAGTCTGCTTCTCCCTCTGACCCTCTGACCCTCTTCCCTCTCGTGCTATCTCTCACTCTCTCTAATAAATAAAAAAATCTTAAAAAAAAAAAAGAATGAAATCTTACCACTGACAATAACATGGATGGAGCCAGAGAGTACAGTGCTAAGCAAAATAAGTCAGTCAGAGAAAGAAAAATACCATATGATTTCACTCATATGTGGAATTTAAGAAACAAAATATATGAGCAAAAGGGGAAAGAGAGAGAGATGCAAACCAAGAAACTCTTAATGATAGAGAACAAACTAATGGTTGCTAGAGGGGAGGTGGGCAAGAGATGGGTTAAGTAGGTGATGGAGATTAAGGAGTGCCCTGGTTATGATGAGCACTAGGTGATGTATATAAGTGTTGAATCACTCCCTTGTACATCTGAAACTAATATTACACTGTATGTTAATTAACTGGAATTTAAATAAAAACTTTTAAAAAATAAGTAAAATCTCTAATTTTCGTCACCACCCAGCCCTGCTCCTATAACTGGCCTCCACATGCCAAAGTAAGAGAGCACCTAATCCTGCCCAGCATGATCCTCTGAGTTGTGAAAACGTTTGCTGTGAGGTCTTCTGGCCTCCCCCTCTCTCTGCGGATGCAGCAACTCACCTTCCCCACCTACACCCCAGGCAACCGAACAGCTAACATCCATGTTGCTGCCGACGGAAGGGATCACTGTTGCTCATTACTTGGGGGAAGTAGAGAAGAAGGCTTACAACAAGCAGCACTGTCACACCTGAGGGCCAGGTGCCACTCACCAGAATCTGATCGGGCACGGCATACTTGGCAATCTTGGTGGCCACTGCTGATTTGAGCTCCTTCACCACCGCATCTGTGTCACCTGTGTTGTCCTTCAACACGATGAAGGCAAATGCAGCTGAAAGGAGTCAAAGGTTTGGGGTGTGTTCAACCACAAACCATCTCCAAGGCAGAGCATTGTACACAGTTATCATATATCTTAAGGATCTTTAAATCATACATTGGTGACCTGTAGCAGCTGCTTCCTTTAGTTGCAGCCTTAAAGATGCATTTCCATTTCATCCAAAGTGGAAAGTGATTTTTTTTTTCTCAAAGTGGAAGCGATTCTAACAGCTCCTATGAACATCCTAGTGAAGCCAACATGTAGATGAGAGCTCCCTTCGGCTCTGCTGTTGACTGGATGGGGATGTCACCTTGGAGGCATGAATTAACCTCTCCTACCACCCCTGTACCTGTGAAGTAGCCCATAATGTGGGCTCGCAGGAGCCACAGGAGACTGTCCACTCTTGAGACGTAGTGATGGGAACATGACAGGTGGCACTAATCTTGTGGGTACGTGTCCAACACAGTGGGCACTAGCCACAGGAGCTATTTAAATGTAAATGAAATTAAGGTTATCATGTAGTTCCTGGGTGGCATGAGCCCCCTGTAGCTTGTGGCGACTGTCCTGGACAGCACAGATGAAGAGCAAGCTCCGGCTTGGCTGGAAGCCCTGTTGGGCAGTGCTGGCCAACCAATATTTTAGCATAAACACTAAGTTTTGTTTGTCAATATCCTACCATGTTCCAGAAAGGATTAGCAGTGGTTCCCACAGGTTTCTACATTTCTTTTCAATCCACCCGGGATAATCTTGCATGTGTGGGACACAGATCCAATTCCATTGTTTCTCCACAAGAGCCATCCCAGCAGCCCTGCAGACAGTCTAGCTTCCCTCATGGACCTGCAGTGTCCCCTTGCATACATGAAGTTCCTATATATGTTCAGCCTGTGTATACCCGCACCAATCCCACCCCATCTTAATTAATTCTCCCCATGGCACATGCCACCTAACCTACTATATGTAGTTTCGTTATTGCTTGTGTTTATTGCTTATTGTCTGTCTCTCCCCTCTACTCCCTGACCCTCCAGCATATAAGCTCTATGAAGCAGGGAGTTTTGTTCCTCGCCAAGTCTGGGTCCTAATCAGACCAGACCAGACCTGACCATGGGCTCCCCTCAGTCAGACCACGTGCAAATCTAGGGAGTGGGAATACACAGGTACCCAACAGCTTTTGCTGTTGCTCGTGTGTTACCATCATATAGATGCTCAACTGTGTTAGAAATCAGAAAAACAGGGGCACCTGGGTGGCTCAGTTGTTAAGTGTCTGCCTTTGGCTCAGGTCATGATCCCAGGGTCTGGGATTGAGCCCCGAATCGGGCTCCCTGCTCCACGGGAAGCCTGCTTCTCCCTCTCCCACTCCCCCTGCTTGTGTTCCCTCTCTCGCTGTCTCTCTTTCTGTCAAAAAATAAAAAATCTTTAAAAGAAATCAGAAAAACGTCTATCACCATACCCATGATATGCACATTCCCCCCAGCTGCCTGACAGGCACTAAAAGGCCTACTGATCCCAGAGTTACTTGGGCTGCAGCTTCTGCTACAGGGACACAAGCTGACCCAAGGCCTCTGAATGTCACACGAGAGGACCTGACCCATCTCCGTCCCCTTTCTATCCCTGACTGCTCTCATGCATTTTCCAGTCTCCTTCTAAGGAAGGGGCAGCAGCCTCATGGACACATGCTTCTTACGGCAACTGAAAATGCTTTTTCAAGTATCTAAATAGGACGCCTCGGTGGCTCAGTTGGTTAAGCGTCTGTCACCACCTAATGTCTGCCTTCAGCTCAGGTCATGATGCCGGGGTCCTGGGATCGAGCCCCCGCATCAGCTCCCTGGTCTGCGGGAAGCCTGCTCCTCCCCCTGCTTGTGCTCTCTCGCTCTGTATCTCTGACAAACAAATAAAATCTTTAAAAAAGTGTTTAAATAAATGTTAAATTTTACAATGGGTTGATTTAGATAAGGTGTTTGAGTAAATAATGGAACTGTGGCACACAAATGTGACAGGAAGGCAGATGACACTGGGGCACGCAGAGACAGAGGATGGCCCTGACAGCAAGAGGCCAAGTGCCCTTCCCAGGCTGCTTGGTCAGGCGGTGGATGGCCTGCCCAGCAGTGCAGCACAGAGTCAGCGAGTGTGCAGGTCACACCAGGCCAAGTGAGTGTGGCCACGGTGCACTGGGCACTACAATACTCAGGTGACCTTGTTCCTTCCCAGACCCACCCACTTAGAAACTGGTGGACTTTGGAACAATGGGTGTCTTCAAATAAAGACGATTCTGATTATCATTCAGCATCTGCAGTGAGAACCACAGGTCAAATTCCTCCAAAAAGAATGCCAGAGCTGCACAAGGGCCCGCGCCAGGACCTGTGGACCAGCCCCTGTGGCAGGTGCATGGGGCACTGTGACCGAGCACGTGCAAGGAGACACTGTGAGCAGGACAGGGCATTTCGTGGGCACCCTCCATAACCAAGCTGCCACATGCATGTGGACAGAGGAGGAAACTCCCAAGCTCAGCAGGGGCCAAACAGGTCCTCGCTGCTTGTGGATGTGTGTCCTTAAAGGATGGCAGAGCTAGGACATTTCAAAAATCTGACCCTTGTCTAACATACATGCTATCGAGTCTCCTCACCCAAAACCTCCACATAGGACAGAAGAAAGCAACAGCCTGACCCATACAAAACCCCTACCACCCACTCCCGGAGTCAAATTCCTTTTACAGAGTGCCACAATGTGCATGAGACCAGGAATGAGAAGCACCTTTTGTGGGTGCTCACCTTCTCCTTTGATGTCATGAGGATAGCCAATGACAGCGGTCTCTGGCACGGCGGGGTGGCTAGCCTGTGCAGAACACAAGACAAAACATGCAGATGAACCGCCTGAGTCAGCACACAAGTAAATCCAAGGCCTTGTGGAGGTACCCAAGCAAAGGAGGCCCGACCATGCTCACCATCGCGTCCTCGATCTCTGCGGTCCCCAGCCTATGACCGCTGATGTTGATGACGTCATCCATCCGCCCTGTGATCTGGTAGTAGCCGCCTTCCGTCCGGTATGCCCCATCACCGGTGAAGTAGTGGCCTGCACCACAGCGGGGGAATTCAGCACCAATACCTCTGCACCAGGACCTGGTGGGGCTCCCATCCCTCCAGGAGGGACACAGCAAGACACACAGCCTGACCTCACTCTACGGAAGAAATCTCTGAAGCCCCAGCTCTGATGACTTCCTGCCTACCCGCCTTCCTGCCAACCCCTTGCAGAGACACTTCTCTAGATGGTGCCATCTGGCTGTGTGCTAGAGAAAGGGCAGTGGTTCCGAAACAGCAGAGTTCTGACCACGTCATGACTGCAAACGTCTGCAGAGTAGATGGTATACAAAGAGCACATCCAAGCATCCCCAAAAGTGAGGCTCATTCACAAGCTTGAGATAAAGATGACAGGTTCCAATAGGCACACTGTGTATATTATCTTCCAACCCAATGACATAAAGCAAACCGGGGAAAAAAAAAAGTAAGCCAGGAGAAAACTCACAGCCAGCCATCATGCCAGTTTTCCAGAGTGGTTTCTTCACTCTTCCTTCCTAGTAGCCTAAGGCGTGCACACCAAGGGCCAGGTGCTTCAGTCTCTGCTTGCAGCCCCACTTAAACCCCAGGGACTCTTCCCATTCCAGAGCCCAGGAAGGTCAGGAAGGTGAGGGGGAGGGGATAGGACTCCAACTCCAAAGTGTACACACTACACTCAGTCATCATTACCTTTAAAACGTTTCCTGAGCCTATGCTTCCCAAAGTGTATAAAAATGCATGACACAATCCACTTTAGCCAGCTCACCTGGGTAAGGCTTGAAGTAGGCCTCCATGAATCTCTGGTGGTCTCCGTAGATGGTCCTGGCCATGCCCGGCCAGGCCTGGGACAGGCACAGAGCCCCGGAGACGTTATTGCCCTCCATGACTTTTCCCTATGGACCCAGAGACACACGTGTGAGAGAACGCACAGATTCTGCTTTAGAAGCAAAGAACTAATGTTCTTTTGAGAAATGACAGAGGGGGGTGCCAGAGAAATACGTGAAAACAGAAATGTGAAAAATGACAAGCGTGCCCCAAAAGGAACTGCCTTTCTCCTCTGCAAGGAACCAGCCTAAGAGGGCTTCCTGGAGGACCCTGCGCTTACTCCACACATGGATTTCAACTGTGTGCCCTCGAGGAGACGCTGCAGTGAATGCTCACCCCTCTGCCACCTACTAGAGCCAGGCCCATGTGATGTGAGACAGGGGCAGAGGAGGCCAGGAAGGCAGACAGGAGCTCCACAGGGCATGCGTGCAGGAAGGGGATGCCTCCACAAGGCCCTTACCTTCTCGTCCATGAGCACCGGGACAATGCCAAAAAAGGGCCGCATTGCCATGCCAGGGAGGATCTCTGCCCCTTCTTCCGAGGGCCGTGGCGCGATGCAGATGCCACCCGTTTCTACAGGGAGAATAAGGAAGAAACGGAGGCTGGGCCCAGGGGCTACTGAGATGTTTATCTAGACATGCCATCAAAGGGTCTGTGATGGACACATAAGTGCTCTCCCAGGGTGGGAGATGGGTGTTTGTCCCTGCTTGGCCCCCAGTGACACAAAGATATCTTTCTGAGGCAAGACCAGACTCGGGTTCTGGTCCTCTCATCTGCAGAAACAAGATGTGGGCCCAAGACAGAGGGGTCAGTCCCAGGAGCTGGGGCACTCCACAGGGACAGGGGCTGCCTCCCCTCATCCTTGGCTCTGTGGAAAAGGACAGAGCCCACTCACTTACACAGGAAGACAGAGGAAATGAATTGCTTCTGGGCCAGTGCTCCTCCCCCCGCACACACAAACCCCAAACAATGAAAAGCAATGCCCACAATTCTGTTCTCAAGTATTTCTTTGGCACCTCTCTCTCTCAGCCTGCATGGAAATGCCTCAGGAGACTCAGTTGTAGAGAGTCTCCATCCTGAGCCTTCCCAAATGGAGAACAGAGCTATTTGCAACGCCTCACTTTCTGGCTTCTTGAAGAATGAGATCCCAGTTGGCTACATTCTTTACATCAGTGGTGGTCTCTTGCCGTGAACATCCTAATAAGTCAGATACCCCAGAGGAGAAAGGGCAAAGCAAAACAAAATGGCACAGAAAAAAAAAATGCCTTTCCCACTGAAATCTAAATTTAGACTCTGGTCCCCTGCAGTGGGGCCCATCTGCATCAGGTGTACTTGTGTTGGGCATGTGGCCCCCTACAGGGAAAATGAACGTTTAGCTAAGCACCTACTACCTGTCAGGCCTTGGACAACATAGAGCAGTTGTATCACCTCTCTCCATCCCCGTTGGGGCCTGTAGTGGAGTATCCCCACTTAACAAACGAGGAACCCAAGGCTCGGGGAAGTCATACACATCCCGAGTCTTCCAGCTGCGAGCCAGCAGCCCGGCTCGGCCTCTCACTCCAGACACCGGGTTTTCCAGCCACCACACGTGCCCAGGGGCTGAGGCCTTAGTGGTGTTGGATAGCAATGACAGAGCCTCACTCACACTTGACCCTCCAAGACTTAGGCTCGGCCACAGGTCCCCATGTGCTGTCGTGTACCGCGATTGAGCCTGGTGCCAGGTTCCAAAGGCGTGCCCAGACCCCTTCTCCTCAGGGACTCTCACCTGTCTGCCACCACGTGTCCACCAGCGTGCATCTGCTGTCCCCCACCACCTTGTGGAGCCACTCCCAAGCCTCGAAGTTGATCGGTTCTCCCACTGAAACCACATGCAAAAGGAAAAACAGTATAATAGACCTCAAGAAACCTGAAACCAAAAAGGATAGGTTTCTACAGGGAAAACAGCTCTGTAATTTTCCTAAAGGATATAAGAGGAAACTTGAAAAAAACACAGTAAGATTCATCACATTTATGGCGGCCCCAGAATACAAATTACAACAAGGCATTTGAACCATCAGGTCAAGAATTAAAAAGTTGGCAAGAATGTGGGAGAGGAAACCTTAAATAGGCTTAACCGACTGAGCCTACCAGGTACCCCTCATTTAAAAAAATTATTTTTTTTCTTTTTTTTTTCCAATTTTGCTCAGTAGCTTTCTATTTTTTTATTATGTTCAATTAGTCAACATATAATACATCATTAGTTTTTGATGTAGTATTCCACGATTCATTAGTTGCATATAACATCCATATGTATAATGCCACGTATATGAACTGTCCAGAATAAGCAAATCGATATAGACAGAAAGTAGATTCATGGCTGCCTTAGAGCTGGGGTAGGGGTAGAGAGAAGTTGGAGAAGATGGGGGGTGACTGCTAATGGGTTCAGGGTTTCTTTTAAGAGTGCTGTAAACACTAAAAATGAGTAAGGGCCAGGTAGGGAGAGATAGGTAGGGGTTACATGACCAGGCTCACCAAAAACCCCAGAAATGCTAAGGCATAAGGAAACCAGAAATAAGGGAACAGAACCAGACCACCTCGTTTGTCTTAAACATCAGAGATGAGATATTCAAAAGAGAGGTAATCATGGTGCTATCAGCAGTGATGTCAAGATTTCAGTTCCCTGGTCACTTTTCTATAAAACACTGACCATAAAAGACCTCAGTGGCAACCCGTTCGGGACCCTCGCACTCTAGAGAGCTTTTTTCTTTCCTTCCTGTTCTCACCTTCACTTAATAAACTTTCAACTTCACTTCAAAAAAAAATAAAAAATAAAAGAATGTCGGAGAAACAACACACTACTGGAGTGTAATTTGATATGCAACTGGGAGCAACGGATGTGTCTCTTAATATTTAGCAGTGCATACACCTGATATGACTACTCTGGAAACTGTTTGTGGTGGGATCTACTAAAGCTAAACCTCTGTTTCTCTTATTGTCAAGAACATCACTCCTGGCGTATAACCTACAGATAAGAACGCATAGGTGGGGGCGCCTGGGTGGCTCAGTTGGTTAAGCAACTGCCTTCGGCTCAGGTCATGATCCTGGAGTCCCGGGATCGAGTCCCGCATCGGGCTCCCTGCTCAGCAGGGGGTCTGCTTCTCCCTCTGACCCTCCTCCCTCTTGTGCTCTCTCTCTCTCATTCTCTGTCAAATAAATAAATAAAATCTTAAAAAAAAAAAAAAAAAAAAGAACGCATAGGTGCTCACACACAAGGATGATCACAGCAGTTAAAAACCAGAACTGCCATCAAGAGGGCGATGGAGAAATAAACTGTGGTACATCCACGTGCTACACAGCAGAAGAGCAAGCCAACCGCCGCCACACTCGGCAGGGCAGGCCCTGCAATTGCTAGTTCAACAGCAAGCATATCAATCCATGCTGAGAGCAGTCACACGGTGGTTGGGGCTGGGGGTTACTGACTGGGAGGGGTTGTAAGGGAAACCTCTGGGGTCTGGAAATTTCTATGGCTTGATCTGGGTGGTGGTTTTAGATACATGTACATAGTTGGTGGTTGAAAAACACGGGGGTTAGGGGTGTGAGCGTCCCATGCCGTCAAAAATCTGAGTATAGCTTCGACTCCTGCTGTTGACCAGAAGCCTCACCGATAACATAAACAGTCAGTGACCCCGTATTCTGTATGTTGTATATATTATATGCTGTATTCTTACAACAAAGTAAGCTAAAGATAATATATTGGGGCGCCCGGGTGGCTCAGTCATTCAGCGTCTGCCTCCAGCTCAGGTCATGGTCCCAGGGTCCTGGAATCGAGCCCGGCACAGGGCTCCCTGCTCGGCAGGAAGCCTGCTTCTCCCTCTCCCACTCCCCCTGCTTGTGTTCCCTCTTGCTGCCTCTCTCTCTGTCAAATAAATAAAATCTCTTAAAAAAAAGATAAGAAAATCATAAAGAAAATACATTTACAGTCCTGTACTGCATTTATTGAAAAAAGTCCATGTATAAGTAGGGCCCACGCAGTTCAAACCCATGTTGTTCAAAGGCCAACCGTATGCATATGTAACAACTGCTACGTACATACATATACATGCACACAGACACACACAAATGTGCTGTACCCTATGACCATACAGCCCAGCTTGTGTCTACCTACCATGACCTCAATTTTGTGCCCCCCCAAGATCTCGTATGTTGAAATCTCAACCCCCAAAGATGATAGTATTGGGAGGTAAGGCCTTTGGGAAGTCATGAAGCTCTCAGGAATGGGATTAGTGCTCTTATAAGACAGACCACACAGAGCTCCCTCCTCCCTTCAACCATGAGGACCCAGGGAAAAGGCACCATTTATGAACCCAGGAAGAGGGCCCTCACCAGAAGACAATCATGCTAGCACCCTGAACTTGGGACTTCCCAGCCCCCACAACAGTGAGAAATAAATTCGTGTTGTTTATAAGCCACCTAATCAGTGGTGCAGCCCCAATGGCTAAGCTGCTACCCTCATGAAACAGCCATACAAGACTGGCACTCAGCCAGAATTGGCCAGCTTAGGCATACTGCTGCTGAAACAGTGAAATACCCTCATGCTGGTTGCCTCTTGCTCAGGACCACCCATGATGCAGCAACAAACCAACGCCTGACCTGGCCAGGGGCTCCCATGCTGGTCACATGGGTGCTGGGTGTTATGTGCACTGACCCTGCGCTCACCCACACCCACAAGGAGGTAAGAAGCTACCATGAGATACACCAAGAAACTGCCCACAGCCCGGCTCTCCAACCACAGGGGCAAGACTACCGGACCACACCCACAGCAACCCCCACTTGAGGGTAAAATCAAGTTCTCAAACACAGAGCAGAGCCATATGGAAACCTGCATGCTCCTGAGTTAAAATATACACTAGGAAGATAGCACAGGGTGATCACGGTCACATTAAAGCAGATATCCTGGAACCACGCTGTGTCTCTCACAAGAACATAACTATGCAGACAGCCTCAGAAGGGACACAAGCAGCAGGGTCACCTGGAGCAGCACTCATGGAGGACGTCAGCTTGCATGACCATGTTGTGTTTTTTTTCCCCAACAAGAGGAGAGCTAGGTGTCACTTGTGAAATTAAAAGTTAAAAAAAAAACGTAATGCAAATCTTGGGGTTAAAGTCCTGAGGAAGCTGGATTCTGCTGACTGGTAGGATTAAATCAAGTCAATGCACCCCCAGCCTGGTGTGCTGCGAGGGCTAATCCAGCTGTCTGGAAGTAGCCTGAGTGGCTGGAACCACAGTGGGGGACAGCACCACCTGGGCCCTGGCCGAGCATGCAGCTTACTGGTCCATGCTTCCCCCATGCGAGGAGATGCCCGGTGCTGTTTACCTGCCTGTTGGCACTGCTTATTGACAACCAGGTCCCAGGGAAACCCCTGTAGGACTCTGCTGTCAGTGCTGGTTACATGGCAGGAATGTGCCAAGACCAGTAAAATACACAGAGCCTGAAGAAGGCTCCATGTGTGCTCCCTGGTGCAGAGCCTGGTCCAGGAGAGGAAGTGGGTCTAGTCACTTATGGAGTGAGGACCCCAGAAGCCTGTCTGGCTGAGGGGATGCCTGGCTGAGGCAGCTTTGAGCTAGGACACGCTCCCCTACTCTAATGCAGCGGCTGGGCACCTCCTTCTAAAGCACTCAGAGCATATGCCTTGTCACTGGGGTTCCTATGAGTCTTCCTTAGCAGCTGAATCCCTTGAACGCATCTGGAAAATCAAACCTCCCATCACCACTAACCTGACCTAACTCCTGAGCCCACTTAGGTGGCCTACAGATGGCACCTGGAGGATCTGAGCTTCTGTGGCCCTCCATTTGCCCTTGGTCCCCAAGCACTGCCTGGCCCAGAGTGCAGGAGCACCTCACGGCCCCTGAGCTGGAGGACAGGTCTTCTCCAACCACATGGCTCCCTTCAGGACATGCTGGCTTCACCCTCCACAGCTGAAACATGCCAAGAGAGGCATCTCAGACTTACCACCACCTAGAAGGGAGCCAAAACTCTTTCTGCTGACCCCACCTGGAAAATTCAAAGTACTTGGTCATCCAGACACCAACTGACCCCAAGCATAAGGCAGGTCCTGAGCAGGGGGGAGCTGGGCACATGAAAACACATCTCCCAGGCAAGGACACAGGTTGTCCTGGGTGGGAAGCCGCACCGCTGGGTAGCATCTGCCCTGGAGATGCTAGCATCCGGGTACTGAGCCCTCAGCGCAGCATCTGGGCCTTCTGCTCCTGGGCCTGCCACTCAGCTTCACAGTGAGCAGTCAACCCTCACTTACCCTCACTGACCCACACCAGGGTGCTGAGACACAGAGGGCTATGACTTTGGGGAGCCCACCACCCAGTGAAACAGTCAGTATGAGAACAGATATCCAAGAACAGAATACAGATCTGTCTGAGAGCAGAGAGCCTGAGATCCAGAGCTGCCGGGAACTCTACGGGAGAAGGTGCACAAAGAAGGACCTCAAAAGAAGGATGGAATCCTCAGAGGTGGGGAGGGGCAGCAAGGCATCACAGGCAAGGGGAACAGAGTGAACCAGGGCCTAGGACCCATAACAGCGCTGCACAAGTAAGTCACTGATGAGTGACATGCACGTCTGAGCTCTCTTCCCCACGGTCGGAGCTCTCTTCCCCATGGACGCATTTGGCAGCAAGCCACATCCCTCGTGGTACCTGCCCCACATGCCTCCACCATGAGAAACCACCAAGCAGATCCAAGTATTCACCCAAGGAGCACAGAGAGCTCCCCCGCCCCTGTTTTCCCCACTGACATGTGTAGGGGCAGAAATGAAATGAATCAGAGAAAGGAGACAGAAAGGGCATGGGTACCTTCCACCCGACCCGTATCACCTGAACTAACCCCACATCACCTTTCCAAAGTGCTTTCATGTGACTTGGCAACATCTATCAAAATCATAAGTGGAGATAATCTTTGATCTCGCAACCCTCTGCCTTGGAAATATCTACAGCAAGAACAGCACACAAGCACAGTGTGTTTATCACAGTCCTTGGGGCTCGTTGGCACCCAGCAGAGGGGAGCACCTTCGTGAATCATGGCCAACTCCTCCCGCACCGCAATCCCATGCAGCCACTAAAGAAGGGCTCGAGCCACTTTACCAGGTTTTCATAATAAAGATGAAGCACAGAACTCAGGCACAGAAACGTCTGGAATGTTGTGCCCCAGACCATGATCAGCCGGGGCCTCCGGAAAGCTCCTTACAGGCAGGGACATCTGCTTCCTATTCAGCCTGGCACTGTTTGAATTCACTACAGACACAGCTTTCATGATTAAAACCATCCTGAAGCCTGCACTGGCTCTGCCCCATGGCGGGCCACTCACCTGACCCCAGGGTCCTCAGGGAAGAGCGGTCATACTTCTTCACCCAGGAGTCGCCGTATTTCAACAGCAGCCGGACAGCCGTCGGGGCCCCATAGAACTGACTGATCTTTAACCTCTGCACCGTCTCCCAGTATCGACCTACAGAAGGGCCCAAGTTCAGTGTCAGCCTGAGCCCATCAGACATTAACTTATTTAGAAATCAGTCAACAGTTACCGTGCACTGGATACATGCAAACACCTGTGTTCACAGAAATGGAATCCCAACACCCATCAATGGGATGGGTAAGGAGCCCTCTGAGAAGGGGTCCCTGGGGCAATCACCTCCCAGCACACCCCACATCCAGGGCTGGTGCATCTGGCAACAGCCTTCACCTGGCTCTGGACAGCTGCATTCACATGGCATATGCCAGAGCATACAGCAAGGATCGATTCAAAGGGATATCACTGAATTTTAAAAATACCCCGTGTCGCACTAACATAGAACTTTTGTTCAGTCACACTTAAATGATCTCTAAGGGGGTGACTGGTGCTTCCCCTGGGACAGTGGCAGCCGCCAGTGAGGGAGCCCTTGGGAGCAGGGCAATTTTCCAGCATGCACCCACCTGGTTCCCCACAAACCCCCACAAATTGCCACCACAGCTCTACACACGGAGTGAGCGGAGCTTCGAGGGGTGAAGGGCCGTGCCTGAGATCACACCTAAGATGCCCTACACATTCTTCCTAGAGTGCATCTAGCCCTTCAGGAGGCTGGAGAGAAGCAGGGGAGGTGACAAGAAGTTCCACACGCATCACTGTTAGCGGCAGGGAAGGTTTGGCAAGAGCCTCCAGGCAGAGCCACCACCGTTTGGCTGCATTACAACAAATACTTGGGGTTTTGTGCTGCCTTGGAGGAAGATGCCAAGGTGAGCAAGATGTGGGTCCTCAAAGCGATCTCCATTCATGGAAGTGGCTCCAGGCCACAGGCAACGCTCTCTGATAGACAGCCCCGAAGGCACAGGCACAGAGCTGGAGAAAGTTCCCTCTGTCTGGGGTAACAGGAGGTTGGCAGTTGGCCTGGGTGGTTGAGGAAGGGCTGGATCTGGTCAGGTGGCCAGAGAGGAGGGAGGGACAGTGCTAAGGAGATGGCCCAAGGCACCCAGTTTGCTAGGGGGAAAGGAACGCTGGAGTGGGTTGTCCTGTGATGGCTTCCAGTGACAAATCTATTGCTTATCTGATCCTACTGCAGACACCACCCTTGGGCCCAGCCCACCTGGCAGGCGAAGGCTCAGCAGCTACGCCACAGGACCACAAGGACCGACAGCCAGCCCAGAACAAGGGCCTCTACTCCACCCTCCTGTTAACCTCTCCTCCTCCTCAAGCTCCCTCCTGGGGACCCTGTACGCGTCCCCAGACCTCACCAGCATCGGGGTAAACTGGAGTGCTCTCAAAAAGGACGCTGGTTGCTCCATTACACAGGGGTCCATACACCACATAGCTGTGTCCTGTGATCCAGCCGATGTCGGCCACACAGCCAAAGACGTCACCTGGCCGGTAGTCAAACACAAGCTGCAGAAACAGAAGAGGCCGTCAGAAGCCTGTCACCCCACATTCCCACAGGTCACTAACAGTGTTCTATAAATGCAAAACACAGCTACTCCTAAGGCCACCAAGAGCCGGAAGAACAAGAGCACTGCTGGGGCTCCATGCAGCTACAGCAGTGACGAGACGGAGTTACAGCTACACACAATGCACGGGCTCTTACAGGTGACGGTGCAAGAAGCCGGACCCCAGGCGTGTACTGCAGGCGCCCCAACCAGCCAAAACTGGTCTGTGTGCTGGAGCTCGTGCAAGGGCCTACCTGCTGGGGGGCTTTCTGCTTGGGGGCGTTTCAGGGCCCTCAGGAGCTGAAGACACCCCACGTCTGGTGCAGGTGGGGGCCACGTGTGCATCCAGAGGTCAAACCTCATCTAGTTGTATGTCTAAAATAAGGGCACCCTTCTGCATTAAGTCATACCACAATCTTTTTAGATCCTTTAAAAATTGCACAGAAATAAAGCCAAAAAGACCAAGAAACGTCTCACGCATCATCAGCTTCTGCAAGCCTCAGCAGAAGGACACAGGTCAGGACATGTGTCTCCTGCATTCTCACCACAGGGTCCAACCTGAGCCTGATGTGCCTCTGGATCCAAATGCCCCTTTGCAGGAAACACAGAGGGCAAAGGGAAAAACTACTAAGTGCCACAACAAAGTGTTAAGGAAATGGAAGGGACAGAGGAGAACCAACAGGTTAAAACAGGCTTAAAAGACATCTCAAAGAAATATCAGTGGACAAGAGTAAGCTACGGGATCAGGGGATGCATGCTGGGTGACAAAGCTAGAGGAGGGGAAACACGGGACAGTGACGCCATCAAAGTCGGGATACAGGGAGGGGCTATGTTCGGACAGGCAGGAAGGGCTTCTGTGACCCAAGTAGGATTTGCCTTTTAATAATTCATCAAGCCACACACCTGATTTGGATGCTTTTCTGGATCCTACTTTGTATTCTGTTTTTCAATAAGAAGATTTTCTTTTAAATCTTTGGGTGAATGGCCCAGTTTCTTGCTGCCCCAGATGAACGCTGAGACTCTTCAGGAGTCCGCATATAGCACAGTGGTCTGGAGACAGCCAGAGCCCTGTGAAGCTGTGACCCAATAGGGAGGGAGGACTCTTTCAAGGAGGACTGCGCTTTTGCTGCACTGGAGAATCAGGACGCTGACACCCGAAGTCCCACAGCATTCTGGGACTGAAAGGATTTTTAGTACAACTTTGGACCCAAACTGCCAGTGCTTCAATGGGGCTGCAGATTTCTCTCCCTGCATTTAACGGGAGCAAGTGCAGGGGTCCAGCCACACTCCAAAGGGCCCAGGAGGCAACCAGCGCCCTGAGCCCACTGCACACCTCCAAAATCTGCTCACACCCCAATCATCCCTTCCGAGCCAACTGTCCTTTTCCCTGAAGAACCCACGGTCCTAACGTCCCCTACATGGGTGCATGCTTTCATCTACAGAAGGCTGGAAGCTTCTATTCCTAATGCTTCAAAAAAAAAAATCTCTTATTGAAGAAAAATTCAAAAGATACCTATACCCTGACTTCTTTTGTTCATGTAGACTGGGTCCTGGTAACACTTTGAAAACACAAAAAAGAATCTCTCACCACATTTACAGCCTCCCTAATGTTAGCTTTATTGTAAAGTGGTGGAAACAATTTGATCTACTCTGTGAAGTTCTTGGTATTTGGTCTTAGTAGTTATACTTTCCAAAGTGTTTTTTCTTTTTTTAAGATTTTATTTGTTTGACAGAGAGAGACACAGCAAGAGAGGGAACACAAGCAGGGGGAGTGGGAGAGGGAGAAGCAGGCCTCCTGCCGAGCAGGGAACCTGATGCGGGGCTCGATCCCAGGACCCTGGGATCACGACCCGAGCAGAAGGCAGACGCTTAACCATCTGAGCCACCCAGGTGCCCCTCCAAAGTGTTTTTATTTACATGATGTGTCAATCTGTGCAGCACCGGCACCAAGAGCTGAGGAAGAGTGGGGTTGGGTTTTCCAGAGGAGAACACTGAGGTCAAGAAAGGTTCTGCGGCATGCTCAAGGTCACCCAGCAAGCAGCAGACAACTGTTTTAATATGGATTTGGGCTCAAGTAATACCTTGTCTGCTCAGCCTGTTCTGTACCACATCCGTCTTGCTGGCTCACTTTCAACATTGTTAGTCCTAGGTGTGTGGCTGCCAGTGGGACCGGCACATTACCACTCAGAGACTGCATCTTGTGCAGCATGCATGCCCGCTACCTGCCTCCCGGCACCTGCTGCTCGCCACACTCATGTCATGAGATTCGCCACCTGTGTGACCAAGCCGGCTCTGGACTTCACGGGGACTGGGAGGCTCTCTCCAGCCCCTGGCGAGGAATGCGGTCAGCACAGAGGAAGGGGGCCAAGGCAGGAAAGACACCACCGCCCAGGACCAATGTCCAAGCCCTTCTTGGATGAGCCTGGGCTTGCTGGTCACCTGGCCAGCCACTTCCCTTTGCTGCCGGTACCAGCTAGAGCAGAGTTTCACCTATGACAACAGTCAGGTCCATAAACACTATCTTGAAACTAAATCCTACCTGGGAAGTGTCAACCATTCCTCAAGTGACCAGGGATGCCAATTAAACCACAAGCCCCCCAACCCACCCACATTCAAATAAGTCCTGATTTTTAAGTGCATTTATTAAAATAAAAACATGCCATACCATCTGCTTTATAGGCCCTAAAGGGTGGTCCACTGTAATACAATTTCCATACACTGAACTTAGGTTTCCTTAGAAAAGTAAATCTTTTTCTAATTTTACTTTTAAAATGTGGCCCCAGTGAGCAGAGGCCACAATACCTTTAGGAGCATTTGAAAATGTTTTACTTTCTTTTAACACCAAGGGAAAAAAAAAATCTATTAAGTAGAAGTAGACATTTTAATATGTAAGGCCTAAGCACCTGGGCCCCTGAGCACCAGAACGCAGCTCTGCCAGGGAGCACGTCGGACCTGGGGAGAACCTGACTCTTCCAGAGCAAACAGATGGCATGGATGCAGGGGCAAAGGGGCTAAAGGCCAGCAGTGAGCCTCAGATTAGAGATCTGGACTCTCCCGACGAACACAGAAACTCGGCCCCCACACCCACCTACTCACGGAGTCAGGGCCACAACTCAGAGCACCCTGCCCCTGAACACAGTAGGAGAAACACTAGCCCCTCACGCATAAGGGCACTAGGTTACAGCAGGAATTCTAGCCCTAATCCGGCTCTGCGGGCCCCCTGCCCAGAGCCCAGACACGGAGGCGCAGCACCTCACACCCTTAGCCTCCCCCACCAAGGCGCATACCCGGTGTGTCAGGGCGGCATATAGCAGGTAGCCCGCCTGAGTGTGGACGAGTCCCTTGGGCGTCCCAGTGCTCCCCGAAGTGTACAGCAAGAAGAGCATGTCCTCGCTGCCCATGCTCTCTGGGGCGCACACAGGGTCCTCCTTGGCCATTTCCTGTAAGGGAGAAGACATAAACAGCCCCATCCAGGGCAGTTACCCTCTGCCCCCATTCACCCTTCCTGAGAACACCTCTCACCCAACAGCTACAGGACTTAGCGGACTGGGTCCAGTTCGCCCTCTCTACCCCACCCTAGTTCCACTCCAAATGCAGAGAGAACACAAAGGGAAGGATCCAATCATTTCTGTTACACTGTTTCAGTACGTTTATGGTATTTGAGTTCCATCTTCCCAACCACCATATAAATCCATCAGATACCACGGGGGAACCGTGAGCACCTCCAGGGGACCTAGGTTGAGAACCACAGTCTGATAAGACTCAGTCCCTGTTAACCCAATAATTACCCCTCCTCCTCCAACTGTACAAAGTGAGGCAAACGCACCTGCTCGAGGGGGATGTCCCGATGGCCCATGTGGACCTTGTTGTCCGTCCTGTGAGCCACCAGGACATGCTGGATGGTCGGACAGTGCTTCACGGCTTCATCCACGATCTTCTTCAGCTCTACCACGCGCCCTCCCCGGAGTCCTTGGTTGAGGGTGATGACCACCTTGCACTTGGCTAATGGAGACAAACAGAGATTTCTGGTCAGTTTCCTTCCCACTCTGACCCTCACGGCGCAGGCTGACAGCCACACAGTTCAGGCCTGAACGTGTGATCAACAAAGTCCGTTCTTGAGCAAAAGAGTCCACAAAATGTGGGGGCTCTGCCTGCTTTGCAATCTTTGTGCTCAGCGCAGAAGTGCCGGACCTTTTCTCA
Organism: Zalophus californianus; assembly: GCF_009762305.2. Taxonomy (NCBI): domain Eukaryota; kingdom Metazoa; phylum Chordata; class Mammalia; order Carnivora; family Otariidae; genus Zalophus; species Zalophus californianus. The sequence continues at coordinate 89,807,079 of NC_045602.1, read as the reverse complement.
GCCCTGAAGGGGAGACTACCACCAGTCCCTGCCACCTGCCTTGGGAGCATTCCCAGGTGAGAGGCCGTCACACCATCCTCAGCCACAGCCACCGTGGTGGCAAAGCAACACCACGATGCAGAGACCAAGAAAGCTGGGCAGCTGGAGATCAAGCCCCAACATGTCCTGTGTGGCCCCTGCCCTGTCCAGGCTCAAGAAGCTTCACTGCCCCAAAAACAGAGGCCACATCCACAGTGGGGGCCAGGGAGCTAGAGGCCCCCACCCTTGTCTTTAGCAGATGGCCTGCCAGGCTCCACATCTGCTCTTCAACAACCTGGCTAGGCTCGGCCAAGCCCAGGGCAATCCTGGGAAGACCCAAGCTTCCACAGTAGACTGAGAGTGAGGCCCTGAGCAGGGAACTGGATACAGACACAAACTGGGCCTCAGAACCATAGGCAAAGGAATGAGCCCCCACATCGTGCCCCAACCTGGGATGACCCAGAGGAATCAAGGCTGCAGTGGGCTATTCTCTTAACTGGCCCCTAAAGAAGAGCCCAGAACAAATACCCAGTTGTAGTACTGACCGGCAGGATCCCACACATCCTCAGACCTTTTATCACTCTACACCAAGAACTTCTTCCAAAGCCACAGGCGGAAGTACTAAGGGATTGCCCCAACCCTAGCAGCCCTCCACGAATGACTCAAGGGTTAGAGTATAAATACCCCAACTTCCTCATCCCCCAGAGGCCGAGCCCCATATGGGACTGAGTTCCAGGCATCCGCTGTGGAAGCTGGTCTAGTGGATTCCTCTTCCCAGCCCCACTCCCCAGCACCCTACAGCAGTTTCCAGGATCACCTCCCAAATGAACTGGCTACCCCTGAACTCTCATTTCAGGGTCTACTTCTGTGGGAGCCCTGACAGAGGCACCCATCTCCTTCAGCTTTTCAGTCTGAGAAGTGCCTTCTAGTAACACACTCATTCTTTCTTCATCCCAAGGGCCCTAGAGATGGCATGACCTTGAGAGTCACCTAAGAATTCTCTCAGCCCTTGGCTGGGTCACCCAAAGATCAGAGAGGTACTCTAAAGGGCTTGAGGCACCCAGGGCAGTGTCATCCAACTCTGCACACCAGGGGACCCCAGCTTCCCACTCTTTGCTCCTCAGCCCTGGCCATCAGTCACCCTAGGGAAACGAAACCAGTTGAGTGGAGTCTGTCAGAGACTGCCCTGGCCTACATCCCAGGTGCTGGGATTGGTCCAGGTAAACTCCCTGTGGTGCAGGAAGGGAGATGATCCAGCAGGTAGAAAGAGCCTGGCTTCAAGAGGATGAGAGACAAAGAAAGCTCAGGACATCCCCCCACCCAGGGGGAAAGCAGTGGCCCCAGTCCATCTCGGGTGTTTGAACTGCTTTATGTGGATTATAGCCCCTCCACAACCTCCCATGGCACATGCCTTGCTCCTGGCTCTCATTTGTCCAAGTCTTCCCACCCAAGCAGTTCTCTAGGGCAGGAACCTGCATACACATGCCCAGTCCCTAGGAGGTGCTTGGAGAGCATGTCTCACTCTGTGGTTCCCCCCATAGCTGGGTGACAGGTACAGGGTGTGTGCACAACATTGGGGCACAGGCCAGATCAGCATGACACTTTACTGGGAAGTTTTGATTTTACCTCCATGGTTTTTGAGCAGGTATTAGCATCTGTTTCATTTTTTATTGCTCCCATAGCCAATTACCACAAACGTAGTGGTTCAGAAAACCCGTATTTTAGCTCACAGTTCTCTAGTCCAGGTGAGCATGGTAGGGTTCTTTTCTTGAAGTCTCATGCCCAAAATCAAGGTAGGAGGGAGCAGAGCTCTTATCTGGAGGATCTGGAGGAGAGTCTGCTTCTGGCTATTCACGGTGTTGGCAGAACTCAGCTCCATATAACTTCAGGACTGAGGACCCCATTTCCCCATTTCCCTTGCTGTCAGCCAAGGGTCGGTCTCAGCTTTAGAGCGACCTACAATGTCCCCTGGCTTGTGACCGCCTTTATCATCAAAGCCAGCAAACGCAGATCAAGTCCTTCTCATGCTCTGACCTCCCATTCTGCACATGTCCTCTGCCTCCAGCCAGAGAAAGTTCTCTGCTTTCCAGGGCTTATGTGATTACATTAGGCCCACCTGGGGATAATCTCCCCATTGTAATGTTCATCCCATCTGCCAAACCCCTTTGATGTGTAAAGTAACATATTACCATGTTTTGGGGATTAGGGTGTGGACATCTGTGGGGGCCATTATTTGCCCCCCAACCCACAGTCTCTCAGGATCATTCTCCTGCCCTCCACCCTCCCCACCATACTACCCTCTCTCTCCACTCCTCACACAGCCTAAAGAGGGAAGGTAAAAGGAAGAGGAGTGGTCAGAGCCTGGAGGCCAGGCCAGGGGACAGAAATTCTAGAATAGATCATAGTGACTGAGGTGGCCACCTAGCTCCTGGTGAGACCCTGGTGGCCATGCTCACAATCCCACCCTCTCCCTCCCAGTGATGGATTAAAGAGAGTTGCAAATTCTTTCACCTGGTCTCGTACTACTTCTCAAGGAGAAATAGGGTCTTGATGTCCCCCCCACCACCTTGAATTCAGAATGGCCAGACTGGTTGGACGAATGGAGTATGGTAAAAATGACACTATGTGTATTCGTGACCTGGCCTTTAGGGCAACTGGCACTTTCTACTTCCATCTTCTTGGAACCATGAGCCGCCATGTAACAAGTCTGACTGCCTGAGGTTGCCCGAGCTGGTCATGCAAACAGGCCACATGAAAGAGATGCTTCACAGCCCCCAACCATGCAAGCCAACCCAGCTTGTATCCCAGATATCATGGAGCAGATAATCCCATGATAGCCCACTAAGATAACCCACTAAGCCCATCTGATCCCTGCCCCCACAGAATCATGAAATATAATAATAAAATTTATTGTTTTAAGCACTAAGTTTCTGAGCAGTTTGTTACAAAGCAATAAATAACCAAAACACCCCCCTCATTGACCAAAGAGGATGCAAACACCTGTCCCAACAGTCTTGCCCGTGGAAACTGACACCTGAATAGCTGGATGTGGAGGTTATAGGTGTTGGGTAAGAACCTCTTAATAGCAAAGTTTTAGAGAAAATTATAGCAGTTTCCTCTGCTGAGGGCCTCAGAGCTGACCTGGCCCCTGCCCTTCTGTGGCCTTGTTGTTTAGGATTTCTGAAGTTCTGGGACCTACTCCAGCACCCACCGACTAAATCTCCAGAGCTTTTGCTTATTTTAAAGAACCTTAACAGAAATAGAAACTTGGCAACCATGATTATATCAAGAGAGGAAAGGAGGAACCTAGTTTAATGTTTTTTGTTTTTTTTTTTTAAGATTTTTATTTATTTGAGGGAGCGAGACAGAGATAGTGACAGAGCTAGCAAGTGAGAGCAGGAGCAGGGAGGAGAGGGAGAAGCAGGCCCCCCGCTGAGCAGGGAGCCTGATGCAGGGCTCGATTCCAGGACCCTGAGATCATGACCTGAGCCGAAGGCAGACACTTAGCCGAATGAGCCACCCAGGCGCCCCAGCCGAGTATAATGTTAAAAACATGAACTCTGGTGGCAGAATGTCTGAGTTCAAATCCTGACTCTGTCACTAATCAGCAATGTGACCTTAGGCAAGTCATTTAACCTCTCTGTGCCTCAGTTTCCTCATCCTTCCTCATCCTCAAAAACAGTAGCCTCCCAACAAAGAAAAGCCCAGCACAAGATGGTAACACCGGTGAATTCTACCAAACATTCAAAGACAAATTAATATCAAGCTTCCTCAAACTTTGCCCAAACACTATAGAGGAGGAAACACTTTCTAACTAATTCTATGTGGCCAGCATTACCCTGATACCAAAGCCAGACAAACACATCACAAGAAAAATAACAAAACTGCAGACCAATACCCTTTATGAATAGTGATGCAAAAATCCTCGACAAAATGCTAACAAACTATATCCAGCAGCATATTAACAGGATTACACATCATGACCAAGTGGGATTTATTCCTGGAGTGCAAGAGTGGTTTGACACATGAAAATCAAGGACAGATATACAGATCATTGGAACAGAATACAGAACTCAGAAATAAGCCCTCACATAGATGGCAAATTAGTTTTGACAAAGTGCCAAGGCCCTTCAATGAGGGGGGAAAAAAGTCTCTTCAACAAATGGTGCTGGTAGCACTGGATAACCTCAGCAAAAGAATGAAGTTGAACCTCACACCATATACAAAAATTAACTCAAAATGAATCAGAGACCTAAATGTAAAAGCTAAGACTATAAAACTCTTAGAAGAAAACATAGAGGCAAATCTTCATGACACTGGACTTGGCAATGGATTCTTAAATACTATACCAAAACCACAAGCAACAGAAGACAAAATGGATGACCCAGACTTCATCACGATTAAAAACTTTTGTGCATCATAGGACACTATTGAGAGAGTGAAAAGACACTCCACAGAATGGGAGAAAGTAATTACAAATGATAAATCTAATAAAGGTCTAGCCTCCAGAACATAGAGATAACTCTTAAACTCCACCAACAAATAGACCAACAACCAATTAAAAAATGGATAAAGGGCTTATATAGCCATTTCTCCAAAGAAGACATACAAACAGAGAAACACACGAAAAGATGCTCAATGAGGCAAATCAAACCCACAATGAAATACCACTTCATACCCACTAGGATGGCTATAAATTTTTAGGTGAAATAACAAGTGTTGATGAGGATTCAGAGAAATTGGGACCCTCATACATTGCTGGTGGGAATGTGAAACAGAGCAGCAACTTTGGAAAACAGCCTGCAGTTCCTCACTAAGTTAAATAGAGACTTACCATGTGTGCCAGCAATGCCACGCTTAGATAAGATGGTCATAATAGTAATAAAAAATGGGGGAAGGGAAAATAGTGAGAATATTATCACCTATCATATTTATGAAGACTAACTTATTAAATTAAAGGAGATGACTTTTGCAAAGTGCTTAGAACAGTATCTGGCACATAGTAGGTGCTACAGAGTTTAGAGAGAGAAGGAGAAATGAGTGACAGCACCAACCCTTGAAAGTAGAAGGAGACATAGAAAAGGAGTGTGAGGGCTTCTCAGCCCTTCCTAAAGAAGGTGGTCAGCCAGGGTCTGAGAACTCTGCTCTTTAGCTCTGTTCACTACACAAAGGCAAGTCTTTGGTGCGACACAAAGAACTCCCAGTGGCCCCCGTAAGCATCCTTCTTGGTGAGCCAGCTCAGGGGACTCTAGGATCTCACTGAGTATGTGTCAGACCTCGAAGACATGGGGTCATTCCCATACCAGAAAAAAGAGGGAGACAATATTGTTCTGGATACTGTTCAGGAGACTCTGACCTACCTGCAGACAGAAATCCTTTAAGACGAACCCCAAGCCCCCACACCTTCCTCATGTTGGAAGGCTTCCAGCTCTTGACCTGTGAGACATTCCCCATACATCCCCAGCCTCATCTCACCCTACAGGGTTCTTCCCTCCACCACAGTCATGCCAGCCCCCTCCAAGCCCCCACACCAAGCAGCTGGGACCTATGCTGTTCCCTCCACCTGGAATCTTCCTTTCCTTCTTCACCTGATTAATCCAATGCCGTCAGATCTCAGCTCACAGAACAAATGCTCATTCAGCCATGTTCTTGTCCCTGGTGGTATCTGTCATTTGTCTCTGTGATTTTTATTAATGTCTGTCTCCACTCCAAGTCCCTGATGGCCAGGCCCCAAGGAACAAAGGCCAGGGGCTTCCAGGTTTCTCCCTCCCTGCCATATGCTCACCATCATTGATCCTCCCAGCCAAGGACTCCGCACTGAAGCCAGCAAAGACAACGGTGTGGACGGCTCCAATCCTGGCACAGGCCAGCATTGCAGCCACAGCCAGTGGGGAAACAGGCATGTAGATGGCCACACGGTCCCCTCGTCGGATCCCATGTCTCTTCAGCGTGTTGGCCAGGCGGCACGTGGTCTCCAGCAGTTCCCTAAATTACAAGGAAAAGAAGGCCACAGAGATGGGGGAGGGCCAAAACAGTATTTGGGGTGGCATAATTCTGCAAACAGCAAGTACCGTATACCCAGCCACGGCCCGGCTCATGCAACAGATCCCCAACTCTGTGCAGCCACAGTAAGTGGGAGGGAAGGCTGGCCGCAGGACGACCACCCCGCCCCCGCAACCCCGAGGCAGGGAGGGCAGGCACTGAGAGCACCGCCTCCTTCTGCGTGCAAGGCACTGAATGGGCGTGGCACATTGAAGACGCTGGGGCAGCCATACCCCACCCCCTCCCACCTCTCCTGTCCACGTGACCCTCCTTCCACTCCAGGACTAACCACGAGGTTCCGCCTGTCAATCAGAATGCAGCATCTCCCTGGAGAAGAGGACTGGCTTAAGGATTGGCACGTGACCCAATCCAGCCCAATCAGAGTCAATGACCATCAACTCCGGAAACTCCCAGGTACTCCCTACAGGTGCCCACTTGTCTGGACTGGAGCAGGAAGTGGAGAAAAACAACTTGAGGAACTTGGGGACCTTGACGTTCCATTCCGTGTTGTTCCAGCAGCTGGTCAGCTGACCCTGGACTATGCAAATAGCCAATCATTTTACCATTTTTGCTGTGACTTGATTTTAATTTGTTAATCACAGAACTAACACGGAAAGACAGAGTAAGCGGGAGCCAACCAACCAAACCACACCCGCGCTCTGCATCGCTCCAACAGGTCCGAGTGGGGCAGCGCCGACTTCTGCAGGCCCTGGCAGCCAGAGACCAGACTTCCTAGCTCTGCAAGGCCCCTTACAAGCGTGTGTGCCTACTTCCCTTCTGTTCAAAGGGCCGTCAAGGAAAGGACTCTGAAGAAAGGCCAAGCTCAGCAAGAGGCTGCCTAGAAACACCAGGGGAGTGAAAATGAACACTCCCCATTTCAGGGAGAGACTTCAAGGGGGCCTTTGGTTCTTCCCAAAGCCATCCAGCAAGACCTGATGAGAACCAGATCATAATTCCTTCACCTCGCGACCAGTGACTCATGCCCAGGCCGGCTCTGGCATGCCTCTTCTACAGGATTTCATCTCCTCCGTAAAGTTTTCAGGAGGACAAAGACACCATTCGGTGGTGCCCCACCCACCCCTTGCCTAAGTTTATGATGAAAGAAAGAGCACTTCCCAACAGTCCCCAATACCAAACTCCCCAAATCCAGAACCTGGAAACATCCATACTAATCCAGGGAAGGAGCCTGGGACAGCCTGTGACTATTGAAGAGGCAGCTATGATCAGCGATGCAGGAGAGTAAACTCAAATCCAGTGGAGGCACCATTTTCATAGCTAAGGATTTAAGCCCCTGGGCAGTGCTCAGGGAGGTGGAGGCTTGAATGTGTGTTACACATCAATGGTGATGAAATTCAGTCCTTATTCTGTAGCCCAAAGGCAGTAGTCAGAAGTCAAGAAACAATGTTAACTGTCTAGACAGAGCAGCCTGGGTTAGTTTTCTATAGTAGCTGCATTAAGCATGGCAGCTTACCTTTCTCAACCGCCATGTGATCATCTGAGAAACAGCATGTGCCACGCACCTTGTGTACCTGTCACAAATGTTAGTGAGAAGCATCACCCATCCAGGACCCTGCCAAACCTTCAGTAGGTATTATCTTTCTCATCAGATCTCTTTGTCATCATTTTCTAAAATTCTAAAAATCTAAATTCTAAAAATCATTTCTAAAATCACATAATGGGTGAATTCCTAAGATGTTAAAAATTCCATCCAGACACTGTGGGGATGAGATGTGGGGATCACAGCTCTGACTAGAGAGATGAAGGCACATTCATGAGAGTGTGAAGGGCATTTATCACCTCAGCTTGGTGCTACAGTCTCTGAGGGCAGCAGGTAGAACTTTCTGGACAGGTTGGCTGTGGTGAGAAGGAGCAAGGGAGCAGCGGCAGGAGTTGCCCCCCTATTGCAGGACAGTTGAGCTATGGCCCTGGAGGAGGGTCTGGAGACCAAGCTGAGGCAGCCCATGGGTTCCCTGGAGGATCCAGAGGCATCAACATGGGCTGCACCTGGAGCTGCGTCCAGTGGGTCCCAGACTCTTGCTGCTACATCCAGAGGAGCAGTTTCTGATAAAGAATTTGATCTGGGTAAATCTCCAAGCACATTCCCCTTCTTATCCACTCTGCCAAGGCCATAAACCTCAAAATCAAAGGGCTCCTTGAAGGTCAGATGGTACAGTCTCCCTTGGGGTCCAGAAATCTTGTTGCCACATTCTTGCCCACAGTGGTCCAGCCTCTGCTTATGCATCATACTGCTGGAAATCACACCTCACAGGGCTCTCTCTTGCTTTGTCATTTTAGTAGAGAAACAGCCATCCTAAAATTGGACCAAGTTCTGCAGCTATACAAACTCCACACATTGGTCCTAGCTCAGCTCCTTAAAGCTGAATAAATCTGTCATTCAATGACAGCTCTTCAAATTTCTCAATACCCTCCCGTACCCCAGGAAGTCTTTCTTTTCCCGGTTCTGTCGTCCGGCCGTCCATGACCCCACTTACTCTCTGTAAGTATACCTCCGGGTTACCAGATGGACCCCCACATTCTCACGGCTTCTGTCCAGAGCAGAATGTGGGCACTGAGACCCTTGACCTCAACTCTACATTTAATAATGTAAATTAAGAACACGTTGATTTCCTCCACACTTTTGCCATTGGAAAATACGGTCAGCAAACCTAGGTCTTCAAATTACTGAAAAAGAAACATATTCGAGTGATCCTATCACTCCACATATTCAAAAACTGCTCAAAAGCATGTTCTTGGATATTTGTCACTTCTCAAAGACTCCCACAAACTGAAATGCTACTATTTCTATATCAAAAAGATAATGCTGCCACTCGGAGGCTGGTGCTTTGGGCTGTCACTGCAGGAAATACTGGCTTCCTTGTGCCAGACAGGGTATTCCCGAGGGATGGCAGCTTGCAGCTTTCTGAGAAAAGATCTCACTGAGGTGAGTTAGTATGTTTTCACGTGCAAAGAGAAAAGTAACATTTGTTATTCCAGGACTGAGCAAGATTCTAAGTTTGTCTGCAATGTAGACTCTTCAGGGCCAAACCTTCAATATGAACATATACAAATAATGTGCACAAATACATAAATTTGGCATGGTGTTAATGGTGCTTAATACCAGTAAAATGCTGACTGGCCTTGGGGGAAGGAAGAAGACTTTCTATAGCCAACTATTAGGCATCAGCCCGGAATAATGTTTATCCAATGCTAAAGACATAATCTGACCTCAGGTATCTGTAACCAACATGACACTTGCCAATGTCTCAGCCAGTATAAAGGCCCCTGGCCCAGTTCAGTCCAAAATAGGACACAGCTGGAAATAGAGTTCAGAAGAAAGACAAGAATAAATACACTGGTATTTATTTATTTATCTATATTCTAATTAAAGCTATTTTTTCATGGTTATTGTTTGAAAGTATTTTTACCTCCTAGCCATTTCCCAGTGACAGTCCAGGGAAGTAAGATAAGCCGTGTGTGTGTGCGTGCGTGTGTGTGTGTGTGTGTGTGTGTGTGGTATTTAAGAAATAAACAAATTGGGAATGCATGATCGTTCACTTCCTACAATTATTCCGGCTCTTAGTGTTCATTAAATAAATACTTACCACCTTCATTGTCCATCTACCCCACTAAGTACAAGCTCTACTTGGGCAGGGATTTGGGGGTTATTGCCTTCTTCCTAGGGCCTACAACTGAGCCTAGTTCATAGAAGGCTCGATAAATATTTGTTGAATGAGTGGGAACAGCAGATAAGCGAGAAATGACAAGAACTCTCGCAGGTGCAGGACTCCTCAGGCCTGTGCTTTCACCATGAGCGCCTGTCCACTCTGCAGATGCCTTCCATCTCCCTGCACAGAGAGAGGGCAAGGCTGGCCATCACATCAGCATCACACAGGCAGGAAAATGTCCTATCCCTTTGGCAACAAATGAGAGGGACCACTCCCACTGATAAAGCACCCACAGCTACTTTCCTCTTCGTTTTCTTCCTCCAATAAGGGAAATGAACCCAGGTAATCATGTCGATATTGTGTATATAAGGCCTGTGACAGACACAAAGTCTTTCAGAGTCCCTGCTCTCCTCCAAGCCCAGGTGCTGACAGAGAGGAGGGGTCAACTCCAGGATCTGGATGCAGAACTTGAAAGGGCACTCAGCTTGCTTTTCTGCAGTTCAGTATTTTCTTCAGCAAGCCACTTCTGGAAGATGAAGTGGTGAGAGAAGAAAAAGAAGCAGAACAAAGCAGGAGGGCCCCTTTCTCATACGGGGCTTACATGGAGGGCCAGGCAGGGCACGTCGACAGCTCATGAATTATGTCTCAGAACCAGGCCTAGGGACAAACTCCTTCCCTCCGGACAGACTCCTCTGACCCTGACATTACTTTAGCCACTAAATCTGATTTAATGGTAATAAAATTTGCTCACTCTGCTACTCACAACCACTGGGAATAGAGGTCCAGGAAATTCAGCTGAATGGGTTCATATATCAAGTGTGAATTCCTTATACGTCATTATTTGATTTCATGACCATGACCTTTAGCGAAGAGAAGCTGCAATGGAATATAAAGCAGTAGCCACACTTAAAGATGAACAATTCCCGAAGTTGCTATTTGCCAAGGAAGGCCCCAGACACGGGGTTTTCAAGAAAAATAGCTTAATTGCCACCGGTGACACTAAGTCAGCTCGTGAAACTGAAGTCACTACGGCTGCATGTTTTCTACCTTCCTCACAGAAGACACGTGCATCTTCAGGGCGCCTGGCTGGCTCAAGCAGTTAAGCATCTGACTCTTGATTTCGGCTCAGGTCATGATCTCAGGGTTGTGAGATGGAGCCCCATATCAGGGTCTGCATCCAGCGGGGAATCTGCTTGAGGATTCTCTCTCTCCCTTTCCCTATGGCTCCTCCCTCACCCCAAATAAATAAATAAATAAATAAATAGAATGAAGGTAAGTGTATTTTCCTTGAGTCTATGCTATAGTTTATGCAAAGTACTGGACCTGGAAAGTTTATCTCAGGAGAGTGTACCATTGGAAACCAAACTACATCTGATCAGAGACAGGTTCCCACCCTAGTTTCCTGTATACCTGGGGCCTTGACAGTCCCATCTGCAGCAGCCGAATAACAGGGCCCACTACCAAGGCGTTGGTGAGACTGCTGTGGTCTGAGGTATGTGTTCCCAAGTTCCTACATGGAAATCCTACCCCCAAAGATGATGGTTTAGGAGCTGGGGCATTTGGGAGGTGGTTAGGTCATGAGGGTGGCACCCTCAGGAATGGGGTCAGTGCTCTTATAGAAGAGATTCCACAGAGCTCCCTTGCCTTTCCCACCAGGTGAGGACAGAGCAAGAGGGCAATGGCTATAACCCTAGGAAGAGGGTCCTCAGCAGAATGTGACCATGCGGCTGCCTTGATCTTGGACTACTTGGACTGTGAGAAATAAGTTTCTGTTGTTTATAAGATACCCAGGATATGATGTTTTGTTACAGCAGCCCCAACAGGCTAAGACAAGGACCATATATGAAGTCAAGGCATCCTACAAACAGTAGCTATAATTATGTTGGAAAAAGGAAATCAGCATCAATCAGTGGTTCTTCAAGTGCCTCTTTACAGGAGGAAGAATGAAAATGCCAGTTTGCTTTGGTGTAAGTCACTGTGATTGGCTCAGGGTGAACGGGCCCCAGGTGTATTCCAATGCCTTGTGTGAAGCCTTCACCTGCATAGCCCACCTGCTGCGTGCTCCCACAGCAGGTGTTGAAGGTGTTGACGGGAAGACCTCACCTTGAGGGGGCCAGCGGATCTGAGAAGGATGCATCATGCACAGCAGGCGTTGCCTCTGGCCTGCAAGTTGCAAGCACTTAGCCCATGGCCATTGGTTCCGAGACGCTGGAGATGCCATGCTCTGAGCACCCCACCTGTCTGTCACCCACCGTGTCTCCACCATATCCACCAGCCATCCCACCTTCTCCAACCACACTTGCCACCCACTGTGAGTACAGGGAACCTCCTCTCCATGACCAGCCATGACCACTTTCTGGTTCCTTCCCCAACCCCCTCATGTTGGCATCCTCCTGCCTACCCGTACCCCCATTCACATTCCCTTCCCATGGAACAACAGTAACAGCTATTCAGCAAATGTCCTGTGCCCAGGACTACTCTGACTGCACATACATATTTACCCCTCACAAAAGCTCTTGGTATGAGCTGCCATTCCCCCCACCCCACCTCCATTTCTCAGATAAGGAAGCTAAGGCAAACAGAACTTAACTGACTTCCCGAAAGGGTCAGGGCAGGATTCAAACCGCAGCCTGGCTCTGTGGGTCCTGCTCTTAAGCAGTTCCCCCCAAAGCTCCCAACATCAGGACAGCTGGTTTTCCATGGCAAAGCTTCCCAAATTTCATGATTTCTGCCACCCACCAACTCTGTTGTTATTTATGTAACATTTAGGGGAGAGTAGTTTTTTTTTTTTCAAGAAGTACTTTAAAATTTAATTCCTTTTTCATAAGACAATAAAAAGGCTAAACGAGAAATAATTTTTCAATATCAGTATTGCAATGTAATATGTATAACCAGATACTTCAAGCCATGTAACAAATGCTGACTTTCTTTCTCCTGGAATATAAATAGGATTCCAGGCTTACTCTCTTCAGTAACAAGAATTTAAGTGAAATTTTTTCAAAGCTCTACAAAAAAAAAACAAACAAAAAAACGTACTCTTTATTGTCACCTTCTGTAATGTTGTTTTGCATTCTGGTTTTTGGCATCAGAAGACTGTAACTTTGTGTTAGCACTATAATCCACAATAAATTCTCTGTAAGCTTTGAAAGAGAATATCAATTCTAGTCTGATATCACTGGTTAGTACCATACTGTACATAGATCCATATAAGTTAAACAGGAATGATCCTTCTAAAAATGCTAAGTATGAGGAAGAGGGCTTAAATACTTAAGAAGTAAAGATCAAGGACTGCCATGATCAAGCTACATACTGAAAAAGCATCAACAGATTATAAGAGGGCAACATGATTTTCATTTTTAAGTTCAATGAAAATTGCCTATGTTCAGTTTTTACTCTTAAACACAAGTGGCTTATAGAATACCAGGGCTGCCAGCCCCAACAAAGACAGGAACACAGAAAGGATGACCTTATCCAACCTCAGTATTATTTTTGTACTGAGGTGTATAAAATCCATCCACTGCTTCAGCAACCGTAGGAGGGAGCAAGCCTAAGAGATGAAAACATTTACACCTTTTGGTTAAATTATACTATTGCTTTATAAAAATATGAGGTTCAACATTTGTTTATTTAAAAACAGAGCACTAAACAATTTCCAATGAAGTAACCTAGCTGATAGCTAAAATGTATACAGAATCCTTAAGACTGTAACATGGCAAGGAGTTCTTTTGCATTATGTATATTCAAGTGATGGTGTTGTAATTCAAACTGAACATCTTGATAAAACAAGAAATGGGAGAAATAAAAATTGATTTCTGAATGGGTAGTTTCTTTTTTAATGTACATTCATCTTTAAGAATAAACTAAAATCTCCGAACTTGAGGCTGACCTTGTTCAAAAGGAAAATTAGCAAGAGAAGTGTTCAAAGCTGGCTCACCATAGTTACATGGAGCCTTTATTGTAATCAGGATGGAGGAGAACAGGAGAGAAGCGGGGGTGGGGGTGGGGGTGGGGGTGGCCTTTTCCTTCATGAGTCCATGTTTGACTGCACATTCAGGACCACCTGCCCAAGGATATGCCTCACTAGACGTATCCAGGTCAAACAACTCACCCTAAGTCTTTCTCTCCTACTCTGACAAAACCCTACATGCTGTCAGCCTCTAGAAAAACCCCTGTGGAATGGAGGTAACGGTCAGACTTGAAAAAAGCTCTGTCCTCATTAATGCCTGATTTCCCCTCAGACCTCAGCACTTGGCCTCCAGAAAAGAAGTCGTTCCTTTCCAGACCCAGAGCCCAGCTCCTGACACTGAGGAAGCTGGCAGCCCCGGACAAGAGTGTGCTGGTAGACTCCAGTCCTGGACACCAGCCCGGAAAACAGCTGGTGCCCTGGCAGGACACCCACCCACTGGCAGGCCAGGCTTGTTTACTTCCCAGAGAAAGCCACAGAAGTGATGTCCTTTCCCTGGTGGAATCTGGAACAGGATGTAGATTTTAACTTTCTAAAAACATTCCCTTTTCCCTGGTTTAAAAAAAAAAAAAAGTCACTAGATGTTTTATAGGTGCCACCACAGGTTGACCTGTCCCAGTGTGGCCTGGTGAGTCTTCCCACAGTGCTCCACGTGAGTCCACTGGGCAGCAGGGGCAACAACAGGACACAGCGGCCAGCTTCAGACCATACACGAGTTGGGTGTTGCTCTATTTCCAGGCTTCACTGTGAGTCCACAGAACGTTCCAAATTAGCATGCAGAGGAAAGTAAGCAAGGAGACACAGCCACCCCGGTGGGAATCCGGGGGCCACAAGAATTTGGTACAACTGCCTCAGGCCCCAAGTTGATTTCCTTGCCTCTGGCAGCAGCTTGGAGAAACTGTTAATAAGAACAGGGGGCCCATGAAACGCACTATTGTGCTGCCAAATGTCTAACAACCAATTTTCCCACAGGGAAAAAAGCCCTGATTTATAGCATTTGCCAATCATTGTGATGTATGAATATTCCCCCTGTGGAGGATTTCCAGCTACCAACATGACTCACTGACCAAGAGGAGCCCCTGTGACAGCAGAGGCAACCTCATGAGCCCTCAGCACCCCAAAAGCTTCCTGTGACCCCCATTGAGGCTGTCCTTAAAGGTTACTTCAACTGTTTCCTTCATAAAAACAACAATTTTTATTTACTTAACTCATTTTACTTAATAATCATGCATTTAATAAACAAATAATTGCTAATAGAAATTTAAATTGTTCATTTGGAAGGAAGGAGAGGAGCAAAATGCACACCCTTTTCATTCCACTCAAGCTGTCTCCTTTTCCAGGCCACAGGACCCCCCCCCCCCCCCGGGTTTAAGGTGCTGCATTCTGTGTGAGTTCAGAAACTGGGTTTCCTGTGGCTCTCCCCCCACCCCCAAGCACATGCACTCCATGGCAGCCCTATCACCAGGGCCACTGCAGGTGGCTGTGCAACTCAGCTCTACTCAAAGGCACCTGCCCCAGGACGCTGGAGTACACACCAGGCCTCGTACCCCTGCTGAGGGGTGCCCTTTTGCCGTTCCACAAAAGCACCCCCCATTTGCACCAGCTGGTAACATGCCAAAGACCTCCTCATGTAGAACCTTAGACTAGAAAACTGTCCCACAATTTAGTCATAGGAGACTACTTTTTTGGAAAACGGTCTGGCCTGCAGTGAATCCACATCTAAACCGGCCTACATTGGTGAACGGACTGAGTGAGTGACAGGGTAATGATAAGAGCCTATGAGTTAGAGCAGACCTTGAACAGCTGTGGTGCACACAGGAGTGACTCTGAGGGTTTTGTCACCTACACTAGAAGGAAGGACCACCAGGCCCCACCTGAGCGGCCTGGGATCTGGGCAGTTAGAGGCCTGGTCTTCATACTGTTATAGTCAACCACCCAGGAATCAAGCAGAATCTGGGTCCACAAACCCACCCTGGATAGACCTGCCTGCAGTCACCATGCCATTCTCTCAGTCGGAATGCACCCCAGAATGCACCCGCCACCTCAGACACCTCACATCTGGGCTTCTGTGTGCAACTCAGGTTGCACCAGGCAGCCGCACGTGGGGAGCAGTTGCAAGGTGGGTTGTGCTTTGCTGCAGCTCAGGAGGAACCGGGGATTTCCTGTAGAGATTCCACTCGCTGGAAAGATGTCAAGAGAAAGCTGAGCAGCTGAGCTGGCAAAACAGTGGTTTCCTGGCACAGTGTTGTTTTTTGAGAACTCAGCAATCTCTGTGGGGTCTCCATTCTGATTGTGCTGGAGTGGGTGCTGGGAGTCCACCCAAAGGCTCTGTAAGCACTCTGTGTCAGCTCCCTTTCTGCTTAAAAGAGTGGCACTGCCTTCCCTTTTCTACAGCTGAATCCTGACAGATACGCTCCCTCTGACGGGGGCAGCAGCTCTTATTACTGGAGATGTGTTTTCAAATAAAGTTCCCTGATCCCCTGAGGAGATCCTGACTCAGCAGGGCTGAGTTTATTGTTGGAAACTTCCCCAGGGGACTCGGGCACACCTTCAGATGCTACCAGAGTGACACATGACTGATGTGTGGAGACCACATGGAATTCAAATTCCACGTCCTTGTTGCTTCATTAACTCAGTCAAGCAGAATCAGCAGGGAGAATGGGGATGTGTTGGTCCAAATGAGTCACCTTAACTGTCAAAGGCTCGAAAAACCTCAGTCCAGGCTTTCAGAGGAAGTTTATCTGGATTTGTTGGGAAATTGTCAAGCCTCTCACCCAACCACACCCACTGCTATTACCACATTCAGATCAGGTGGAAGACAGTCCTGGGGAGGGCCCGCACAAAGGATGAAGGATGAGGGAGTACCAGGTCAGGCAGCCCCTCTCTGAGAAGTTGCCAGCACCCGCCTGTCACCCCTTCCTCTGGCACCCACGGCGTCCCCGACCCTGGCCTCGAAGGTGCTCCAAGGCCCAGAGCGCCCATTTAGCACTCTGCTTCCTGCTCCTCACTGTCCCACGGTCACAGCAGGACTCCACAGCCCTTGGCCCTGTCTTCTTCTGCAGCTGACCCTTGTCCCTCTTCAAGGCCACCTAGAGCCTGCTGGCACTGATGAGCCTCCTCCTCCCCAGCTGATATTAGCACTGAATGTGTGTCTGCTTAAGCAGGAAGTGGGGACAGACAACGGGCACACAGGGTCCTGGTCAGTAAAAGGCTATTGTCTGCACACAGCAGAGTTTACCCTCTGCACACAGCACCAGGAACCACCAGGAACCACCAGGTGTCTGGCCTGGCACCCAGTTAGTGCTGCCAAGCAGCAGGGGTCCCATTCACACTGTCACCTCCTCCCTCTCAGATTCCTCAGTGCATTGGCAAGAGCCAGACAAAGCTAAACTCAAACCCCATTTCTGACCTTTCCAGCTGGGTAAGCTTGAGGACACCAGAAGCTCGCTGGGCTTTAAAACCAAGTATGACCATGAATGTGAGCTACGAGCGTCAGAGTCAGCTCCTGCCAAGTCAGCCAGGGGCTGCCCCCAGACAGCAGGGTAGGTATGACTTCTGGAGGACAGAGGGCTGGGACACCCCGTTCCCAGCCTGGTATGCAGGATGGTCACCAGGAACCTTCCCAGGAGTTGTTGCTGGTGCCCTCTGTTCCAGGTAGGCAGGGGACAGAAGGGTCCAGCCTGGCCGTCATTGGAGGCTGGATGCGGGCTGAGCATGGGAAGGGGTCGCCCAGGGCACACCCACATGCCACCCACCCACTGGGCCCCGCCCCAGACTGGGTGCCCCGACGCCAGCACTGCGTGGGCCACCCTCCTGGGGACTGTCATGCGCAGTAGCATGCGTGCCTGCCAGCCAGGAGGGCTGTGCATCCTCACCCGCCCCAGGGACCCAGCCTGCCGGGGGCCCACTCCCTTCTAGCTGTGCAAAGATTTTCAACTCTGCATCAGACAGCACGTCTAACCTCATAGTGACACTTTCTTTTGGTGTCCACCTAGCATAAGAGGAGGAAATGGGCACTTGCGGGGAGAGGGGGCAGGAACAAAGATGCGCCCCCTCCCCCCCGAGCCTGGGCCTGGTGTGCACTTCTGGACAGGTGAGAAGGTTCAACCATTGCCGTCTGTACCCACAGTGCTACCCTTATGGGAACCAACATGGGGCAGGGCTGCGTGACACCACAGCGCTACCCACAGTGAAGCTATGAGTCAGGCTTATCCCACTGTCTGGAGCCTCCGGAAGCAGAAAGGGAAAAAACAGGAACAACAACGCCTAGTCCTAGAAGGCTCCTCTCCAAGCTGTGGCAGGGAGCTTGTCCCCACTCCTCAGGAGCAGGCGTTGAGCCCCTCCCCAGCCCCACACTTCAGGTACCTGCTCCCCTCCCCCACTCTCACCCCAGGGCCTGCACTGTGCCCTCACCAGGCTGTGCCCCTCCACCTCCCACAACCCCCAGCCATCCCCCCATAGCCCCTGCATGCAGAAGAGGGTCCACGAAAACGAGGATCCAGCTCTAAGGAAGGTGTTTGCTTCTGTGTGCTCCTAGAAGTAAACCTCTGCCACTGTTTGCCCCCAGAAAATTCTCACAAGGGTCCCCATCCAGGAGGTTTCCCTGGCCATAGACACTTTCGGAGCGGATCATTCCTGCTACAGTCCCAAGATTTGGCCATTCTAAAATATGAAATTCCAAGAGACTTAGCTGATCCAAAAGATCACACACACATTTACCCCTCACAGCAGCTGTCGTATGAGCTGCCATCCCACCCCCCCCACCTCCATTTCTCAGATAAGGAAGCTAAGACAAACAGAACTTAACTGACTTCCCGAAAGGGTCAAGGCAGGATTCAAACCCTGGCCTGGCTCCAAGGGTCCTGCTCTTAAGCAGTTCCCCCCAAAGCCCCCAGCATCTGGACCCAAAGTCTTAAGGAAAGGTAAGTGTATAATCCAAGTGACCCAGGGTTCCCAACCAGTTCCCGGCAGTCGGCATGCAGATTCCCAACCAAGTGTTGCAATCAGAGTTACTCAGAGGTCAGCAGGGGAAAGAGTGTGCCAGGGCACCTCCCTCCTCTTAGTCAGGGAAGTCAGGACACTGCACATGAGCCCAGGGCCTCTGGCCTCTCCTCCCCCCACCCAGGGGAGCCCACGGAGCAAACTGACTTTGCCCTGAGTGAGAGATGTCTCTTGCCATGGGAAAGCTCACCGATCATGGGGCTGTTTTACACCAAAGCACCCCGCCCATCAACCTCATTAGGCCCATTAAGGATCCTTCCTTTCAGTTGCCCTGTTTATTTTAATAAAGGAGTTTGCGCATTAAAATAATTAATTTGGGGCCGAGGAGAAGAGCAAGGAACAAGGGTCAGACCCACGAGAAGGGGGAGGGTCTGCTTTTTAGCTGACTAGAGATTGTTCTCCGGAGGTGAAGTCCCTGCTCTGAAAACACCACCCCACCAGCTCCCGGCCCCAGCAGCCACCTTCCCTCACCAGATCCCGAAGCCTCGTCTTCCCAGACCCTGTTCTGGGCTTTTATCCCCCAGGTGCTGCTCCACACTTGGCCATCGGGCAGAGAGGCATGTTTCCATTTTGCAGATGAGGAAACAGAGGGCCAGAAAGGTGGAATGACTTCCTCAGGGTCACGCACAGCCAGAAGCCAGAGCAGACATGGAACACAGCCCTCCACTTCCCCCCTCCCTGGTCCCTCTCCCTACAGCACACCCACCTGCCATTGCTTCTCTGTCTTCCTCATCACACCCCACCTCCTGTGCCTCTCAAAAGCCAACCCGCCTCAGAACTTCCCTAGAGCCTTCTCCAACCGGGTGTCCATGTTGAGACTCCCCAGTTCCTACTGCTGGCACCCACAGGGGCCCTCCTTTCTGGGACACCCAGGGCCAAGGAAACAAAGAAGCCTCTGTGGGAGGTGTCTCTAGGCTGTAGGCCTGCCCCAGCTCCAGGTGTGTTGGTCAAGCTGCCCCAGAGAGACGGGTACCCCAAAGGGCAAGACCCCATTTTGTATTCTCTGTGGGCCTTCCACATGAGGCACCGGTCGCGTAGAGGCTCGATAACACCCAGTGCCTGGCCCCAGCATGCCCAGGAAGGAAGCCGGCCCCTCTATGCCCACCCAGGTCTTCTGAGGCAGGCAGGGTGAAGGAGGCCTGACAGCCCCTCTGCTCCTCTGGACAGGGGTTCCTCACGATGCACACCTCCCGCCAGAAAGAAAACGGAATAGCCACGGAAATCACCCCCTCCAGGGGCTTGACCCACAGTGAAAACCATACTCAGTTTATGCTGGGGGCACATCTAAGACAACAGGTTCCCATTATAGTGCAGCCTGTGTGCGTCGGGCTCTATTGCACTATGCTGGTTGCGACTACCACACGGAGCCATGCCTGCTAGGGCTGGAACTGTGCTGGTCTCATCTGGTCCCTCATTTTACAGCTGGGGACACTGAGGCCCAGAGTTACAGACCTCGAGGTCACAGAGCTGGCCAGGGCTCAAATTTGGTCTTCGGCTTAAGTTCTGAGTTCAAGTTCAAGTTCAGACCTCTGGAGCACTCAGACAAAAGATGAGCTGAGCCTTGGTAAATACTCTAAGGAAGACACCCACAGCCTGCTGTCACCTGTTTCAGGGCACCCACATACACCCCAGAGGCTGAGACCAGCCATGGGGCCTCCGTCTGCTCCACTCCACGTCCTGTGTCCGTACCCAGCTTGTAAATCCCTAGCCCAAACCTCCAGGTTCCAGGCAGACAGCAGTCTAGAACCCTCAGAATCTCCCCAGCACCCCACCACCAACTTCTGAGGACAGAGATTTGTGTTTTTCCACATCCTCATCCCCAAGGGCCTTTAGAATCTGTCTACTTGAAGTAGAGGTGAAGGACAATCTTCTAGAAATGCACTGTGCTGGAAAAGCACATGTGGATAGCTGGAAGGAGCAGCACCCAGGGTGCTATCTGGCTGCACAGCCTCAGGGAGCCACCCAGTTTAACTGTGCCCCTGCCTGGCCTCTGCAGCCCCTGCCCTCGCAGGCCTCAGGGGACGCAGGAGGGGCCCAGGGCTTGCGGTCTGCTTGTTCCCTAGGATAGAACAGCTTCCTCAGGCCGGCTCTGAACATAACCTCTCTGGGCAGAGGTAGGCTAGAAATTGGGCTGAGGCAGCTCTCTGACCCTGGTTCCAGCCTAAGGTCACAGGCTGCCCTCTGCTTGACAGAGCCACGGCTGTTGATCTCTCCTCCTCCCAGAGCCCCATGGCCAGCATAGGGCCCACCTGCACTGCTCCTTGGGACCGGTGCCAACTGATGTCACAGAGGGAAGGAACTGGTGGGGTAGGCGAGGACATGGGGCTTCCCCAGTGTTCCCAAAGCCAATCCTGCCCGGCCTCCCCCACCCAAGGGAGGTGAGGTTAGAAATATGTGCCAGTATTCAGAACAGTGGGGTCTACCCACCAGCAACACAAGGCACATCTCCCAGAACAGGTGGCAGGGCCCTCATGGCAGGCCCCCACTGCCACCCGAGAGAACATTTCCAGGATGGATCCCAAACACAAAGAGCAAGTTGTAGAGACGTGCCTTGAAAACGAGCATGCTTAAAATGTATGTGTGTGAGCACACAACCATGTGTGCACCACATGTGTGTGCATTTGTGTGCATGGGTGTCTGCCCAGACATGGGGCGAGTAGTGGAGATTCTGGTGAGCAGGATGGAGGTGTCACTAGGGTCACTAGGCAGGAGTTGTTGGTCCCCATTACAAGCTCTACAATGATTCTCCAGGAACGTGACTCCTCAAAAACATTCAGCAGCCCCAGGAGGGAGAGATCTACTCCTCTCTCTGAGCCCCCTCCTTAGCTCTAAGATAAGGCTTTGACAACCTATTTGGGAAAAAAATCAGCACAGTGGTTGCTTGGGGAGGGTAGGGATAGTGACTGAGAAGGGGCATGGGAACCCTCTGGGACAGTGGTCATTATTCTGTATCTCGATAAGGATTTGAGTTACACAGGTGTACACATTGATCAAAACTCAGCAAATGTACACTTGTGTATTTCATGGGATACAAATTTCACATCAAAAGAGAGAAAATAAGCACACAATGAACTCTAGTTAATGCTATGCTGCCGAAATGCATCCAAAACATAAGATGGACCGACCCATGGAGGTTATCCCATGGGATAACCCATGGGATTTATCCCATAAATCACATGGGATAAAAACCAGCATTGTGAAATGTTAAGGGTAGAATCTAGGTGTCTATGTCCCTTACCTGGGGCTGTTCTGGTACCATGGAACTAGAGCAGTTCTGAGCTTTAACACACTGGTGCATTCCTGATAGTTCCCCCCTGGCTTACATTCAACCACACATCTCAGCAGGCCAGTTCAAGCCCAGCCCTCGGACCACCTAACGCTGCTGACCACTAACTCGGTGTGCACATGGGGGATGTCCAGCCAAGGGGGGCCTGGGGTCCAGGCACATCTGAGGCAGTGACAGAAGGAAAATGGTCCATCACTGGACCAGCTTATTTGCAGCATCCTGGCGGTAAGCCCATCTACCCCCCACCCACAGAGTCTTAATCTTTTACTAAAGAATTAAACATAAATCCAGTTGGGCCCATAATAGTAATGAATGGTGAAGACAGTTTGTTTGTTAGAGCCATGTTCCCCGAACTCAAGTGTGCCCAGGGGCCTGGAGATCTGCCTCAGTTGTCGGAGTGGTGCCCAAGGCTCCCAGGGCCAATGCTGCTGGTTGGTGGGCTACCCAGAGGCAAGAGGCTTATCTGTAGGGGCCAGTGGGGGGACAGGTCAGCAAACAATGCAGACACTGCTAAAGGGCGTGACAGCCGAGGGCTGTTGATGGGGGATGGGTAAGGTGGTGCCCACAGGGAGCTGCAGCAGATTAACATCACTTTGCTGCATCCAAAAGTCAACTTGAGTACAATTTCACCAGCTTTAGTGAATTTAGTCTGTGATAAAACCTGAGTCTGAGAAACAAACCAACCTAGGGGTGCCCAATAGCCCCCAAGTCACCCAAGTGACAGGTCACCAACAGTCACTGTTGCTCTCAGGCCCCCTGCTTCCCTGAACAGTCCTCTTACCATGCCCCCCTCATTCCCACTGCCCCAGCCACATGCACCTTCTCTCTGTTCCCAGGACCTCTGCACTTATTCACAGTCCTGGAAGGGCCTGGGAATTCTTCCTCCAACCTTGGCCGCTCCTTCTTGGCAACAGTGTCTTGGCTCTGATGTCACCTCCTCAGAGAGGACTGCCCTGACTATTCAGTCTAAAGTGACCAGCCAGCCACACCCTACCATGCATCTGGGGACTGTTGGTTACTATGACATACCCCAGCCTGTCCTGACTGATAATGGTGGCACTCAGTGAAACTTGTTGAATGATGGGACAAGAAAAGTCGCAAGCTGTCCACCAGGAGAATGAGCATTACTTGATGGCAGGGAGGGGTGGTGTTGGTGATAAAGGACGTACAACTCAGGTTCGTGGTGGGTCTGAGATAGCATAGTAAAGGCAAGTTTAGGCTTAACCAAAGGAGGTTTTTACCCCCAGGGAAGGGGAAAACCACTGGCCTGCAGGGACAAACCACAGAGATCCCTGAGCAAGGCAGTTCCAGCAAGAGGCAGTGCCTTAGAAAGCCGGGTTACTGTTCCCAGATGTCTGGCTCCTTCAAACCCTGACATGCACACGACAACCAGAAAGGTGCTTGACACATGGAATGTGTGAAGAACTTATCTAAAGAATCAAAGAACACAAATGTCAGGAAGACCCCCTTTAAATGGCTTGATTTTATTTATGGTCCCCCTCTCAGAGCACTGGAAGAAAAAGGCTGAGTAGGCTGATTTGTTTATTCCAGCATATATTTTATTCACTTTGCACTCATGGTTACTCTCCTGGGACCAGAGAACATTTCCAAAGCTGAAACATGCCCTTTGATACAAAGATGACCTCCACCTAGAAACAGACAGAAGCATACAGGACTGTGCCAAAAGCCTCCTCATACCTTGAATATTCATCACATTTGTGTCCAAAGACCTAGATCCTTCCTTGGGAACCTAAAGGCACCAAGTATTGCCAAGGTGAACAGGAAGGGCAGCCCTCCTCCAAGCTGGGCAGTCTTGCTCCTGCTAATAGCGCAGCAGAGGTGTTTGGTGCTGGGGTCTACCACAAACAGAGACGGAAAAGCCCAGGAGACCCTGCCGGGCACTGAGATGTTGTCAGGGGACACACAGTACCTGTACGTGATCCTCACTTCAGTTCCAGGCTCATCCCGCTCCCAGATCAAAGCGACACTCTCCGGGGACTTCTGAACATGCTGATCCAAGCAGTTGACTGCACAAAAACAGTTTTATAGATGTTACACTTGGTGCTTTTAAAGTTAGATAAGAGGGGGGTTTGATTTGCCATGGCTTGTGCTATTCTCCACTGAGGTGGACCCTACCCTCCTCAAAGGCAAGGCTTCTACCTCCTTGCAAGCAGAGTGATTGCTAGAGCCAGCAAAACAAGACAACCTGTACACAAATAGCATCTCACAGGTGCAGGGTGATCCCTTGTGAACAGTCTGAAGTAGGTGCTTCACACCTGTGGTCCCAACCCTGGCCACATGTGGGCGTCACCCAGGACAGCCCCAGGGACCCTGACTCAATTGGCCCTGTGGTTTTCAAGACTCCCTGGGTTGTTCTAACATGCAGCTGGGACTGAGCACTACAACCTGAGATGTTGGAAAGAATGCTTAATGCAAACAGCCTGTCCCTGACTCAGTACACAGTACATGCGGTAGTCTCTGGAATCTGCTGGAGGTGCAATCCAGGGCAAGGACTCATATCCCCTCTCAGATGTCCAGCCAGCACCCTACAAACCAGCCTCTGCTCCAACAAGTGATGAAATGATGGGGAAATGCCATGCTGGTTTTCCGGAAGACTCTGCTTCCCGCCCTCTCTGTTACCCAAGCTCAGATCACATGACTGCCTGCAAAAACAGGTCAGTTCTGACAATTTACTATAAACCTGAAGAATAGTAGGATCAGGTAATTTGCTAACATTCTGTTCATTACTCTTGATTTCAAGGTGAGCTTCGATCTGATAGGTTCATGCTGGTGCTCCTTTCTATCAGCCCTCACAGCCAGATCTCATTACTCACTTCCCTTCAGCCGGAGAAACAATGACCGAAAATAGCTTTTGGAGCCAGCAGCCATCTGCCCACCTGGTCTTCAAGGGTCACCCCCAATGTCCAGGCATATAAATTTTTTCTTTCTTTTTTTTTTTGAATGCAGTTACTTATCTTCTCCAATCTCCTCCCGAAGCATTATCTACCATGTTTAATCACAGGACTATAATAGGAATCAAATAAAAGACCAAAGCTGAAGTGCTACTGTATGAATGCAAGCACCATGCAATGTGCTACAGGGACTTCAGTAATATTTCTTGATGGAGTAACTGTCTTGACAAAAGTTATGAGAGACCATACCCATAAAAGATCATGTGATTCTCATAATTCTTGAGAGGGTGAGCCCACGTGAAAATATTTATATACTTTAGCTGTTGCATGTGAATTACATTTTTTCCCTCTTGGGTTATTTTATCTATCATTTACTCTTATAATAAAAAATTTCATTTGGGGGCACCCTAGGTGGCTCAGTTAGTTAAAGCGTCTGCTTTCAGCTCAGGTCATGATCCCAGGGTCCTGGGATCCAGCCCCACATGGGGCTCCCTGCTCAGCAGGGAGTCTGCTTCTCCCTCTGCCTCTGCCTCTGCTCCTACCCTTGCTTGTGCTCTCTCTCTCTCAAATAAACAAATAAAATCTTAAAAAAATTTTATTTGAGGGTGCCTGGGTAGCTCCGTTGGTTAAGCGACTGCCTTTGGCTCAGGTCATGATCCTGGAGTCCCGGGATTGAGTCCCGCATCAGGCTCCCTGCTCAGCAGGGAGTCTGCTTCTCCCTCTGACCCTCCCCCCTCTCATGTTGTCTCTCTCTATCTCATTCTCTCTCTCAAATAAATAAAATCTTTAAAAAAATTTTTTTTAATTTTATTTGAACTTTCTGGCTCCTAACAGACATAGAAGTTATACCTCCAAAAATTTAATAAATAAAGATAGATGTCATCAGGAAGAATTATTAATACTAATACTACTTACTGATACCGGAAAGTTCTTTGAATTAGTAGAAAAACAGAAGAAAAGAAATGCCATAAAAATAGAGGATAGAAAATACAAGAAGTCAAATTGAGAAAGAGGTTGGTGGCAAAACCTGGATTTACACAATAAACCTGATATAAGTGCGTGTGTGTGTGTGTGTGTATCAGTTCAAAATTTAGAAATCAAGAGTTTTCACACTAAAACCACAGATTTCTGGCTTCTCTTGAGCAACCAGCAGATGAGGCCACATCCTGCCTGGAAGCTGAAGCAGTGACCACCCCCCAGTAGGGCCAGGCCCTTTCTCCCTCCCACCCCCAATTTCCCCACTCCCACCCCCAGCCCACCACCCACAACACCCCACTCCTGCTGCCTGGCCGTGGAGGACCTAAGTGATGGACTGGGAAGAGGTGACCCTGGGCAGGTCACAACAAGCCTGGAAGTGCCCAGCTGAGAACCCACAGACTGAGTTACAGGTGTGCACTGCGTGGGGTAGGTGGTCCAGCTGGAGGAGCGTGCTGCTCCCACCTGCGCACGAATGCTCACTGGCCCCTGGCTGCTTTAGGCATCACACATGAGTTGGTTAGAGGAGTAAACCCTCAGCTTCATCCTAAACCTGCTTCTATCCAAGAAGCCTGCTCTACCTTCTCCCACTCTGAGTTTGACCCTTGGAGTCACCCTGAAAAGTGGACAGCCCAGGGGTAGCCTGGGAAACAGTTTCCAGGTGCTCTGAGTGGTCCAGTGACCTGCCTAAGGCCACAGCCAGAAAGCAGCAGTAAGGGCCTCAAATCACACATGACACCTCACCCAGGGTTCATCTCCCCACATTGTCTATTCCCACAGCAGCCAGGGCACCCCCTGAATGATTGCCCAGCTTTGAGCCAAGACCCTCACAGCCTCGGACCCCAGCAGGGCATCCTGCACCTGGTTTATGCCAAGCAGGAAGGCAGAGCTGCAGAAAGTAACAGAGGAACACCGGCCACAGGCTGGACTGGGTATCCAGGGTGTGGATGGGTGGCCAGTGTGACCAGCCATGTATCTCTGTCTTTCTGGGGCTGAAGGATGGCAGGAATCCAGGCAGGTCAGCACGGAGCCCCAAGTACAGTGTCCCCTACGTGCCTCCCCCGGCACATAGGAAGTGCTCAACAAGCAGCCACTAAGGCTCCATGTGATTTAACCTCCCCCCCACCAATCATGTTGAGTCTAGTGAGCTCCTTCCTGCCTCAGGGCCTTTGCACTATTTCTCCGTGCCTGGGGGACACTGTCCTACTGTCCACACTGCTGCCCCTCACCTGGTGCCCACACTCCTGTAGGTCTGCCCTGCACATTTCCACTCTCACTGAGCACTTCCCATCCCGTGGACCTCATGCCTCCCTCTCACCGTTCCTGAGGTGTTACACTTGCTGCCCCTCTGCAGACAGGGACCCAATGTCCTGTCCATATTTGTGCGTGTGCGTGTGCAGCCTAACCCAGAGCACAGGGCAGAGAAGCACCACGGCTCTGAATGGTGGACGGACCATTCACGTCCTCGAGCTGGAGGGCGACACTGGAGTCTAAATGACTCCAGGTTGGCTCTGTGCCTGGGGAGGGAACAGATCTCTTCTTGTCTTAGTGGCTTCATCTCTCAAGGTCTCTTTCTAGTCTAAATTAGCGCTTCTGAATCCCCCAGAACCCCCAGAGGGCTTGTTAGCACAGAGATGGTGCCCACCCCCCCCCGGCCGTCTCTGACAGAGCAGGTCTGGGTGGGCATGTGCATCTTCGCCTCTAGTGAGATTCCACGTACTGCTAGTGCTGCTGGTCCAGGACCTCCCCTATGCTCCAACAGACAGACGCATGTGCTTACAACTACACACATTCTATCCCAGATTTGGGGTGGGGGGACTTGCTTCTTCCTTGGGGGACAGAAGTAATTAAAGA
The DNA here is from genome assembly GCF_009762305.2 of Zalophus californianus. Taxonomy (NCBI): domain Eukaryota; kingdom Metazoa; phylum Chordata; class Mammalia; order Carnivora; family Otariidae; genus Zalophus; species Zalophus californianus. The sequence continues at coordinate 89,779,362 of NC_045602.1, read as the reverse complement.
CTTTCTGTAAGACATCTGGCCAGACTTTGCTACATAGCAGCCTGGATCGTAGGGAAAAACCACACGCTGGAGTCTGGACCCTGTCCAACCACCTGCTAACCACAGACAGTGCACTGCTTATCTAATTTAAATCTCACTTCCCTCATCCGTTGTGGGAGTGATGGCTCCTGACTCAGAGACATGGTAGGAATGAGATGCTTTGTGGGTTTCCTGCATGAGGTCAGATGGTGCTACTGTGTTCCCAAGGGAAACAGCATTACAGCCACCACGGACGATACTCAGATGACACAAGCATGTACACAAAGCACAGTGCAGGGCCTAGGGTGACAGTGGCCCTAAAATGCCATGTATGTGTTGGCTTTTAACACGTGGGCATGGTTCCCACTATTGCCTCAACTGCAGGGAGGAAAAGAAAGAAAGGAGGGAGGGTGGAAGGAAGGAAATTCTTCCTTCTCCACATTTGAAAACAAAGCCTCCACCCAAAGAACTGGGCAGTGGGACAAGAAAATTCCATTTCTAAGAACAAGCGGTTAAGGACCTAGTACGATTTAAGGCTCAGTTCAAACCCCACCTCCTACTGCAAGCCTTTTCCAACTTCCCAACACACAGTGACCTCTTGCTCCCTATTACTTGGTGGCTCACACCATTTAGTGCTTAATTACCTGCCCAGTGGTCCCCACTCTGGGACACAATGCTACCTTTGCTAAATCCTCCCTTATCCAGGTCACAAATCCCTGAGGACAGGGACCATGTCCCTAAGATTCCTTTATCATGGGGTTGGGGTGGAGGGGATGATATCAGAATTCTCCCCTTAGCAGCTATAAAAAACCTTGAGGAAGTGCCCCAGTGTGGATTTGCTTGCTCACTGATTTGTGGTTCATCTCTTGGAAGAATGCAGGCTCCGTGGCATTTCCGTACTGTTCATCACTATACATGAATTGGAGTCTTCATTTCCACATCTGTACAATGGACCACCAATCACTTCACATCAGTGTCATGAGGATGAGGTGAGATGAGGCTCCATCATATTCCTAAGAACACATCTGCACCCTGGGCCTAACACAAATCTGCAAACAGTTAAGCAAATGTCTGCTGATGGTTCATGGGTATTGAGGTTTTTTTTTTTTTTTAAGATATTATTTATTTTATTTGAGAAAGAGAGAGAGAGAGCACGAGCGGGTGGAGGGGCAGAGGGAGAAACAGACTCCCTGCTGAGTGTGGAGCCAGATGCATGTGTAGTGCTTGATCCCAGGACCCTGAGATTAGGACCTGAGCTGAAATCAAGGGTCAGATGCTTAATTGACTGAGCCAGCCAAGTGCCCCTGAGTTTTGTTTTTTAAAAAAGATTATAGTAAGATTATCATTTCCATTATAAAGATGACATACACTTATGTAGGAATTTTCAAAAACTCTTGTCAGTCATTTAAATACATCTCTTCCCCGGAGCAAGATGGCGGAGGAGTAGGAGACCTGAATTTCATCTGGTCTCAGGAATTCAGCTGAATAGGGATCAAACCATTCTGAACACCTATGAACTCAACAGGAGATCGAAGAGGAGAGTAGCAACAACTCTCTGAACAGAGAAGCGACCACTTACTGGAAGGTAGGACGTGCGGAGAAGTGAATCCTAGGTGATATTCGGGAGGATAGACGGCGGGGGAGGGGGCCTCCGTCGGCCGCTTCGGGCAAGTGATAGAGCCGTGGAGCACAAAATCAGACCTTTTAGAAGTCGGCTCCACTGAGGCACGTCACTCCAGGGGCTAAGCTGGGAGTGGAACCCTCTCTGGGACAGTGTGGTCTCAGGACCCTCGGGGTCACAGAAAGACCGGGGGTGCCTGAGTGCAGCAGAGCTCCAAGGTATCGGAGCGGGGAAGCCGGCTGCAGAGACAGAGCCGAGGCGCGGGCTCTCAGCTCGGGGTGGCCATAAACTGTGATCCATGGCACATTCGAGCCACTGCTCCTCCAGCAGGGACCAAAAAGCGGCAGAGCCGGGGAGACTCCCCTTCCTCCCTCAGGAGGAGCGGCGCGGGAGCGCACCGCAGGGATCTGCTGGGTTTGGAGACTCCACACGGGGTCGGGTGCCAGAGACAGAAACGCTCGGTCACAGGCCAGGTGAGCACGGAGTGCGGCCGGAGACCGGGGAGATGGGAGTGACTGACTGCTTTTCTCTGGGGGCGCACTGAGGAGCGGGGCCTCAAGTTCTCAGCTCCCCAGGGCAGAGATTGGGAGGCCACCATTTTCACCCTAGTCCTCCAAAGCTGTACCGAGAGCTTGCAGGGAACAAAAGCTCCTGAGACCAAACCCCAGCAGATTGCTTAGCGTGGACGCCTCCGGCAAAGACATTTGGGAACCACAGCAACAGGCCCCTCCCCCAGAAGATCAGCACGAACAGCCAGCAAGCCAAGACCAAGTTGATCGATCAACAAGAATGGGAGAACTCCAGCGCTAGGGGAATACTGCACATAGAATTCATGGCTTTTTTACCATGATTCATTAGTTTTTCAAAGTTAATTTTTTAACTGGTTTTTTTTTTTTGGATTTTTCTTTTTCCCTTTTTCAACCAACATCTTATCAATCCCTTTTTAAAAAAAAACATTTTTTATTTTTCATTTTTAGAGTCAAATTTTATCCCTTCAAAGTAGTTACCCTTATTTTTGGCATATATATATATATATATATATATATATATATATATATATATAAGTTGTTGTCTCTTTAAAATTTTGAGATACAGTTTCTTCTAACAGATCAAAATATACCCTAAATCACTAGTGTATGGCTTTGTTCTACTCTCCTGCCTGATCAAATTCTCTTTTTTTTTCTTTTTTTTTAAATCTTCTTTCTTTTTTCAAACAACTTCTTATCAATTCCTTTTATAAAATCTTTCATAATTTTCATCTTTACAGTAATCTTCCATCCCTTCATTGTATCAACCCTTATTTTGTACATATATAAGTCTTTCTTCCTTTAAAATTTTAGGAGACACTTTCTTCTAACAGACCAAAATATGCCCAAATCTAGTGTGTGGCACTGATCTATGCACTAGCCTGATCATATTAGATCATATTCTGTTTTATTTTGTTTTGTTTTGTTCTGTTTTTGTTTGTTTTTATCTTTTTCTTTTTCTTTTTTTTTCCCTTTCTTTTTTCTTTCTTTCCCTTTCTTTTCCCCTGGTTTCAGGTCTTTTCTCATTTGTATAGAGTATATTTGCTGGGGACATTGTTAAACTGTTAGCATTTTGTTCTCTCATTCATCTATTCTCCTCTGGACAAAATGAAAAGAAGAAAAAAATCACCTCAGCAAAAAGAACAAGAGGTAGTACCCTCTGCCAGGGACCTACTCAATACGGACATTAGTACGATGTCGGACCTAGAGTTCAGAATCATGACTTTAAAGATACTAGCTGGGCTTGAAAAAAGCATGGAAGTTATTAGAGAAACCCTTTCTGGAGAAATAAAAGAACTAAAATCTAAACAAGTCGAAATCAAAAAGGCTATTAATGAGGTGCAATCAAAAATGGGGGCACTAACTGCTAGGATAAATGAGGCAAAAGAGAGAATCAGTGATATAGAAGACCAAATGATGGAAAATAAAGAGGCTGAGAAAAAGAGATAAGCAACTACAGGATCACGAGGGCAGAATTCGAGAGATAAGTGATAAGACGAAACAACATTAGAATAATTGGGATCCCAGAAGAAGAAGAAAGAGAGAGAGGGGCAGAAGGTATATTGGAGCAAATTCTAACATAGAACTTCCCTAATGTGGGGAAGGAAACAGGCATTAAAATCCAGGAGGCACAGAGAACCCCTCTCAAAATCAATAAAAATAGGTCAACACCCCAACATCCAATAGTAAAACTTATGAGTCTCAGAGACAAAGAGAAAATCCTGAAAGCAGCTCGGGAGAAGAGATATGTAACCTACAATGGTAGAAACATTACATTGGCAACAGACCTATCCACAGAGACCTGGCAGGCCAGAAAGGACTGGCATGATATCCTCAGAGCACTAAATGAGACAAATAAGCAGCCAAGAATACTATATCCAGCTAGGCTGTCATTGAAAATAGAAGGAGAGATAAAAAGCTTCCAGGACAAACAAAAACCAAAGGAATTTGAAAACACGAAACCAGCCCTACAAGAAATATTGAAAGGGGTCCTCTAAGCAAAGAGAGAGCCTAAAAGCAGCATAGACCAGTAAGGAACAGAGACAATATATAGTAACAGTCACCTTACAGGCAATACAATGGCAATAAATTCATACCTTTCAATAGTTACCCTGAATGTAAATGGGCTCAGTGCCCCAATCAAAAGACACAGGCTATCAGATTGAATTAAAAAACAAGACCCATCAATATGCTGTCTGCAAGAGACCCATTTTAGACCCAAAGAAACACCTAGATTGAAAGTGAGGGGGTGGAAAACCATTTACCATGCTAATGGACACCAAAAGAAAGCTGGGGTGGCAAACCTTATATCAGACAAATTAGATTTTAAAACAAAGACTGTAATAAGAGATGAAGAAGGACACTATATCCTATTTAAAGGGTCTATCCAACAAGAAGATCTAACAACTGTAAATAATCTATGCCCCTAATGTGGGAGCAGCCAATTATATAAGACAATTAATAACAAAAGCAAAGAAACACATTGACAACAATACAATAATAGTGGGGGACTTTAACACCCCCTCACTGAAATGGACAGATCATCTAAGCAAAAGATCAACAAGGAAATAAAGACTTTAAATGAAACACTGGACCAAATGGACTTCACAGACATATTCAGAACATTCCATCCCAAAGCAACAGAATACACATTCTTCTCTAGTGCCCATGGAACATTCTCCAGAATTGATCACATCCTAGGTCACAAATCAGGTCTCAACCGGTACCAAAAGACTGGGATTATTCCCTGCATATTTTCAGACCACAATGCTTTGAAACTAGAACTCAATCACAAGAGGAAAGTCAGAAAGAACTCAAATACATGGAGGCTAAAGAGCATCCTACTAAAGAATGAATGGGTCAACCAAGAAATTAAAGAAGAATTAAAAAATTCATGGAAACCAATGAAATTGAAAACACAACTGTTCAAAATCTTTGGGATACAGCAAAGGCAGTCCTGAGAGGAAAAGATATAGCAATACAAGCCATTCTCAAGAAACAAGAAAGGTCTCAAATATACAACCTAACCCTACACCTAAAGGAGCTAGAGAAAAAAACAGCAAATAAAGCCTAAACACAGCAGGAGAAGAGAAACAATAAAGATCAGAGCAGAAATCAATGAACTAGAAACCAGAAGAACAGTAGAACAGATCAATGAAACTAGGAGCTGGTTCTTTGAAAGGATGAAACAGATTGATAAACCCCTGGCCAGACTTATCAAAAAGAAAAGAGAAATGACCCAAATCAACAAAATCATGAATGAAAGAGGAGAGATCACAACCAACACCAAAGAAATACAAACAATTATAAGAACATATTATGAGCAACTCTGTGCCAGCAAATTAGATAACCTGGAAGAAATGAGTGCATTCCTAGAGATGTATCAGCTACCAAATTGAACCAGGAAGAAAGAGAAAACCTGAACAGACCTCTAACCACTAAGGAAATTGAAGCAGTCATCAAAAATCTCCCAAGAAACAAAAGCCCAGGGCCAGATGGCTTCCCAGGGGAATTCTATCAGATGTTTAAAGAAGAATTAATACCTATTCTCCTAAAATTGTTCCAAAAAATAGATATGGAAGGAAAACTTCCAAACACATTTTATGAGGCCACCATTACCTTGATCCCCAAACCAGACAAAGACCCCATCAAAAAGGAGAATTACAGACCAATATTCTTGATGAACATGGATGCCAAAATTCTCACCAAAATACTAGCCAATAGGATCCAACAGTACATTAAAAGGATTATTCACCATAATCAAGTGGGATTTATCCCTGGGCTGCAAGGTTGGTTCAACATCCACAAATCAATCAACGTGATACAATACATTAACAAAAGAAAGAACAAGAATCATATGATCCTCTCAATAGATGCAGAAAAAGCATTTGACAAAGTACAGCATCCTTTCTTGATCAAAACTCTTCAGAGTATAGGGATAGAGGGTACATACCTCAATATCATAAAAGCATCTATGAAAAACCTACAGTGAATATCATTCTCAATGCGGAAAGGCTGAGAGCTTTTCCCCTAAGGTCAGGAATGCGGCAGGGATGTCCACTCTCACCACTGCTATTCAACATAGTATTAGAAGTCCTAGCCACAGCAATCAGACAACAAAAAGAAATCAAAGGCATCCAAATCGGCAAAGAGGATTCAAACTCTCACTCTTGGCAGATGATATGATACTGTACGTGGAAAACCCAAAAGACTCCACCCCAAACCTGCTAGAACTCATACAGGAATTCAGTAAGTAGCAGGATATAAAATCAATGCACAGAAATCAGTGGCATTCCTATACACCAACAAGACAGAAGAAAGAGAAATTAAGGAGTCGATCCCATTTACAATTGCACCCAAAACCATAAGATACCTAGGAATAAATTTAACCAAAGAGGCAAAGGATCTGTACTCAGAAAACTAGAAAATACTCATGAAAGAAATTGAGGAAGACACAAAGAAATGGAAAAATGTTCTATTCTCATGGATTGGAAGAACAAACATTGTGAAGATGTCAATGCTACCTAGAGCAATCTACACATTCAATGCAATCCCCATCAAAATACCATCCACGTTTTTCAAAGAAATGGAAAAATCATCCTAAAATTTGTATGGAACCAGGAGAGACCCCAAATAGCCAGAGGAATATTGAAAAAGAAAGGCAAAGCTGGCGGCATCACAATTCCAGACTTCCAGCTCTATTACAAAGCTGTCATCATCAAGACAGTATGGTACTGGCACAAAAACAGACACATAGATCAATGGAACAGATTAGAGAGCCCAGAAATGGACTCTCAACTCTATGGTCAACTAATCTTTGACAAAGAAGGAAAGAATGTCCAAGGGAAAAAAGACAGTCTCTTCAACAAATGGTGTTGGGAAAATTGGACAGCCACATGCAGAAGAATGAGACTGGACCATTTCCTTACACTACACACGAAAATACACTCCAAATGGTTGAAAGACCTAAACATGAGACAGGAGTCCATCAAAATCCTAAAGGAGAACACAGGTAGCAACCTCTTCGACCTCAGCCATAGTAACTTCTTCCTAGAAACATCGCCAAAGCCAAGGGAAGCAAGGGCAAAAATGAACTATTGGGATTTCATCAAGATAAAAAGCTTTTGCACAGCCAAAGAAACAGCCAACAAAACCAAAAGACAACCGACAGAATGGGAGGAGATATTTGCAAATGACATATCAGATAAAGGGCTAGTATCCAAAATCTATAAAGAACTTATCAAACTCAACACCCAAAGAACAAATAATCCAAGCAAGAAATGGGCAGAAGACATGAACAGACATTTTTCCAAAGAAGACATCCAAATGGCCAACAGACACATGAAAAAGTGCTCAACATTGCTCGGCATCAGGGAAATCCAAATCAAAACCTCAATGAGATACCACCTCACACCAGTCAGAGTGGCGAAACTTAACAAGTCAGGAAACGACAGATGTTGGCAGGGATGCGGAGAAAGAGGAACCCTCCTACACTGTGGGTGGGAATGCCAGCTGGTGCAATCACTCTGGAAAACAGTATGGAGGTTCCTCAAACAGTTCAAAATAGAGCTACCCTATGACCCAGCAATTGCACTACTGGGTATTTACCCCAAAGATACAAATGTGGGGATCCGAAGGGGTACGTGCACCCCAATGTTTATAGCAGCAATGTCCACAATAGCCAAACTGTGGAAAGAGCCAAGATGTCCATTGACAGATGAGTGGCTAAAGAAGATGTGGTATATATACACAATGGAATATTATACAGCCATCAAAAGGAATGAGATCTCACCATTTGCAATGACGTGGATGGAACTGGAGGGTGTTATGCTGAGTGAAATAAGTCAGAGAAAGACATGTATCATATGACCTCACTGATATGAGGAATTCTTAATCTCATGAAACAAACTGAGGGTTGCTGGAGTGGTAGAGGGTGGGAGGGATGGGGTGGCTGGGTGATAGACATTGGGGAGGGTATGTGCTATGGTGAGCGCTGTGAATTGTGCAAGACTGTTGAATCACAGATCTGTACTTCTGAAAAAAATAATGCAATATATGTTAAGAAAAAAAAAAGAAGAAGAAGATAGCAGGAGGGGAAGAATGAAAGGGAGTGAGTCGGAGGGGGTGACAAACCATGAGAGACGATGGACTCTGAAAAACAAACTGAGGGTTCTAGAGGGGAGGGGGGGGAAGGGTTAGCCTGGTGATGGGTATTAAAGAGGGCACATTCTGCGTGGAGCACTGGGTGTTATACACAAACAATGAATCATGGAACACTACATCAAAAACAAATGATGTAATGTATGGTGATTAACATAACAATAAAAAATTTTAAAAAAAAACATCTCTTCCCCTTCCCAACTTTAAGTGAACCCACATAGGGAAATTCAATTTTAATCAAAAGAAATGAGGGAGTTAATATTCACCAAGGGATTCACAATGGGTTTTCTTTAAATAGAAAATCTCCCTGGCACATTTTAAGAAATTACATCAGTCACAAATTGTATTTGCCAACTTTCCAGAAGCATCTGCTATTTAAAGTAAGTCGTGCATCTTACAACTGGGAAGAATTCAGTCTGTTTAGGAGGACCCTCCTAAGACCAGGGGTTATATTTCCATATTTAGACTACCTTGAAAGACTTTAAAAAAGTCATTTCAATCACTGAGAGAAACATGAAGCGCAGAAATGCAGCATCTTGCCACTCTCAGTGTGTCTGCCTTCTGAATTATGGGAGGTGCAACCAGAAAGAGGAGGAAAGTACAGCAAAATGGTTTCCATAGCTTCAATTCATGCTCCAAAAAGTATCCAGAAATCTCTGCCCTCAATGGTCAAGTAAAAATAGTTTTTCTACACCCTTGCTTAAAAGTAAGAAAACTTTTTTTTTTTAATCTGACTCAGAATTTGGTCTTTGAAAACAGAATTTGGGGGTGCCTGAGTGGCTCAGTTGGTTAATCGTCGGCCTTGGCTCAGGTCATGATCCTAGCATCCTGGGATCGACAGGAGTCATGCTCCCTGCTCAATGGGGAGTCTGCTTCTCCCTCAGCCCCTCCCCGCCAAATAAATAAATAAAATATTTTTTAAAAAAAGAAAGAAAAAATTTAGTTGTGAGTTTTGAAAGCAACACATGTCATTAACCTCCAGTTCTGCATTCTCAACTTCCTGACATCCTGAGCTTATGTGCAACAAAGCACAAACTTTTACCCACTGAGCCCTGGGAAAGACAGCCAAATTTCAAAAGACTGTTAAGAACCCTTTTTAGATACTAACACTTTATCAGCTATGTGATTTGCAAATATCAGAGGGGAGGGGATGGGAGATGGGTGAAATAGGTGGAGGGGACTAAGGGTACATTCTCTTGATGAGTACTGAGTAACATAGAATTGTTAAATCACTATATTGTACATCTGAAACTAATATAACACTGTATGCTAACTATACAGGAATTAAAATAAAAAACCTAATTTAAAAAAAGTATCCTTTTTAGATCTTGGTTTTCCAAAGAACCTTCTGCAAAGCCGTTTTACATAAATGTAATAGAAGCAACTGGAGGCTCTACCTGCCCTGCCAGGGGGCCTCTGATACCATGACTCCACCTGGTGACCTGGCTATCCCAGAGCTCCAGGATGGACTTTGAGAGCCATGTTGGCCACCTGCATGCCTTCCTAGCCTGCTTCGCACTTATCCAAGACTGATCATATGCAAATCCATGTGGTCCTGTTCAGAGGAAACAGAGTTCTAGTAACACTGCTGAAGGCCAAGTTCAGGGTCACAGGCTTCCCCATGATTCATTAATAAATAACAAAAGTTAGTGACTAGGTGCAAGTAATGTTTTACAAGCGTTTTCTCATTTGATGCTAGCAACAGGCCGAGATGTCCCCAGGTCATACACTGCTGGTCAGAAGAAGCCAAGCAGCTTGGCTCTGAGTCTTGGTCTGAGTATTGGTCTCTGAGACCTCTGGTTGCCCATGTCCCCCGGCCCAGTGACATGCTGTGACAAGCCCTGTGTAGGTGCTTCAGACCACAGTTCCAGCTGAGCCCAGTCTACAGTCATCCCAACCCAGGCCCCAGACTTTGGAGTGAGAAGCAGGGCAGGTGCAACAGCCCCAGATAGCCTTCAGGAGCAGAAACAAGCCATCCCCTAGGGCTTGCCCATCAGGCCCTGTCCAAAGTCCTGACCCACAGAATCCCAGAGATTAATAATATGGTTGCTGCTTTATGCCACTAAGCTTGGGGTGGTTGGATATGTAACACTAGCAACTAGAACAGAATTCGGTTACACACTATCCTTACTTTACAGATGAGGAGATGCATGCAAAGAGCAGTAAGGGGAAAGCAAGGATTCAAACCTAGGTGTGACTCTAGACACATCCTAGACCACTAACTGTACTGCATCACCCATGTACCATTTTTGTTGGCTTAAAAGAGTCATCTCCAGGACGCTAATCCCAATCCTACCCATCTTAGAAGTGCCTTCATCTGCACTGGTCTGGGATTTACAAGTCAGTTGTTCTCCACCTTGAATGTGCATCCGGAGCACCGGGAGGACTTGTTAAAAACACAGATGTGGGGCCTGGGTGGCTCAGTCGGTTGAGCATCCAACTTTTGATTTTGGCTCAGGGTTGTAAGATCAAGCACTGTGTCGAGCTCCACACTCACTGTGGAGTCTGCTTGTACCTCTCCCTCTCCCTCTCATGTTCTCTCTCTCTCTCAAATAAATAAAATCTTAAAAAAAGAAAAACAAAGAAAGATGGCAGAGTCCCACTCCCAGGGTTTCTGATATTGACAGTCTAGGATGGGTCTGAAAACTTGTGTTTCTAAAAAGTTCCCAGATGATGCTAATGCTGCTAGTGTGGGGACCTCACCTTGAGAACTGCTAGTGCAGATCCTCTTGAAAGAGTAATGGCAGTTTTGAGAGCAATACTTCTTTGGAACAAGCCATCATTGTGCTGACTACAAATCAGGCCAAAACACCCCCCATCCATCCCACAACTTTTTCAGTGGCTCCCAGGGCAGCTCCGGCCTGGCCTGGCCCTTTTCCATACCAGCACCTCTGTGGTTTGCAGACACTGGCAAAGGGCAGAGATATTCCTGATAGATGAGTGGGTGGGCATATGCACTAGAGGTAGGAAGCTGCAAAAAGCTGTCTTTCTACACAACAGTTTTCTGAAGCTCAGCTGCTGGCTATGTAGCCATAAAGAAGAAATAAGCAAAGGAAGAAGAAGCAGAAGAATTGCTTGCTGACCACACCCGGCCCTGACTGAGTGAGGTTCACCAGGCCCTTGGCGCCTGCCCCATGAGGTCTGTCCCCACTGTCTTATCAAAGAGTGAGAGGTGGCAAGTGCACACAAGCCAGCCAGGAATGTTCACGGTGGCCTCAGTCTTCCCACATCCAGAAGAAGCCTCAAGGAGCTGCACTTTCTATGTGCCTTCCTGCTGTGAGTTGCTCTCCTCCCCTTCAAAGGCACATTCCATCAACTCCACAAAACTAAAGGTTTGGTTTTCTTCCCACTAGTTCAAGGACACATGCTGCTGACTCAATTTTAGAGAAAACACTTATCTAGTAAGTGACTCATGTTGATTAAACCAGCAAAGTAATATACAATACGAAAAAAACATATATCTGGTCCAAAGTTCCCTTAAGCTTCTTTGTTTGAAAGTTAACTGCAACACACTATCCATAATTTTATGGCTATTTCTGAACATAATAAATTAAGTTCACTACTACTTACTGATCACCGCTAAATGCTGGGCTGGTCCATACCTTCTGGCACTGTGTCCTCACAACCAGACTAGCAGGTGGGCATTATCGCCCACGGTTTATATGCGGGGAGACTGGAATTCAGAGGAGTAGAAAAACTGGGCCAGTACATGGTGGAGATGTGCCAGACAGCAGATCCTACCTAGAAGTTCAGCCATGAAGATCTGCAGGTCCTTTCCTTCAACACCTTGTAGACCCCATCCAACTCCACAGTCTGGGACAGCAGGCAGCCCTTCTGAGGCGGCACCTGACTGCAAGTCCCATCCTGCCCTGGGAGACCAACCCCAGGCCCTCCCTGCCTGGCCGTTACTGCCTCCAGTCTCCAGTCCCTGGACCTTCTCCCCTTGTGGCGTCAGGGTACAGTGTACCCACTCCCCATTCCAAATCTTAAGGAAACACAAGTGGATTCAATCTCAGCAGATACTGGAGGATTGACTGGCTGGTGGAGCTGGTTTCTGGGATCTCAATTGCCACCAGGTCTAAAGTAAGCCCTGGGTCTTCGGAGGCGGGACGCAGCTTAAACTGTCAATTGGGAGACACCCATCCCTTCCTTCCCGCCCACAAGCCCGGAGCAAGGAGATAACTGATTCCTACTGCTGGCGGAGTTTTTTTCCTCCCCCGCTGCCTGCCACTCGATTTGTTTACATGGGCAGTATCTCCCCAAGCAACTCTCTGGGCACCGCAACTGGAGGTGACAAGTCAGCCGCTTTTCGTTTTTGCCTCTCCCAGGGACAGAAGTGGGGAAGTCCCGGCCGACACCTGCGAGCCCCGCGCCCTCCACCCCAGCCTGGCCCAGGGGTAGCCCGCAGCAGTGCTGGCGCACTTCGCAGTGCAGTGGAACCCCGCAGCTGAACTCTGGAGAGAGTCGATTGAGGAGCCGCTCTGGGGCAAGGCCAACGACTGGGCGACTCGAGCTGACGCCGGGCCGGGTCTCTGCAGGCGGGGGCCGCAGCCGGGAAGGTGGGGTCTGGGCGCGGGGTGGCAGCGGCCGGGGCTGGAGCGTCCGGGGCCGGATGCGATGGGGGCGGGGGCGGCGAGGCGCCACGGTTGAGAGCGCGACAAGCAGAAGCCTGGAAGTGGGGCCTCCCGGGGGGCCGTGACCCGCCAGGCCGGGAACGGCTGTTAAGTGCCCTCGGGACTCGTGAGCTGGGGGCGCCCTGGATCCTCCACAGCCCACTCACCAGACACGTTTAATTGGCCTCCCAGAAACCAGCCGATCTTGCCACTGCTGAAGTCACAGTCCCAGACGGTGTGGTAGGGGGTGTCCCACACGAGCGTGTCCCGCGCCAGCGGCCCCCAGAAAGCAGCCGGATCCCGGGCCGCCTGTGCGCTCTGCGCCTGGTACGAACCCGGCTGCGCGGCGGCGGCGGCGGGGGCGCTCACCCCGCGCAGCTCCCGCACCGGCTGTCCCGAGCGCCCGCACAGGCTGCCCAGGAGCCGCCCCGCGCTGCGGCCCAGGCCACGCGCCGCCGCCATCTCGCCAGACGCCCGGAGACACTCGGAGCCCCAAGCGGGTGCTGCGATCCCGGGGCGCCCCTTAATGTCTCCGCGGGCCCCGCCCCGTCTCCTCCCTCTGGCCACCACCCACTCCTTCTGGCGCCTGTGCCGTAGGAAGCTGCCTCCCGCAGCCTGCCCCGAACCCCACCCCTTCTTCTCCTGCCTTAGAGAAGAGGTGCGCGGAGGAATAGGGGGCGTCGGGGAGCGCGGCCGGAAGGTTCCCGCGGAGCTGCGGTGCGCCCACCTTGTCTTTGCTTTCCGGTCCTGACGCCGGGCGTCGGGCTGTTTTGGTTTCAGTTTGTGGGTCTTGGAGACCCAACAGCTGAGCCGAGCAAAAACAAAACAAAAACAAAAACAAAAACTAGCGACACGTGCGTCGCGGGACGCAGGCTCCGGGCCCCTGGCGCCTGAACCGTGTGCTATGGGAAGGAGGCGGCGCAGAATGTAAGCGACTGGTGGAGGGAAGCGCTCAGGTGGGTCTGAGGGACCGCCGAAGTTAGGTCCTTTCAGCATTTCAGAGGCTGAAGTCAAAATATCAATCCTTTGGTAGGCCCTTGAGAGTGAGCCACCTTGCCAGGCCGACCTGTACCCCCACCCTCCAACACACACATAAGTGGCCACCGTGGGCCAAACGGGCTGGTTAGTTGTCCTCAGGCCACGATGTTGGTCTGGGGTCTGATGCTCAAACCCTTGCCCAAGGTCTGATGCTCTTAGCAGCCAGCTGCCAGCCTCAGGTCCCTCGGGAGTCACCGCGGGGCGGGGGCGGGTATAAGCGTAGCAAATGCACAACTTGCCTTGGCTGATTTGGAAACATAGGGGTTTCTCCCATTGCTCCAGCATCTGTGGCCTGGGCTCAGACCCTGGCTTTTCTAGCTCTGTGACTTTGGGCAAGTTTCTTAAACTCTCTGTGCCTCATTTTCCTTTCCTAGAAAATAGGAGTAATATCTCTTTCCCCAGGGCAGAAGTCAAGATTAAATGCAGTAAGATCTGTGGAAAGTCTGGCCTGGAATAGGCACACGGGAAGCTCAGTAGTGGAGGCGGTGTTGTCGGGAAACTCATGGAATCTTGTCTCAACCAGATTCTTAAATATTTCAACACCCAAGATGTAAAAGCATAATGAAGAAGGCAAACAGAGGAGAAAGAGGATTTTTAGAAAACTGGTTGGTTGAGTTCTTTGCGTTTGGGAAAGAGTCCTTCCTGTTAGCTGTAGGATCTGCAGAGGGAAAGACCTGGCAGAGGAGAATATTTCCGAGGAGCTTCCACTGGAAGTCAGCTCCAGGCCCTGCTGTGTGTGCATGTGTGTGTGTGTGTGTGTGTGTGTGTGTGTGTGTGTGTGTGAGAGAGAGAGAGAGAGAGAGAGAGAGAGAGAGAGAGATGCCTGCCTCCTGCCAGAGAAAAGGGGATTTTAAGGCTGGTGAAGAGTGAAATAGCTATAACAGTACGCATGTGTCTTGCTCTGTGCCAAGCACATTTTTTACTTAGTTTAAAAATTATCTACAACTATCAAGTCCCACCAATGACCAACCCCCTGGTGGAACAGATGAGGAAACTGAGCCCAAAGAAATAAACAGGCTTACTGAAGAGCACACAGTGTGCCTGTGGAAGAGCAGCACTGACACCCAGCACTCTCGCTCCCATCTCAGTAGCTGCTTCCCCATGTGGCCTGAATCTTCATTTTTAACAGAAAATATAAAATTGTCAATGAAGATTATAACTGTGGCAGGGGGTTCCAAGACTGCCACCAACACTTCATCCCCTGTGTATAGGGGATAGTGTGCTGCCCCATTGAGAGAGGAGCCTGTCCCCCACCTCTTGAATGCAGGCTGGTGGATGGCTTTGATGCTGGACCGAAGGAGGCATCCCGCTCAGACAGACCCAGATCTAGGCCCCAGCTGCAGCTCCAGCTTTCTTGGAACTCAGCTGTGGTGCTGTAAGGGAGCCGATGTAGCCTTCCAGAGGAAGAAGCCTCACGATTACAATGAGAAAAGTACATAGAATTGACTCAACTTTAAAACAACGAAGTACAGAGGCACATGCATGACGCAGTTGGTTAAGCATCGGACTCTTAGTTTCAGCTCAGGTTGTGATCTCAGGGTCATGAGATTGAGCCCTGTATTGGGCTTCCAGCTCAGCACAGAGTCTTCTTAGGCCTCTCTCTTCTTCGCCCTCTGCCCCTCCCCCCCCAAATAAACAAATATATAAATAAACCTTTAAAAAATAAAGGAGTACATAGTTCTTGTTTCCTTCAGGTTGGGTAAAGAGAAGTAATTATGTGTACATAAAGCATTTCAGAATTCAGGTGGTACAGAATTGCGCTTCCTGTAGCCCATTACACAAGAGATGACCTGGGAAGCTTCCTCCTGAGTGTCATAGCCCTGGGGTCCCCGAGGCCAAGGCCATCATTTCTGCCTCCAGGAAGCATATCTCCCAGAACTAGAATAAAGTGGAGCCACTGTCCACCTGCCCCAGCCATATCCACAGGGCTGCTTCCATGGGGCCCCAGTGGTACTGAGAGAACAGCAGACCATCCAGGCAGTGCTGGTCACATTTTCTTCCCAACAGGCCCCTTAGCATTGAAAACTGTACATTGGCAGGTGCAGAAGTAGGGAGGCCTGGAAGGTTTCCCATGGGAAGCTGGGGTTTACTTTACATCTTAGGTCTGATGTTCATGTTGGAGGGTATAGCCCACCAATACCCCCTTTGCCATTTGCCTTCTTAGGTCCAACCACCTACATTACTCAGAGCACTTGGGTGCTCCTAGAAACAGTTTTGTTGATAACGGACCTGGGAGAACTGCCTGCCCCAGTCAGCAAGACCTAGCACTAACTCACCAAATCTGTAAAGTCACGTGCCTCCACAAAAACCTTCAAAGTTCTCTGCTTACCCACTCTGTATCGCTTCCTTTCCTGTTCTCTTCATTCTGCACTTCTCTTCAATGACATGCAAAGGTTATCTGTGGAGCCACTCCTGTGTGCACAACCCAGTGCAAAGGGCTGACAGCTTGACAAGGATGAACCAAACACAACCCCTGAGCTCAAGATTACCACGGGGGCGGGGGCGGGGGTGGGCAGAGGCAGAGAGACAGCAGCTCAAATGACTTGAAATGCAAAACAAAACCAAAACCAAAATTCCATAACAGGAGCCTTGAAGCAGGTCGGAAGGAGGAGAACACTTGGTTGTCTGGGAGTCTGGGAGTGCTTTCAGAAGGGTGTCAGGGAAACCTTCCCCCCAGGTTCCCACTTCCCAGTGTTGCCATGACCTCAGCGGTAGTGACCCATGGGGAGGTTTGTATCCATCCACTTCGGCAGTGGGGGCTCAATGATTCCCATTCAGCTGCAAGACAACTTTTGTCTCCCATCTTGTAACACTGCGCACCAGATCCCTGTGGATGAATTGCCCCACCCCATGCCCTGCAGGGTTAACCCAGCAATGCACAGCAACCACAGGGTGGGAGGGCTCACCACCAAAGAGCAAGACAAGAGGTGAAAACCAAGATCAACTCCAGGATGTCTCCAACAGAGACATCCCCTCTGTCTCAGCTCACACTCTGACTGATGCAGTCAGGAGCACTGTTTGTGGTTTTCTTTAAAGCTGGCCCAATTAAAACTGGCTTTATCCTGGACAGAAGTGCAACCAGAGATTGATGGTCTGATGGGTTTCTGGTCTAGCAGCTTCTGAGAATGGCAGCCAGTTCTGCCTGGGAAGGTTTGTATTTCAACTTGGATGAAACAAAAAATTGAGGGGGTGGAAAACTAGAGAGGGTTCTCAGCTCACCCTTGGAGTTCCCTTTGAGATCAAATGGTGACTCAGTGGGGAGGTAACAGGAGGAGGAAGAGGCTTATACTCCAGAGGGCAAAGTGGAAGAGACAGCCAAGTCCAACACTGTTCAGAGAAGCCAACTCCCAAGCTAGGACAGTCATCCTGATCAGTGTGTGGATTTCCCGCATGTGCCAGAAAGGCCCAATGGCCACTTTTCCTCATGGTTCATCTGGTGGGTTCATCCTCCGGCAGAGACCTGCAGAGATGAGTCTCCACTCACTCCTAGTCAAAGGTCCTAATGCCCATCAGCAGCCCACCCTGTCCCTTTCATAGTCTTAGTGCTGTGGGTATCCTTGCTGAGACACTTGTTCATGCAGTGATCACCCTGGATGCTTGGGTCCTCCATCGCAAGAGTCTACAGGGGAGGAAGGGAAACCAGGGAGCAGTCTTTGGGCAGGTCTGAGCTGTCAGTCCCCTTTTTTCCTGCTCCAAGAAAGCAAAAGAAGCTGAAACCATTCTTGCTCTCTTTGCCTGTGGCCTCAGCAATGCTTCCATGGGCTCCCCAGCCTCTCAACTCAATCAACCCAAATGTGAGGGTTTACATTCAGGCACAACTTTGAGACAAAGACCGTGGCAGGAAAGGGGTCAGCCATGTGCTGGCCACCTGGGGTGGACACTGCTTTCCCTGGGGCCAGTCCCTGCTGGTCCCAAAGACAGATTAAACAGGGTCCCAACCCTGAAAGCACCACCTGAAAATCCAGGAAGACGTGTAGTATTCGATTGGATCAGAAAATCGGTGATAGAAAATATAAATCTAGCATCACCAAATTTGACAGCAGTTTTGAGAAATTTAAAGCTGGCCAACACTGCCACCTGGTGATGGATTCTACATTTAAGTTTTTTTTCCCCATCATATTGTCTTTAATCCCTGTCCCCCAACTCACCCATTCCCTCCACCCACCTCCCTCCCCTCTGGTAACCATCAGTTTGTTCTCTATAATTAAGAGTCTGTTTCTTGGTTTCTCTCTCTCTCTCTCCTTTGCTTGTTTGTTTTGTTTCTTAAAGTCCACGTATGAAAAAGAAAGTCCACATATGAGTGAAATTATGTGGTATTTGTCTTTCTCTGATTGACATAATTCATTTAGCATAATACTCTCTGGATCCATCTATTTGTTGCAAATGGCAATATTTCATTCTTTTTTCTGGGAAGTTTACATTTAATGTTAAAGTTACTTCCTATCTTGTCTGGGAAACCTAATGTTTGTACTACAGGACAGATCAACCAGAAGAACACAATACATTCCTTGAAATCATATCACCATCAAAGGAAGTCCAAGAGCGTTTCCTGAATAATGAGATCCTTTGAAATAGTCTTTGTCTCTTTAGTGAGTTCATGAACAAAGATTGATTGTGTCCAAGGAAATGTGGCAGTCCTGAACTCAAGGGACAGACACTCTGGTGAAGGAGATGAGACATCTGTTATATATGGCAGGGAGACAGAGAAAGAGAGAGAGAGATCAAGGTGATGGACGGGGTATATGAAATAATTTATTCAAAATTCTGATAAAATGGGGAGTGATAGGCTTCATGTCTTGGTCCATTTGGGCTGCTATAACAAGTACGACCAACTGGATGACTTCAACAGAAGTTAATTTCTCCTTGTTCTGGAGGCGCTGGCAGATCCAATATCTGGTGGGAGAACCCTCGTCCTGGCTCTTAGACAGCCTTCATTTTACTATGTCCTCACATGGTGGGAGGGGCAAGCGAGCTCTCAGGGGTCTCTTTTACAAGGGCACTAAACCCCATCATGTGGGCTCCACCCTCATGACCTCAGCATCTCCCCAGTCACCGCGTCCTAATGCCAGCACACCGGGGTTAGGATCTCAACACACGAGTTTTGGAGGCATACAAACATTTGGTCTATAACACCATGGTTGAAGAAAAATCCTGAGGAGGAGCCCCTAGCAGATGGGAGACAAATGGTGAAATTTGGAGAAAAAACTACAGCCCAAACACACACACAGTTTGTTTTTAGAAATCAGAAATAAGTCTAGAAAACTAGAAATAGAGAAATAACTATAAATCATTGGTGAAGGAAATGGAACAAAATTTGATCAATCAAAAAAAAAAAGCTGAAATGAGTAAGATGGGAAAGGAATAAGCAAGAATGGTAAGTTAGAAAATATAAAACAAGATCAAGGGATTTATGTCCAAACATTGTATCAGTAGTAGCTATAATTAATCTAATTTCCCCCATTAAATAGAAATTGTAGCATAGAGTTAAAAGGATAGAAAATTTGGGAAAGAAGGTGTAAGACATGGGGTGTGGAACACACACACACACACACACACACACACATTTGAAGTTCCAGAGGAGATGATGAGAAGAGTCAATATTCAGTGAGTTAAAAGCTGCACATTTTCCAGAATTAATGAAAGACATACTCAGCCTCTAAAGTGCACAAAGTCTAAGCCACTTAAATAAAATGAAATCAACACCTACACATCATAGTAAAACTGTCAGAAACCAAAGAGAAGACAAGCAGCAGGTCATAAAAACAGAAAGAAAAGGTAGATCACCTACACAGGAAGGGTGATTAGACTGACAGCGGCACAGGTGGTATATCTTTAAACTATTATAGGAAAATAATTGTCAACTGTGAATAGTGTAGCTAGTGAAATCATTTTTCAAGAACAAGTGCAAAGTACAAAACAAAAACTAATAGAATTCTCTACTTTACTCCCTCATTAATGAATTCCTTCAGGAGGAAAAGAAATTAGCCCCAAATGAAGATCTGAAAGGCAAGAGGAGGGTAAGCAAGAAAATTGTTGCACTTGTGGGTAAACCAAAACAAACATTAGCAATATAATTTTAACAGCAATGTGTACATGGTGGAGTTAACAGAGATGGAAACAAAATCCTGAACAACGGGAGTGTAGAAGTGGATGGGAGTAGCATCCTATAATCCTTCCCCTGGTTGGGAGAGTTTTAAATTTAAATAAATATGACTGTTACAATTTCTAGACTAACCACAAATAGAAATATAACTTCTAATCTAGTAGCAGGGAAAATAAAATAAGAAAATCTGAGCAATCTGAGATATGGATAGAAAAGAGAAACAAATTTAAAAGAAAGAAAAGGTGGAAAATGTTTTTAAACATACATAAAAATAAATTAGTGAAAATAGATTCCAAAAGGTCAATAATTATATTCTATGTAAATGGAGTAAATTCTCTTGTTAAAGACAAATATTGTTGGAATGGATAAAAAAAATTCCAACTAGATATTTTTTCAAGCCATATACCTCAACCTAAAAATGTAAATATATGGAATATTGATACTGAAAGCATGGAAAATATTCACCAAATAAATATGAATTAAATATTGGACAAAATTGACTATAATTCAAAATAGGAGGGGAGATAAATAGGGAAATTATATATGGTAAGTGATCACCAGGAAAATCCAGTAATTCTTAACTTGTGTACACCTAAAAATACAATTCGAAAAGCAGAAAGTAAAAATTGACAGAAATACAAGAAGAAACTAACAAATTGACCCTCATAATTTTCAGGCCATGTATACACAATCCCAAAAACCATCTCATAAAAATTGGGACAGTGACTGGACATCATTTAGATTTACAAAAATGGTTGTTTGGTTGGATTCAAGCTTTATTTACAAAACTGAATTCAGTAAAGCCAGTCTGTGTGCAGATGGAATTTTTAGATCGTAAGAGCTCCTTCAGATTCCACTATACTTCTGTCATGGCTACGATGTGGCCCCATCCCACCCCACTTGAGACCCTTGAGGACTTGTGAGCACATGGCTTGGCTTGGGAAGACATCCAGGGAAAGGAGACGAGTGGTGGCAGAGGAGCAGGAGAGAGAAAAAGAAGGAGGGAACGCCACAGCAAGGGTCCATTCTCCAGCTGGTCACCCCTGTGGGCCACTGGGGCTGGGCTCCACCAAGACATTCGGCTGCTTTGTGGAATGCACGTGAGTTTTGCCCATAACAGGGGCAAATCCTTCACAAAGATTCCACCCCCCCACCGGTCATGTGTTGTGACTCTTTGCACTTTCAAGTCTCACAGGTGAAAGTACCAGGTGAACTCCCAAAAGGATCCATACCTCAATGTCCAAGGAGCCCAGGTGGAAAGCAAGAGACATTCCATGCAGCGGCCAGATTTGCAAAGCCAGTTGATGCAGCCAGAGTAAGAGATGTTCAAGAAGATGTGATGTGGGTCACAGGAGTATCTCAATCAGAAATTTCTTTAAGGACTCTTCATTGTATTACTTGGTAAAAGAAATGGATTTCTTTTCCCCCACACCCCCCACACCCCTCACACACACACATGAACACACTTCCTTGCAATATTCATTTTTATGGAATTCCAACCCCTCCACATGCTCCCTACACGTGATAAAGAGATCCCAGAATCTCCCCACCTCCCACACTCAGCTACAACCCTAGTGCCTTCGTTCAGGATTTAATGCAACTTTAGTCATTATATAAAACTGACAGTGTGTTGAAGAGGGAAAGAGAAAAAGAGGTAGTGCTGGTGGCCTTAGGTGGAAGGGGGTGAAAAAGAAGTCCTAAAATGGTAAATGAGGCTGAACCACAGACCAGCAAGGTGGCCAACAGGACAATTATGTGAACAGAAACATTTCAAAGATCAGCAGTCAATGAGAAGACTGCCACAGCTGGTGATGTAGAGGGCGAGTTGGAAAGATAAAGGTAGAACAAAAGAAATTCCTTCACATAAAAATGTTCAAGCTGTGAATTTAGATTGGTACTAAGCTAAAAGCAAGGCAAAAGCATATCAATGTGTTTGCCAACAGGTGGCACCAGTGTGTAAACTTGTGGTGTCTGTTTTTTTTGCCTTTTTCTTTCTTCCTCTTTCTTTCTTTCTTTCTTTCTTTCTTTCTTTCTTTCTTTCTTTCTTTCTTTCTTTCTTTCTTTCTTTCTTTTGTTCTTTCTTTCTTTCTCTTTTTCTTTCTTTCTTTCTTTCTTTCTTTCTTTCTTTCTTCTTTTTCTTTCTTTCTTTCTTTCTTTCTTTCTTTCTTTCTTTCTTTCTTTCTTTCTTTCTTTCTTTCTTTCTCTTCCTTCCTTCCTTCTTTCCTTCCTTCCTTCCTTCCTTCCTTCCTTCCTTCCTTCCTTCTTTCCATCCTTCCTTTTGATGGAAGGAAGAGACAAAAGGCAGCCAGCCTTGGATGAACTTTTAAGGAGAGAGGGTGTCCAAAAAAGTGAGAATAGTGCTGTGGGTATCCACAGTTCCCTCCTAATAGATAACTGGTGTAGAAGTACTTCAGAGTGATGGACAAAGCCCTTTAATGTGGAGAGATGTTTCTGAAAGAGCAGCTTTCTACAACTGTATATTGGACCTAGATGTCATGGATACCATTTTACCCTCATCAACCAGGTGCCAAATGTGGGAAAGAATACAACAAACCTGGAAGATCTTTACCTTCATTCTAAGGTTGTTGAACCTTTGCATATCTGGGAGGCCTGCAAGTGGGGAGTCTGAAAGAGGGATCATCAGTGGTAATAAAGGGAAATTGGCATGCTTATTTAGGGAGAATAAAGCTGCATGAGAAATTGCCCAAAGGAGGAAAATTCAGCAGCATTAAAGGGTGTAGCTAAAGGTGATCATGCACCAAAACAGGGTTTGAAGCAGCTTGTGTGCTATCTGATAAAATCCCATAAATAGGGGCCCAGATGAACCAAAGTTAAAATTGGGAAATAGAGTATTTCACAACAATTCTTGGAGAGACATGTCTTCTTAGAGCTGCTAGGGAAATCGCTACACCCATTACAGACTCTTGTTCTCATTCCCAGAATTCTGAAAAACTTTGCAGCCCCTACTCAGTGTCCAAAGTAAGGCCAAAGAATCTCAAAAGCAATATCAAAACCAATGACCCAGAGTTCATTAGCTGCCATTATATGCCCAGCATGAGCTCAGCAATATGGAAATGCAGAGCAGAAAGTCTAAATCTCTCAACCTTCAAAGTACTTAAAATTTGAATTCCTAGGACACCACCTGCAAGAATTTCTAAATGCCTGAGTAGATGGGAAGTGATTTATTCTTCTAGACAGAAAGGATTCTTCCCCAGATCATACATAGCCTTGTCCACCAATTTGACCTCCTCAAAGGATTTGAGAAACAATTAGCATGCCCGCCTACCTCCAAAATATGTGCCTTCCAACATAAGTTTCCCTTATTTTAAAAAACTGTTGGGGACCTAGCCAGGTGGCTCACTGGCTTAATCAGTGGAGCATGTGGCTCTTGATCTCAGGGTTGTGAGTTCGAGCCCCATGTGGAGTATAGAGATTACTTAAAAATAAAATCTTTTAAAAATTATTAATCAAATAATCATATGTCCTTGTTAAAAACTCAAATAATGCAGGAGGTTGTATAGCAGGTAACAGGAGCCCCTGCCCTATCTCCCACACTCAGCCTTTCTACTCAGCCACCCTTCTAATCCTTTCAGCTGCTCATATCAGAGATATTCCTGTATAACCTCATCCTTAGGAAATACACACAGCTTTAAGAGACAAAGAAGCAGGTACAACCACAATGGAAAAGAATATGGAAGTTCTTTTAAAAATTAAAAATAGAACAACCATATGATCCAGCAATCCAACTTCTGGGGATAGATCCAAAGGAAATGAAATCAGTACCTTGTGGAGATATCTGCACTCCCATGGTTCACTGCAGTATTATTTACAATAGCCAAGACATGGAAACAACCTAAGTGTCTACTGACAGGTGAATGAATGGATAAAGAAAGTGAGATATATATATATAATTGATATATATATATGTAATAAATATATATAACATATATAATTTATGAATATATAATAGAATATTATTCAGCCATAAAAAGAAGCAAATCCTGCCATTTACAACAATATGGATGGACCTTGAGGATTTTATGCTAAGTGAAATAAGTCAGACAGACTGTTGGGGGAGGTCATCCAGAAGATATGACTGCCAGTTCACCCATGAGCTGGACCCTGATAATCAGAAGATCCTCACCCCCTCCTCTGTTCCTAGAACGTGCATTCCACTTTCCTTTCCCACTTCAAAGGCTTCCCTAAGGACACAAACTTGAGAAAGTGAATGTGGTCCTGAAACCATCTGGACAGTATATGTGACTGAACCCACTTAAGACCTCTGTAAAAACTTTTAAGATCTGGCAGGCAGGTGCAGAAATCTACTTATTTTGATGCCACCCAAGACAAGCCTTGTATGTAAGTTCCTTTTGCATATTAGAACTGCCCCCGCCAACCTGGAGTGCCTGCCTCTTTCTTCCATCTCTCCCTACCCTCCACATACAGTTGCATACAGTTTTCAGATTTCACCTAGGAAGCTCCCGAGGAGCTTGCAAACCAACAAAGAGAAAGACAAATACTATACAATCGCACTTATATGTGGAATCTGAAAACACGAAACCCATAGAAGCAGTAGAATGGTGATTGCCAGGGCAGAGGATGGAGGAAACGGGTAGATATTGGTCAAAAGGTACAAACTTTCAGTTACAAGATAAATTCTGGGGGATCTAAGGTACAGCATGGTGACCATAAGTTGTCAATACCACATTGCATACTTGAAAGTAGTTATGAGAGTAGCATTTTAATGTTCTCACCATAACAACAACAAATGGTAATGCTGTGAGGTGAAGGATGTGTTAACCCCCCTATTGCAGTAAACGTTTTGCAATATATACATGTATCAAATCATCAGATTGTACACCTTACACTTACACAGTGGTCTATGTCAATTATATCTCAATAAGGCCAGAAAAGAAGAGATAAAGGGGCAGATGATGTAAACAACTTCCTCTTAAATGGTTCAGAAATATATATACTGTGTGCAGATAGTTTATAATATTTATACTGCTAAACCAAAGTAAACAATAGTGATTTCCATGTCTTGTTCAGGTGTCATTTCTGAAAATATCTCCTGAGTTCATGAACGTTTCTCATGCATTGATGCGCTGCATCCTGCTGCTGAAGGCTAGCTGGGAGTGTGACATACTAGGAATCTTTCCAAATGGGCCTTGCTAAAATTGTGTTCTTTTTAAAATCTTCTTTTGAGCTTTTACAGTCACATTTCAGCCAGGAAACAATTTTGAGAGCTGGAAATGATTCAGTCCTGTTGTCAGTCTGTGGTCAGATCTCACTTTGACCTGTTGCATGATTTCAGTAAGGGTTTGAGAAGACTATGTGTAAAAAGCCTGCTTATTTCTTCATTATCAAACTGGCACTTTTGAGAACCAGACAGGAGACGTGGGCAGAGTACAGACTTTTCATCATAAAAAGTTTTCGCACTGTATTTTTAAGAGTTTTTGTCCAGTGTGAACTTAGCTCTAAATTGAAAACAGGTATTACTATTTTAATAATATTAACAAGTTTATTTTATTTTTACATACTAATTTTATGAGACTGAGAAAATATGAAAGAAGACCAAAAGTCTATCCTACTTTGTTCCTGGAACTCTTCCTAAATTTTGCTTACCCAGAACATTCCAATAGGTTGCTATTCCATTCTGTACTTAGTTGTTCCCATGTTGTTAAATAATGGTGATAAGTATTCTCATTTGAGTCTTAATAGGAATGCCAATAATAGTCATATAATAGCTAATTTTTTTTTGCTTTTTCTCTGCCATGCCAGAAACTGAGCTAAGTACATTGCTCATGTCCTCTTATCCAATCTTCTGAGGAAATGAGAATGTTTTATTACTATCCCCATTTTATGTTGAAAAAACTGAGAGATCAGAAAAGTCATGTTATGAAGGTAACACAGCCACCTCAAACACTGTACTTTTAAATATATGTATGTATGTACATATGCATTATAAAATACTAAGATGCTATTTTTTTGAAATAAGCATCCTTCTATTCCTACTTTTTAAGTTTTTTTTAAAGAAATAGGTACTTCTTGAATGAATGTTAAGACTCATTGAGTTTTTTGAGTTGTTAATAAAATGTTTAAATAATTTTCTTTCATGATATTAAATTCTCTTTGCATTCCTGGGGGAAGATCTTCTGTCTATAGTACAACTGTTTATGACTTTCTTGGTTAGTGATTTTTCAAATTTCATGCTTATTCTGGAATCATTGTTAGTAATATGTATTTTTCCAGAAAATGTGTCCATTTGTGGGAGATCTTTAAAACATATTAATATATTTTCCAGTCATGAATAGTATTTTCTTATATATTTGAAATGGTCTACATTACTGGTTCTGGTCCCTTTCTCTTTTGCCTCTTCCTGTTTTCTTTTCCTTTACAATATTACAGAGAAATGTGTCCACTATTTGTATATTTTTATATAAAATAAGTTGTTTATTTCATTTTCATTCTGCTTTACATATTTGTTTATTTCTACTTATATCTTTATTTCCATTTGTTTCGGGTTTTTTTACTCACCAACATTTCATTAATACCTTACTACATAAGTAAATATGCCGTTACCATTTTTAGCAGCTGCATAATATTTTATTCTATGAGTGTGATATATGTAAGTTGCACAGGTCACTAGCTCCCTCCCCCAAACTCAACCCTGGAGATGGAAGTGAGATGGAAGCAAGAATCTTAAAACCAGCTGTGAGGCAGAAGATGGTCCAGAACAAGCATGGCCACTTGGCTCAGAGCCTGGTCTGCTGTCTCTAGACAGGAAAGATAGAACATAATTGCTAGAGTTCTTCACCAATACCTGCTCTTTTGCCCTTTAGTCTCAGGATTCTGCAATGATCTCTATGAGCCAGAATGAATAAAAGAAGATAGTGCTCATGGTTCTCTGTTTCTACAGTAAGAATAGGTAACATTTACTTCTCACAATAGTAAGGAACTAGCTAGGATGGGAAAGATAGACCAGAGGAAGGAAGCTTCTCTTTTCTCATCCGGAGAGATGAGAAAAGCAGGCCCAGTCTGACTGCACCAATTTCCAGAGAAGGCCTCTCAAATGGGGGATCCCCACTTTCCTTCCCCTCTCTGGCTTCTTCATGAAGCTTCACATTTTTGTCTCATGTATCTAAGCTCTCTCTGAACTTGAACTCTAAAAGGTGAATTAGGGGGGAGCCTGGGTTGCTCAGTCGTTAAGAGTCTGCCTTTGGCTCAGTTCATGATCCCAGGGTCCTGGGATCGAGCCCCACATCGGGCTCCCTGCTCTGCGGGAAGCCTGCTTCTCCCTCTCCCACTCCCCCTGCTTGTGTTCCCTCTCTCTCTGTGTCTCTGTCAAATAAATAAATAAAATCTTTAAAATATAAATAAATAAATAAAAGGTGAATCAGGGGCACCCAGGTGGCTCAGTCAGTTAAGCAACCAACTCCTCATTTCCACTCAGGTCATGATCTCAGAGTCTGAGATCATGGGATTCTCTTCCTCTCCTTTTGCCCCTCCCTGCCCCCATTCTTGCATGCCACACACTCTCACACATGCGCATTCTCTCTCT
This sequence comes from Zalophus californianus, assembly GCF_009762305.2. NCBI lineage: Eukaryota > Metazoa > Chordata > Mammalia > Carnivora > Otariidae > Zalophus > Zalophus californianus. The sequence continues at coordinate 89,751,722 of NC_045602.1, read as the reverse complement.
CTCAAAATTAAATTAAATTAAATTAAATTAAAAAATAATAAAAGGTTAATTAGACCTGGCTGCCACACAGGGGGAGTTTACAAAGCTACACATGATACCTGCTACAGCCTGAAGATGTCCTGAGATTAAAAAGGGCCAAAGGGGCTGCAGGGGGGAGGAGATTTGTTAGGGGATCACTGATAGTGGAGTTGTGTACACATGTAACAGAAGGAGCACCCTGAGAAGCAAACAAACCGCACAACATTTATTCTTAAATAATAAATAAGTGGCAAAAGAAATACAGGAAAGGAAACATTCATGAAATCCAAGTTGCTAAAGTGCTTTCAAACTTAAATTTTAGAAGACCAAGAAGTCTTGTCTGACTTTAAACACTGCTTATAGATATTGAACAATTATTTAAACACGGTCCCATAATATTTCAGAAGGGAAGGGAAAGTATGGCTTTCTTTCTTGTTTATGAGTTCTGATATATACAGCCTATCAAATGACACTCAGGATAATACAAGAGTATTGCCTAACAAGAAAACTGAAATGCCCAAAGCCAAGTTTAAGGTAAAGATACTATAATTCATTCATATGTCCATATGGGGGTCTTTGCTATTTATAAAGACATCTGATTCTCTGGAGGTTAAATGAATTTCTATTTTCAAATTCAGAGTAAGAACATCAGACTTCACCTATCAATCTACACAGTATATTGAACCAAATCTCAAAATGAAGCCCAGCAGTAAATATGCTTTTTTGAACTTTAAATCCTCCCTCCTCAAGTTCTACAAAAAAAGAAGTAAAATTTTACATGAAATTAACTGGTTCAAGTGCCTTTAAGGAATGGTTTCCATTCTAGAGTGAAATGGGATTTTCCCTAAATCAACCCTTTGTCTTCTTAAAGCAAGTGGTTTTGCATTGTATCCTGACAATGGAAGAAGAAAATCCAGCTAAGAGTACTGGTTTTAGACAACTTTTGTCTTGTAGAAAATGCCATGAGGGATGAGCATATTGCCCAGCCTTTGAGGGTGGGGCCTGTGGGCCTCATCAGGCTCCCACCTTTTCTGGCTGGAGCCCCTCCAGCCCCGAGGAGTCTGAGCATCCTCGGCCACTGGTGCTCTGGTGTGCTTTCTTGGTCTCCTGCTGGGCAGAGCTGGAGAGATCAATGGCCACATCTTCCAAGCCGTTCTCAGGGCTGGCTTCATCTGAGCCTTTCTGGGATCCTGCCTGTCTTGGGCTAGAACCTTCCTGGAAGTGGTCTGAGTCCCCGAGTCCTGCCAGCTTTTCTTCATTTCCTGGTTTCCTTATCATCCCTGTGGATTTTTTATGCATCCCTTGCAAAAAAGGAAAAGAGAAAAAATAAAAATAGGTATCTCCAAATTCAGCAGTTTTGTAAATCTCTTCCTTGTCTTTGCTCTTTAAATCCCATTAGAAGTGCCCTCATCAGTGTCTGTCTCTGGGGCCTCTAGAGGAGCCAGGTAGGTAACTACCCCCATTAAGGGTAGAAGTCTGATGTTGGCCTGTGGAGTGCAGCCAGCAAAGGTATCCAAGTGATTTTTTTTTTTATTTAATTGTTGCCAATGTTTTAAAATCAGGAGATTTCACATTAAAAGCCAGACTTCCAGCTTCTCCGAAAGTAAGAATGTCTGGCAGCACTGGGCCCACTTTCTTATGTGGCCACAGGTCTGCAGATGCTAGTAAGCACCATAACCCCATACCTGGCCTGCTTGTGGAAGTTCAGAGGGGTGGACTTGGTTCCCTGCCCAAAATTCCCTCTGTCTTCAGTCTTTGAGGGCAAAGTCAAGGCCATATTTACAATTGTTATCCCTAGTCTCAGCATAGCAAATGAGGGGTAGGGGCTAAAAAAGTGTTTGCTAAACAAAAATCTCTCCCCACCAACCTAGAATTCCACCCCACCCACCCCCCCCCCCCCCACACACACACATGCACACACCTAACTCTTATCTCCTACCCTGCCCTGGGTGCTATCTTGTGACTCATTCCTCCAAGGTGTGATCCCTGCCCATTAGTCTCTGGTAACAGCAAACAGAAAACACCCAAAATGCCCAGCCCCAAAGCTTGGACCTCACCCATTAGACTGTTCTAGCACCAAAAGTCTAAGAGACAGAAAAGCAGGTTGTTAATGGCAGAACTAGGATCCAGACCCCGGACCCCCTGGCTCTGGTATGCAGGTTTCACTGCTTAGCACTGTCCTCATTCCTATTACCATGAGCTCTAAATTGTATGGTTTCCAAACACTGTAATAGGACACGACATTTTGGAAACATATTTCACATATTACAAGTATATCATTCTACTCTTAGAACCAAGGCCTGATGTGACCTTTCCACACACTGTCTACACAGTTCCAATGAAAAATAATTCTACTGACCATAGTTCAAGCCTTTGAATTATTTAAAATTAATGTGATATTCTGGGCCCAAATCTGAGTAAATGTACATTGACTGGCTTTGCAAATGGCTGCTCTTCAGGGAACCCTGCCCCTTCCCCCAGCATCTCTGGCCCTCTTGCTGGCTGCAGGGCCCTCTTCCTTACCCAAGAGCCAGGGTGCGCAGGAACCAACCAGGCCACCCTCGGTGGAGTTGAGGACGGAGTCTGGCAGCGGGATGCAGTGTCGTACCATGGCCCCATAAAGCCCGTACTCGGCCATCACGCTGCTCCCACCCCAGCGCTTCTCCCGTTTCCGCCACTTGGCCCTCCGGTTTTGAAACCAGACCTAATGTGAGGCAGGACAGGAAGAAGAAGAGCATATAGGAGGAGACACAGTAAAGAGGATGCTCCTAGGTGTCCCTGAGCAGGGGGTTCTAAAAACAGCCAACTAGTAGTTTTTAAGTCCCAGACCTTACAGGAGCTGTGTCTACTATTCACTCAAAACTCACAGGGACTCACTCATTATCCATCACTCAAACTGTGAGGATAATGTTCAACCAGTTTCCACTAAGGTTTTCCAGAGAGCCAGGAATGACAAAAATAAAATCAAAGTATTCTTTCTCACATCATGTAAAGAAGTGGACTACTATGTCTCCTGATTTTTCTCATTGATTGGAAACAGTTCATGCTTGCAATGGTCCCTTTTAATATAAAGTTGTTGGTTTGTTGGTGATATTTCTCCTGGAAAATATTATCTTAATAAAGAAACAATATGCAATATTGATTAGCTGTTAAAGAGTTAATGGCACATCTTCTGACCTGGAGAAATGTCCAAGATGTGTTGTCAAGCAAAGAGGCTAAGAAGTATAACACAATATCTTTTTGTAAAAACAAAGAGCAAAATTCCATGTGTATAAGTGTACATATATCTATAGGTACATACATACAAACATATTCAGTGCCAAATATATATGACACAGAGATGGTGTGCAGAAATGTTACAATAGGCTATTTATGTTGGTTTCTCTCAGGGAATGATAGTCAAAGAGATGATTGATAGATAGATGACAGATAGATAGATACAGTTATAGATAGATATAACTATATATATAGTTTTTAGTTGCAGCACACATTATTGTGTAATTTTAAGGAATTAATTAATAAAAGGAAAAAATTATTCAGGTTACAGAGGATGTCTTCTTAGAATAAGCATACAGAACAGCTCTAGCATTTTGGTACCTGCAGCTAAGTAAGCCTCAGTTTGTGTGTCAAGGGAAATGTGTTGGGTTGTTTAGAGGTGGCTGCGTGTATATGAGAAAAACATGTTCTCTGTGATGTCTTTGGGAAAGAGAAAAGGGACCCCAGACACCTGTATTCGGTCTTCCGGGAGCTCAGTTTTCACAGCCAGCATTTCCCGGGCATACACATCAGGGTAGTGGGCCTCGCTGAATGCCTTCTCCAACTCTTCCAGCTGGTGGGCAGTGAAAACAGTCCTGTAGAGAGACCCAAAGCACACGCATGAGTGCATGTCTACAGGAGACTGCCAGGCTTCCCAGATGTAGAAGACCCTGTGCCTGCCTTTCCACACCCTAAAAGGCCACCTCATGATAACTGGATATCCCACCTCTGAATGATTAGCCTCTGGAAAGTCCAGAAGTTTGGTTCAAACAAAACAGAGTTCTTTAGTATATTTTTCCTCCTCAATGAATTCAAGAAGATCTACTTTAAAGATCCACAAAATTGTGTCTTTAAAATGTTACAAAGATTATCCTGCAGCCTCCTGTGAATAGCAGAATTATGTTCTCAAACGGCTACTATGTGTCAACCAGGAGGCCCCAGGGCCTGCCATAATGCAGCCCCATAGATTCTCAGATTCTGCGTCCTGAGTAAAGGGCCAGGGAAGACAGCCCGGTCGTATACCTGTGCCGCCTCTTCTTCCTCTTGCCAGGTGTGGGGGACACTTTCAGGCCACTCCTGTCTTCAGATGGGCTGTCCTCATCTGTTAGCACAGGAGAAAGAGATTTTAAAGGTGAACACATTACCTTTTATTAAAAAAAAAAAAAAAGTTTTTAAAGGTGAGCATATTTTTCAGGGCACCTGGGTGGCACAGTCTGTCAAGACCCCCACTCTTGGTTTCAGCTCAGGTCATGATCTCAGGGTTATGAGACTGAGCCCCAAGTTAGGCTCCACGCTGAATGTGGAGTCTGCTTGAGATTCTCTCTCCTTCATCCCCCACTTGTACGTGCGCACTCTCACTCAAATAAATAAATAAATAAATCTTTAAAAATATATATTTTTCACTTTCTCCTCTGGATTCTAATATGGGGACTGAAGTTATGATTCTGCTGGTGTATGTGAGTATTTAATAATACACTTTAGCATTGTTAGCACTTACTATATTCTAGGCACTCTGCTTAGCACTGTCCATGCATTATCACAGTTATTCTTCATAAAATAAAAGAACTCCAAGGTAGCTGCTATTATTGTCCTATTTTTACAGATGAGGAAGCTGAGATGTGGGGAGATTAAGTAACTTCCCCAATTTCACACAGGTTGTACATGGTGAAGTTGGGATTCAAACCCCAGACTGTGTGAAGCTGCTTGGCTGTTAATGGAGTTCTCTACCCCCTCTTAGCTCCCAACTCCCAAATTCATCCACTTCCTTCTACCTCTAATCCTCTTCTTAACCCATACACCAACACACCAACATTTCTAAGCAGGGGCGGGGATTGAGGTTTGACATCAGAACCCTTGTCAGGACTTCACTCCCTGCCTTGCTGTACCAATTCTGAATCTCTGGAAGTGGGGTCCAGGAAACTCACTCTTGACAAAATTTAGCCATATTTTGCCTTTCATTTTATCAGTGTTCACAGAAGAAAGAACTCAACCTATGAAGGCAGTTTCTGGATTTTTAGTGAAATTTATAATAGAAGGATTTGTTTTATCTTACAGAGAGACTTATGAATCGTTTTTTAAAAGCAGAATGAGGGCGCCTGGGTGGCTCAGTCGTTGAGCGTCTGCCTTCAGCTCAGGTCATGATCCCAGGGTCCTGGGATCGAGTCCCGCATCGGGTTCCCTCCTTGGTGGGAGGCCTGCTCTCCCTCTCCCACTCCCACTGCTTGTGTTCCTGCTCTCGCTGTCTCTGTCTCTGTCAAATAAATAAATAAAATCTTTAAAGAAAAAAAAGCAGAATGAAAGTTTGCTTGCCTGCTGATCTGGCATGTTTACTTTTATTATTTTGTCTTTTTTATCAGTGGATACTCAGTGTACTCTTTTTGCCTTGGCTGCCTGGATGCTCAACTCTAGGTTCTACTATATAGTTTCTCTCAGTCCACGTTTTCTTGTATAATTTTCCGTTTTCTTCCACCCACACCCCAGACCTCTCAATTTTTTTGCCTCTGCTCTTTATAGAATTTCATGGCCTCCTTGTCTTTCCCCATATTCCGCCTCAACTTCTTTGAGGAAATAGCTTGGCTCGGAACAAAATGCTGAGCATAGAACAACGAAATTGGCGAGGTTACTTCCTTTCTCGCGTGTGGGGAAGAGGGAAGGCAGCGCGAGGTGAAAAACGCGGTACCTAGACTCCCTTTTCAGCACCCCAGAAGGCGGACAGTTCCAGGCCTCCAGGCCTCGCGCTCTTCAATCTTTCCAATCCAGCAAACCTTTGAGCGCCTGCAGGGTACTGGGTTCTGTGCTGGTGATGAACAAGCACACCCAGGTCTCACTGACCTCTGCGGTTCGCAGAGGCCGAGAGGCGCCGGGCGCTGGGGAAAAACCTTCAGGAAACCGCTGCTTGGTTGCCGAGACCCCCAGGGTAGGTCCAGAACCTGGTGGTGGTGATATCCGCTGTGCTGCGGGACCAAATCCCGGAGAAGAGGCAGGGATTTGGGGAGAGGCAAGGGGCGGGGAGCGAGGTTGCGAGAATACTCCTCCCCCGACGGGGCCACGCTCTGGGGTCCCGACTTCCCTTAGATCCGGGATGCTGGGAATAGGGGGCTCAGTGAGGCGATGCTGAGTTACCCCTGCATGGCCCCAAGCCGGAGGAAACAGAGGCAAGACCCGGATGGGCTGGCCTGATTACCGGACGTCGGGACGCTCTCGCTGCTCTTCTGGCTGCTGAGCTGGGGCTGTGGACGACCTGGGGCTTGCTGGGCAGCGGGTTCAGGCGCTCCGGGTGGCAGGAACGGCACGTCGGCTAGGAGCAGGCAGGGCGCCCGAGCAGCCACAGGAGGCTGCACGCCGAAGCCGCAGAGAAGGCCGAGCCCCAGTGGGAGGGCCCCGCGCGCGAGGCAGGAGCCCCCAAGACCCGGACCCGTGCAGGGTGCGGCCGGGGAGGCCTCACAACCAGATCCTGGCCCGGGGCCGGCAGGTGCAGGCACCTCAGCCTCCAGGCCCAGCAGGTCGGTGATGGCGAAGCCGCGGGGGCGCGAGCCGCTAGGGGAGCCGCCAGGCACCAGCGCCCTGCTCCTGGAGCGCCCGTCGGAAAGTGCGTCCCGGTAGGTCATTGCTTCTCAGTCGCCGAGGCTTGACCTTCTCTAGGTCACGTTTGCAGAGTGGGCGCAGCTCAGAGGACGCTTTATACTACCGGACAGCCCGTCGGGCGCGGAGGGCCAGGAGGGCTCCAATCAGTGGGGCGCGGACGCGTCATCGCCTCGGACCCCGCGAAATGGGGACGCCACCAGTTTCCCTCCCCTCGGTCGCCGCCCTCCCAGCTGCAGTCCCCTCAATCACCTCCTTCTCTCTCTTCTACAGCTGTCCTCCTGACCACTCCCCAGCCGATCCCCCCCACGACCCCCCCTCATTCTGTGGGAGAAGAAAGTAGGAAGGGGACGATCCCGCTATCTGCCGGTTCCTCTAAAAGCCGCATATTCAGGCCCCGGTGTGGTTTTCCTTTCTCTAGGTGGAGGTACCGCTCACAGCTGCCCCAAAACCTCCTCCCAAGACCCAGTTGCCCATTAAGACCTAGGGCCTCGGGGTACCTGGCTGGTTCAGTCAGAGGAACATGAGACTCTGAATCTCGGGTTGTGAGTTTGAGTCCCACGTGAGGTGTAGAGATTACTTAAATAAATAAAATTTTTAAAAAATATTTTTTAAAAAGACCTAGGACCTCATTCCCAGCCACACTACCACCAATACGACACACGACACACGCCAGCCCTCCAACTCCACCGACGGAGCCTTCCCCGAAAATCTCCAAGGGGAAGGGAGTGGAAAGCGTTTCTTTAATCCACTCCCACTTCACCTCCAGCCAAAGCCACTCCCAGCTCCCTAAATGGCTCTAGCCAGGGCAAAACTCACACGAACTGGGGGAAGAAGTAGAGAGAGACAGATGTAGAGGGGACCGGAGAAGAGTGCCCGGTTTAGTAAACAAAAGTACTAGAGGTCCAGTGAAATTTGAATTTCAGATAAACAACGAATATTTGTGTATGTGTGTGTAAGAATATATCAGTATTTTATCTGGCGACTCTAAATTGGGTGTGTGGGGGGCGGTAAATAGGAACATAAGACCTGTCTACTAGGAGGCACCCCTCTTCGAGGAGGCAAATTAGTCAGATTTTAGGATTATTCAAAGAAAGCCTGATTGTCCTGTGAAACTTCCTGATTTGTTAAAGTTGGCGCCAAACAAAGCACGTGAGTAAACCACTCCTGGCTCACACAGCCAAAAATTTGAGTCCACCCAACCCCAGTCATTCGAAACCTTGAGCCCACCCTTACCAAACACAGAATCCTGGAAACAGAATCTCCTCAATGTCTCCCCTGAGGGCCAAGCAGTCTGAGGTCATCTAGCGAGAGAGGGGAAAACTCTGAGCCCACCGGGACGCGGCACGGTTCCCTGCGCGCGACGGAGAGGAGGCCGAGTCCTGAAAAGTGGGTCTATGGCTCGCTGCACCTTTGAGTGGGTCCCCTGTTAAACATGCAGATTAGAGGAGCTTCTGATAAAGATAATTACAACAGGCTGGCCATTAACTTTCCATTATTAAAGGAAGACCCAAATCTCCCCCCTCTCAAGCTGTTCCTAGTATTAGCAAAACAATAACTTTCCTTTGGAATAATTGTCATTTGAATCGCTGGGGGTCAGGGCCGGCTTTAGACGCCAGCGTCATTTTCGGCTCGGCCAGAAATTTCTCCCCAAATTCATCTCCGGTTTTAAAGGAAGGTGTTACTGACAGAGGACCCAGCCAAGGTGCTCTAGCTCTTTGCCCAGCAGAATAGTCGTTTGTAATTAAGAATTTGGGCCCAAAGTTTAGTAAGACACCTAACGATCCACACATTTTGAGACCAAGTCCGGGGTATAGACAGGCGGGACCATCCGCCCCAAGGTGGCTCAACCCGGGTCACGCGCAACGGGAGGGTCTAAGAGGCGGCTTCCCCTCTGGCACAGAAGCTCGCGCCGCACCTGCAGCCTGGAGTGCCACAAACGCCCCCCCCCCCCCCCCCCCCCCCGCCCCGCCTCGGATAGGGTCTTAGAGTCTCCCTCCGGAGGCAAGTGATTACCGAGAGGACAGACCTCAAGTGGATGGCCTGGAACCCAGAGGTATCAAAAGGCCAGGCGGTAGGAGCCCAACTTCGGTCACCCCACACAGTGACCTCCACACAGAGCAAAGAGCACACTGGTTAACAATCCCTTCGTAAGGATCTTACAAAACCTCTTTTGCAGATGAGAAAAACTGAGGCTTATTAACCCGGTCATACCAGACACGGATAGAAAAACCGGGAAAGCGAAGCTGAAAGAAAGCCGAAGAAGGAGCTGGAATTGCAACTCCAAGGGGACCTTGCAATTCCTGCGCAGGAGCGTCTCTAGAGCCTCCTCCCGCTCCCACTGCAGGAAGCGGCCCTCTGGACCAGGTTGGAGAGATAGATGATAGATTCGGGGTGTCTTCCTTTTTGCAGAGTGGCAGTGGCGGGAGCGCAGCGCCTGAGGACATTGTCACTGTCTCCTCCCCAGGGAGAAGCGCCTCCCCTAACCCCCCTTGCGGCTCTAATCTACGTCCTCACTCCCGCGCCTAGCTGCTGCGGCGGACCTTTGACTTGCTGGCGGAACTCTGCGGGATCCGCTCAAGAGGCCCCGCGCCGGGGAATGGGAACACAGCCACGCGAGCCGGACTAAGCGCCTGGCTCAACGTCCACCAAGGTGCGAGAGCGCTTCCAGTCGTTTAGGAGACTGGGAAAGGAGAGTACGAGCTGGTACCACCCCGAGCCCACCCTCATTCCGCGAGTCCCCTGGTGCCCTGGCAGGTGCGGAGTCTATGGGTGGGCGCAAGGGTTTGGTGAACTTTTCCGCGCCCTGGCTGGATGGAGGGTAGGCTCCTCCCAGCCCCCACCCTCGACAAACAAATCTGCGGCCAGGAGAAGAGCCCTCTGGAGCATCCCCGCCCTGACTTACCCCCAGAGTCGTTTTGGAACCCTAAATCCGTTAAGGGGTCCGGATCTGTCTTCATCAGCCAGGATTATCCGGGATTTAACTAATCAGTAAAGGTTTCTCCGCTCATTATTTTCCAAGAAAGGTTTCCATCCCCTCTCTGTGGCCAACCACGAATGTGTGCTCCATTTACTCTGGCCTCCCACGCGTTCCGGCTTGGCCCAGCGCGGGGCTAACACCGGACCCGGTGTGAGTGGCTCAACTGAGACGCGTCCTCGGCTTTTAGGGAGCCTCCCCTGGCCAGGCTGGCAGCATTAAAATACAATAGGAGTACGGGTGAATAAAATGCATCTCCATGTGAGTGCACAAACAAGCCCTATGGCTCTATTCCTCTTCTGGTTTTCTTCCTGCCTCTCTGGCTACTCCTCGGTTGCGTTTGTGCCCCCCTCCCCCTTAAAGGCTGTGTAGATACTGTTCTGCCCTCTCTACCATCTCCTGCCCTGACCATTCTGCCTGCACACCTGCCCACCCTGAACGTCTTCGCCTGGCGACTTTCTCTGGTCTCCAGAGGCCACTTTGCCCACTAACCAGAGCTGTCAAGGATTAAAACACCCTGAGAAGCAAGCCCTGGATCACCTGCCCCAGGTCTAGAGTGGAATAACTCAGGCATGCATTCTATTCTGCTTCCCAGAGGTCCCCAGCAGGGTGTGCCCCGGTTACTTGCTAATTATCATATCCAAACTGCTTTCTTCCTAAGTGCTGTGAGTGCCCCACCCAGACTCCTGTTCTTGGACTCTGGCACCTCCCTCCAGCTGCTGTGAATGTAGGCTGCTAACAGCTCACCATTGCCCATAATGAGAATTGACCCTGCTGACAAAAGACTTTAACCTACACGCCCCCCATCCACACATTCAGAATGTTTGACTGACTTATATTAGACACAATACAAGGCTACCCCTTGCCTCCAGAGGGACAATTCCCTAGAGCTAGTTCTGCTTCAAACCTCTTTCTGCTCAAGGATCAGGCCAAGGCTCAGCTAGACCTATGAGCACACTCTTGCCCAGCTCCTCCCGCTTCTCTGACTTCCCTAATCCCTGAGACCTCTTCAGCCTCTTCCCCAATAAAGCTCATACATCCATATTCTCTCTCCAGCTCTGCTTCTAGGAACCTGTTCCCACCTTATTTCCCTGCTTCCCTATGGTGTTGCCCAAAAGCATCTCCCAAATAAATGACTTATCCTGGAGTGCTTGACTCAGAGCCCACCTCTGGAGAAACCCAAACTCACACATCCTATTTCTCAGGCTCCCCTGGGCACCATTCTCTCTCCCTCACGTGACATCCCATGATTCAGTCATCATCTGCCTGCCAAGGACTCCCAAATCTGTCTCCAGCGTGGGATGTGCTCCTGCAGTTCAGGCTTACATCAGTGGCCTCCTGGACTTCCGTCCCAGTGTCCCAGGAGTACCACAGGACAGTCCCATCAGCACAGAATGCAACATCTGCCCCTCATGTCTGCATCTCCCCAAGCCTTCTTCAGCTCCACCCCAGGGACCCAAACAGAGCCCTCCCCACCAGGTCTACCTCCAATTACAAAAAATAACACGAGTAACAACAAGGGCTGACATCTCTTGGATTCTTACTATGGGCAGCTAATATTACATATGCCTTATCAAAAGGATCGCATTTCATCCTGACCACAACTCTAAGGGTGGATGCTATTGTTGTCTATGTCTTTCAGGTAAAGAAACAAAGATTGGGGGGGGTAAGTAATCACATAAGTTACCCAAGGTCACCCCACTACCAAGTGGCAGAGCCAGATTTGAACGCAAACACTGTGAGACTAATGCATGGTTCTGCACCACTAGCTAGCCTGCATCCGTCTTCAAGTTCTCTCCCTGCCCATTGCCCCACAATGGGTCTGGCCAAGTGAGCACTTGCTGGAGGGAAATGTATTTGTCAGTCTACGGCTACTCAGTATCCAAACAACTCTTAAGGTCCCCTGCAAGAGGTGCTCTCTTTGTGTGGGATAAGGGGTGGATGCTTTCTCTTCCCACTTTCTGGCAGTTCAGTTATAACCTGGGAGTCCTGGGGCCAGTGCAAAGGGCCAGGTATGTAGTCCTTCCCAGATTCCCCTCACCCCAGTGGAAAAATCTCTTCCACACTCTTGCAGTACTTGATGCTCCTTATGCCATCTTGTCTTACCCTTCAGTTCTTTTGTATCTGTCTTCATCCTTCCATCAGCTTCAGGTGCCCAGGATCAAGTCTCACTCATAATCACATCCCAGAAAAATGCTCCTTATCTTCCAAGACAATGCATTTCTTCATGTGGCTTCTGGATTGGTCTCCTCACATTGGACTAGTGGTTCTCAAAGTGTGGTCTTCAGACCAGCAGGACCAGCATCACCTGGGAACTGGTAGAAAGACAGACCCTGGACCCCACCCAGACTTACTGAATGGAAACTGGGGCTGGGACCCAGCAATCAGTGTTTACGAGCTCTCCAGGGGACTCCACTGCCCCTTCAAGTTTGAGAATCAGGGTCTTCTAGCAATGTTTCATGAACCATGTGTCCTTCTTTGTTTAACAAATATGGTCTGAGCATACAGACCTCATGCTCTGAGGAGCTATGGGGAATGCTTAAGTTCAAGGGTAGGATAACAGTTAACAGCCAGATGTGAACTAAAGGAACCAGTAAATAGGGGCACCAAAAAAAGGAAGAGAAAAACTTTTATTTAAAACGTCTGTATATTAAAAAATATGTTAATAATAAAACTAATAGCCTCCATCAGTGGAGCACTGGCTGTGTGCCAGGTGCTATGCTAAGTGCTTTATATGTATCAATGTATCAATTCATTTAATACGTGCAAAAACCCTGAGGAGGGAAGTCTTTGTGGATGAGAAAACCAAGGCACAGAGCTGTAACTAGTCTGGCAGGCAGTGGAGAAGTCAGGATTTACTGTCAGCCTTGAAGCAGCAAAGTGATAATGGGGAAAATGAAAATGTTCCTCACACTTGTCTGTGGTTCAGGATTGTTTTTGTTTTGATTTCTATGAGCCTGAGGCCTGTAAAAGATTTAATCTGGCACATCTCCAATTGCCATCAATTGATGGTGCTGTGGGTTTGAGGCAGATTTCTGTGAGAGGCTCCTATGCCCATGGTTGGTCTTTAGGTTCTGAGATAATAGGGAAATCCCCCTCTCTTGCTTAGCCTTTCCTTCAATTTAGCTCATCAAAAAGCTCATGGCCACTCTCCTTAATTCCCATCTGTAAGTCAAACGAACTCCAAGACCAAATTAAACTCAGGAGAGAGCATAGCATCCAGCACCTGAGCTGGGATCCCCAGGGCAAAGAGAAGACATGACCGAAGGTGTGCGTGGCCTCCCCAAGTGGGAGGAAGAGACTCTGGCAGGTGTGTTGTTTGGGCATGGAATGCAGTGAAAGGGTAATGGCATAGATCATGTCAACCAAAAGGTCATGGGAAGGGGACACTAAGGGCAGGCAGGAGCTGTTGAAGAGTTTCATTTCCAGCATTAAACAAGCATTAGGTCATCTACTGGTGGAGAAAACTCTCTGGCAGCAAATGATAATGTACTTGTAATGGATTTGTAATGAGGTAAATATGTGATCACCATCCAGGTCCACACCTAGGCTGATGCTCTGGGTGAAGGTAAGAACGGCTCTGCCAGGGAGGGATGACTGCAGTTTCCACCAGCTCCAGGGGGCCTCTCCTAGGACACAGACACTTCCCATTTGAAGGAGGTCCTCGCTCCTGCGACAGTGCTTAGCTCTGTCAGCTCTCTTGGAGATACCTGCCACATTTGTAATTATTCATTTGTCCACAGGATTACTGCAATTTGCCTATACCCTTACCAGATGCTATAGCTGGCACTGTCTGAGGGCTGCCCACCAGTCCCCAACATCACCTGCAGCATCTGTGGACAGTTCCCAAACACACCAACAGCATCCTGCCTCAGCACCTGCAACTCTGCCTGATGATGTTCTCAGGCCCTAGGAGTGCAGTGGCCAGGCTGGGATCCAGGGAGGCAATGGCCGCAGCAACAACCTTCCAAGGATGACTGGGAGGTGGTGGTAATACCAAAGCATCTTTGTCAAATGGAGCAACAAGACTGGGGGCATTCTGCATGGTCACTCCAAAGGTCCCATCAGGATTGAGCCCCAGCAAACCCCACTCATTACCACAGACTTCCTTGTGTCCTCCCCCTCTCCCCTACCAGAGCTGCCTTGTTTCACCTTCCAGATAAACTATTTCATCTCAGTCCCTGTCTCAGGGTCTGCTCTGGGGACCCAAACCTGGATAGTGAATAAGCTCCACAAAAGCAGGTTTGGGCAGGCCTGGCAGCACCATATACTGGGTGCCTGGCACATGGCTGGCACAGAGTGAGTGCTTCCAGAAGGTCTGCAGAGTAAAAGAATCCAAGGATATGATGCATATGAACCATGTGTCTGTTGCCAAAACCAGCTCCTCCCCATCTACTCAGCACTCTTTCTCAAGAGTCCCCTCCCCGAATGCTAAAGGCCTGGTCCCCAAGGAAGATGGGCTGAAAGCACATCTCCATGGCAACTTTGGCACTTGGGGCAGAAAGGAGCCCAACATTGGAACTTATAGCCCAGCCCTGGGACTGGTCATCCTGCCTAGTGCCTCTTTTCACAGAGCTGTTGTGTTCACTGCTGCCAACCAAGGTTTTGAAATGTGTGGCACCAAGCCACCAACCACCCTACAACTGTATTTTCATTTGTGCTAGGTTTTTGCCTATGAGGCTAAAGGAAGTGGCATAGAGGCTGGGGTGGGTATGGGACTTGTGGTGATCCAGGCCCGAGGCAGGATGGGGCTGGAGCAAGCCATCTGTGCTCTGTCAGCCTGGACAAAGGACTACAACATGTCTGTTTGATTATTGAATCTTACTCGTTCTAGCTCACTCCCCCTAAACACACTAATTAACCAGACATCCTCAAGTCAACTAGAGAAATTCTTATTAAAGAGGAGAGGAGGAAGCATAAAAAGGAGAAGGTATGACAGTGAAACCCACCACCACCACCCCTGGCAGACACGGGCTGCCATATGATTTAAATCAGCCCCTACTGAACACAACAAAGATGTCAATGTGCATCTCCCCAGAGAGAGAGGAAGTGGCAAACACTGAGACGTTTTATTCTTTACACCACCATTATAGCCAAGGCTTTCATCTGCAAAGGGGGGGAAGTATTTGGAGATGGTTTGTGTTCTTGGTCCTCTCACGCTTGGAGAGACTTTCATCTCATGTTCCTCACATGCTGGGAGCTCACTGGTGATTCTCCAGCCTGGGGTCTCCTGTATTTCAATTTTTCTGGAAATTATCAGATTTTATCCTTTTTAATATTGCTCCTCCATTCCTTCTAGGTTGTCCTTTCTGAGCTCCAGTCACTCTTTGGCTGGGCTTTCTCAGTTTCTCCTCCATGACTCTTAAGCCTCTTTCATGTCTTCTGTCCTCCAATCGTTTTGCTACAGCTCTAACTTGACATTCCCTAACCTCTTTTCAATTGTGCCTAATCTACTTTGTAATCAGTCCATTGTGTTTTAAGTTTAAGACTGTATTTTTTATTTCTGTCTGATTTAAACCCACTCATTTTAGAGTCACCATCAGTGTTCAGTATCTGAAGCATTTAGAGGTCAAATTCTGTCATTTGTTCTTTCCGCTGGCTCCTGCTCACAGTAGTTTTGTTTTTATTTTTATTTTTATTAAGACTTTAGGTTTTTTAGAGCAGTTTTAGATTCACAGAGAAATTGAGCAGAAGTACACAGAGTTCCCATATACCCCCTGCCCCCCCCACATGCACAGCCTCTCCAACTATCAACATCCCCCCCATTCAATGAACCTACACCAACAAATCATTATCACCCAAAGTCCATAGTTTACATTTAGTTCACTCTTCATGTTGTACATTCCGTGGGTTTGGACAAATGTATAATGACATGTATCCACCATTCCAGTATCATATAGAGTATTTTCACTGCCCTAAGAATCCTCTCAGCTGCACCTGTTCATCCCTCCCTCCCTCTAAGTCCTAGTAACCACTGATTTTACTGTTTCCATAATTTTTCCTTTTCCAGAATATCATATAGTTGGAATTGTATGTTATGTAGCCCCTTTAAATTGGCTTCATTCACTTAGTAATATGCTCTTAAGTTTCTTCCATGTCTTTTCATGGCTTGACAGTTCATTTCTTTTTTGTGCTGAATAATTCTCCATTGTCTGGAGGTACCATAGTTTACTTATCCATTCACCTCCGGAATGATATCATAGTTGCATCCAAGTTTTAGCAATTATGAATGAAGCTGCTATAAACATCTATGTGCAGGTTTTTGTATAGACATAAGTTTTCAATTCCTTTGCATAAATATTAACAAGTGCAATTGCTGGATCTTACGGTGAAAGTATTTTTAGTTCTCTAAGAAACCACCAAACTGTCTTCCAAAATGATTGAACCATTCTACATTCCCAGCAGCAATGAATGGCAGTTCCTAAGGCTCCACATTGTCACCAGGATCATCAGTGTAACAGCAGTGTTGTCCGTGTACTGGATTTTGGCCATTCTAACAGCTATGTAGTGGTATCTCACCATTGATTTAATCTGCATTGCCTTGATGACATATGATGTCATATGATTTTTTCACATGCTTATTTCACATCTATATATCTTCTTCGGTGAGGTGTCTGTCTTTGGCCTATTTCTTAATCAGATTGTTTTCTTATTGTTGAGATTTAAGAGTTCTTTGTACATTTTGAGTAAGTCTTTTATCAGATGTTTGTTTTGCAAATATTTTATCACTGTTTGTGGTTTGTCTTCTCATTCTCCTGACATTGTGTTTCACAGAGCAGAAGTTTCTAATTCTAATGAATTATATCTTTCATGGATAATACCTTTGTATTTAAATAGTCATCACCATACCCAAGGTCATCTAGGGTTTCTCCTCTGTTATCTTCCAAAAGTTTTATAATTTGTATTTTATATTTAGCTCTATGATCCATCTTGAGTTACTTTTTGTGAAGGATGTAAGGTGAGGGCCTAGATATTTTTTTGCATATTGATCTCCAGTTATTCCAGCACCATTTGTTGAAGGGATTATCTTTGCTCCATTGTATCACCTTCACTCTTTTGTCAATGATCAGTTAACTGTATCTATGAGGATCTATTTCTGGGCTTTCTTTCATGAAATTGATCTATTTGTTTATTCTTTTGACAATACCAAATTGTCTTGATTACTGTAGCTTTATGGTGAGTCTTGAAGTCAGGGAGTTCCAGTCCTCCAATTTTGTTCTTCTGCATCGATACTAAGTTGGCCATTCTTGGTCTTTTGCCTCTCCATATAAACTATAGAACAACCCTGTTGATATTCAAAAAATAATGCTGGTATTTTTATTGTGACTACAATGAATCAATAGAGAAATTTGGGAAGAACTGACATCATGACACTATTAAGTCTTCCTATCCGTGAACACGAAATTTCTCTCCATTTGTTTAATTCTTCTTTAATTTCATTTATCAGAGTCTTCTTTTTATCCTCATATAAATCTTGTACATATTTTATTAGATTTATACCTAAGTATTTCATTTTGGTGATGCTAATGTAAATGATACTATGCTTTTAATTTCAAATTCTAATTGTTCATTGCTGGTACATAAAAAACAATTGATTGTTGAATTTTAACCTTATATTCTGCAACCTTGCTATAATTACTTTTTAGTTCCAGGAAATTTTTTTTCTGATTCTTTTGTTTGCTACATATATAATCATGTCATCTGGGAACAAAGGTGGTTTTCTTTGCAATCTGTATGCCTTTTATTTCCTTTTCTTGTCTTAATGCTTTAGCAAGGATTTTTAGTACAATGCTGAAAAGGTGTGGTGAGTGGGGACATCCTTGCCTTATTCCAGATCTTAGTGGAAAAGCTTCTAGTATCTCACCATTAAGTATGATATTACCCTGAACTCTGACAACATAACACAGAGAATGAGCCTCAGTCAGGCTAGGCAAGTTCCCCAAACGCTACCCCCCCATAATGCAGATGAGTCACATTGGGCTGCATGATGGGTGTGCCTGAGATCCAGCCACCCCAAACAAAGACCAAGCTGCAAGAGTGCAATCCCCATAGGCAAGCAGTTTGAACCATGCTCTCCTTGAACCAGGCTGAGGGAGAGCCCCAAACCCCACATTCTCTGGGGAGTAACCATAGCCCTATCACACCTGGCAGACACATGCAGCACACACAGGGATGGCAGCCAGGGAACACTGCACTTTTGGGCCACATGGAGCAGCCTCTATGCAAGACCACTCCTTCAGGACTGAGGGAAGTAGCTGTTTTGCCTAATATATATAGATAAAAAACAGGCAAAATGAGGAGAAAGAGGAATATATTTCAAGCCAAAGAACAAGGCAAATCCCCAGAAAAAGACCTTAAGGAAATGGAGATAAGCAACCTATGTCTTAAAGAGTTCAAAGTATTGGTCATAAAGATTCTCACTGATATCAAGAGAAGAATGAATGAAAACAGTGAGAACTTCAACAAAGAGATAGAAAATATAAGAAAATATGAAACAAGTTATAACAAGTGAAAAATAACTAGAGGAGTTCAACAGCAGAATGGATGAATTAACACAAATCAGTGAGCTGGAAGACAAAGCAATGTAAAATATCCAGACAGAACAGCAAAATAAAAAAATTTTTTTAAAAAGTTAAAAGAAGTAAGGATTCCTTAAAGGACCTCAGACACAACATTAGATGGAATAATGTTCACATTATACAGGTCCCAGCAGGAGAAGAGAAAGTGAAAGGGCCGGAAAAATTTGAAGACATAATGTCTGAAAACTTTCCTAATCTGGGGAAGGAAACACACATACAGGTCCATGAATCCCAGAGAGTTTCAAATAAGATAAACACAAAAAGAAGTACACCAAGAAATATTATCATTAGAATGGTAAAAGGTAAGGATAAAGAGAGAATCTTAAAGCAGCAAGAGGAAAGCAACAAATTATATACAAGGAAAACACCATAAGGCTATCAGCAGGTTTATAAGCAGAAACTTTTCAAGCCAGAAGTAAGTGGCATAACATATTTAAGTGCCCAATGGAAAAACTGTCAACCAGGAATTCTCTACCCACAAAGACTGTCATTCAGAATTGAGGGAGAAATCAAGAGTTTTCCAGATAACAAAAGCTAAAGGAATTCATCACCACTAAAGCAGCCTCACAAGAAACATTAAAGGAACTTCTCTAAGCTGAAAAGAAAAGGAACTAATGAATAATAAGAAAACATAAAAAGTAAAAGTCTCACTGGAAAAGGTAAACAAAAAAATAAAGGTTGGGGGGAGGAGCAAGATGAAAGAGGAGTGGAAACCTAAATTTCGTCTGGTCCCAGGAATTCAGCTAGATAGGGATCAAACCATTCTGAACACCTATGAACTCAACAGGGCTCTCTGAACAGAAAAGCGACCACTTTCTGGAAGGTAGGACGTGAGGAGAAGTGAATCCGAGGCGATATTTGGGAAGATAGACGGTGGGGGAGGGGGGGGCTCCGTCATCTGCTACTGGCAAGTGATAGAGCTGTGGAGCACAAAATCGGAACTTTTAGCAGTTGGCTCCGCTGAGGGATATCACTGCAGTGGCTAAGCAGGGGGTGGAACCCTCTCTGGGACAGTGTGGTCTCAGGACCCTCGGGGGTCACAGAAAGACTGGGGGTGTCTGAGTGCGGCAGAGCTCCCAGGTGTCAGAGCCGGGAAGCTGGCTGCAGAGACTGAGCTGACGTGCGGGCTCTCAGCTTGGGGTTGCCATAAACCGTGATCTGCAGCACAGTCGGGCCACTGCTCTCCCAGCAGGGACCCAACAAGCGGGAGATCTGGGGAAACTCCCCTTGCTCCCGTGAGAGGAGCAGCACAGGAGCGCACCACAGGGATGTGCTGGGTTTGGAGACTGCACATGGGGTTGTATGCCAGAGATAGAAACACGCAGTCACAGGCTGGGTGAGCACAGAGTGCAGCCGGAGACGGGGGAGACGAGGGCTCTCGGGGGGCTCACTGAGGAGTGGGGCCCCAAGTTCTCAGGTCCTTCAGGCGAGAGATTGGGAGGCCACCATTCTCACGATCCTCCAAAGACGTAGGGAAAGCTTGCAGGGAACAAAAGCTTCCGAGAGCAAACCCGAGGAGGTTACTTAGCTCGGACAGGCAAGGGCGGGGACAATTCTGCCTCCCGCAAAGACATTTTGGAACCATGGCAACAGGCCCCTCCCCCAGAAGATCAGCAAGAACAGCCAGCCAAGTCCAAGTTTACCGATCAATGAGAATGGCAGAACGCCAATGCTAGGGGAATACTACACATAGAATTCATGTCTTTTTTCCCATGACTCTTCAGTCTTCAAATATAACTTTTTTTTAACTTTCTTCTTTATTTTTGGAAATTTTCATTTTTGCTTTGTCAACCAACATCTTATCAATCCTTTTTTAAAAAATCTTTTTTATTTTTCATTTTTAGAGTCATATTCTATCCCTTCATAGTAGTTAACCTTATTTTTGAGATATATATATAAGTTGTTCTCCTTAAAATTTTGGGATACAGTTTCTTCTAACAAACCAAAATATACCCTAAATCTCTAATGTCTGGTTTTGTTCTAGTCTCCTGCCTGATCACATTCTCTCCCTTTTTTTTTTTTAAATCCTCTTCTTTCTTTCTTCAACCAACTTCTTATCTATCAATTCCTTTTATAAAATCTTTTATAATTTTCATCTTTAGAGTCATATTCTATCCCTTCATCATATTAACCCTTATATTTGTACATATGTAAGTTTTTCATTCTTTAAAATTATGGGAGGCACTTTCTTCTAACAGACCAAAATACGCCCAAAATCTAGTGTGTGGCACTGATCTATGCATCAGCCTGTCATATTTGATCATATTTTGGGGTTGGTTTTTTTTTTGTTTTTTTTATCTTTTTCTTTTTTTTTTCTTCTTTCTTTCTTTCCCTTTCTTTCTCCCTGCTTTCAAGTCTCTTCTGATTTGTTTAGTGTATATTTTTCTGCAGTTGTTGTTACCTTGTTAGCATTTTGATCTCTCATTCATCTATTGTCCTCTGGACAAAATGACAAGACGGAAAAATATCACCTCAAAAAAAAAAAGAAAGAAAAAGAGGCAGTACCGACTGCCAGGGACCTAAACAATAAGAACAATAGGAAGGTGTCGGAACTAGAGTTCAGAATGATGATTTTAAAGACACTAGCTGGGCTACAAAAAAGCATGGGAGATATGGAGAAAACCTTTCTGGAGAAATAAAACAACTAAAATCTAAACAAGTTGAAATCAAAAAGGCTATTAATGCAGTGCAATCAAAAATGGAGGCTCTAACTACCAAGATAATGAGGCAGAAGAGAGAATTAGTGATTTAGAAGACCAAATGATGGAAAATAAAGAAGCTGAGAAAAAGAAAGAAAAACAACTACTTGAACACGAGAGAAGAATTCGAGAGATAAGTGATACCACAAGATGAAACAATATTAGAATAATTGGGATCCCAGAAGAAGAAGAAAGAGAGAGAGGGGCACAAGGTATATTGGAGCAAATTATAGCAGAGAACTTTGATAACTTGGGGAAGGAAACAGGCATCAAAATCCAGGGGGCACAGAGAACCCCTCTCAAAATCAATAAAAATAGGTCAACACCCCGACATCCAATAGTAAAACTTACGAGTTTCAGAGACAAAGAGAAAATCCTGAAAGCAGCTCGGGATAAGAGATCTGTAACCTACAATGGTAGAAACATTAGACTGGCAACACATGTAACCACAGAGACCTGGCTGGCCACAAACAACTGGCATGATATATTCAGAGCAATAAATTAGAAAAATATGCAGCCAAGAATACTACATCCAGCTAGGCTGTCATTGAAAATAGAAGGAGAGATAAAAAGTTTCCAGGACAAGCCAAAACTAAGGGAATTTGCAAACATGAAACCAGCCCTACAAGAAATATTGAAAGGGGTCCTCTAAGCAAAGAGAGAGCCTAAAAGTAACATAGACCAGAAGGAACAGACAGTATACAGTAACAGTCATTTTACAGGCAATACAATGGCACTAAATTAATATCTTTCAATAGATACCCTGAATGAAAATGGGCTCAATGCCTCAATCAAAAGACACAGGCTATCAGGTTGGATAAAAAAACAAGACCCATCGATATGCTGTCTGCAAGACACTCATTTTAGACCCAAAGACACCCCCAGATTGAAAGTGAGGGGGAGGAAAACAATTTACCATGCTAATGCACACCAAAAGAAAGCTGGGGTGGCAATCCTCATATCAGACGAATTAGATTTTAAAACAAAGACTGTAATAAGAGATGAGGAAGGACACTATATCCTACTTAAAGGGTCTATCCAACAAGAAGATCTAACAATTGTAAATATCTATGTCCCAAACATGGGAGGAGCCAATTATATAAGGCAATTAATAACAAAAGAAAAGAAACACATTGACAACAATACAATAATAGTGGGGGACTTTAACACCCCCCTGACTGAAAAGGACAGATCATCTAAGCAAAAGATCAACAAGGAAATAAAGGATTTAAATGACACACTGGACCAAATGGACTTCACAGATATATTCAGAACATTCTAACCCAAAGCAACAGAATACACATTCTTCTCTAGTGCCCATGGAACATTCTCCAGAATTGATCACATCCTAGGTCACAAATCAGGTCTCAACCGGTACCAAAAGATTGGGATCATTCCCTGCATATTTTCAGACCACAATGCTTTGAAACTAGAACTCAATCACAAGAGGAAAGTCAGAAAGAACTCTAATACATGGAGTTTTCATGGAAACCAATTGGTTTCATGGAAACCAATAAAAATGAAAACACATTGTTCAAAATCTTTGGAATGCAGCAAAGGCAGTCCTAAGAAGAAAATATATAGCAATACAAGCCTTTCTCAAGAAACAAGAAAGGTCTCAAATATACAAACTAACCTACACCTATAGGAGCTAGAGAAAAAAGAGCAAATAAAGCCTAAACCCAGCAGGAAAAGAGAAATAATAAAGATCAGAGCAGAAAGCAATGAACTAGAAACCAAAGGAACAGTAGAACAGATCAACGAAACTAGGAGCTGGTTCTTTGAAAGAATTAACAAGATTGATAAACCCCTGGCCAGTCTTATCAAAAAGAAAAGAGAAAGGACCGAAATCAACAAAATCATGAATGAAAGAGGAGAGATCACAACCAACACCAAAGAAATACAAACAATTATAAGAACATATGATGAGCAACTCTATGCCAGCAAATTAGATAATCTGGAAGAATGGATACAATCCTAGAGATGTATCAACTACCAAAACTGAACCAGGAAGAAAGAGATAACCTGAACAGACCTATAACCACTAAGGAAATTGAAGCAGTCATCAAAAATCTTCCAACAAACAAAAACACAGGGCCAGATGGCTTCCCAGGGGAATTCTACCAAACATTTAAAGAAGAATTAATACCTATCCTTCTGAAACTCTTCCAAAAAATAGAAATGGAAGGAAAACTTGCAAACACGTTTTATGAGGCCAGCATTACCTTGATCCCCAAACCAGACAAAGACCCCATCCAAAAGGAGAATTACAGACCAATATCGGTGATGAACATGGATACCAAAATTCTCACGAAAATACTAGCCAATAGGATCCAACAGTATATTAAAAGGATTATTCACCACAACCAAGTGGAATTTATCCCTGGCTGAAAAGTTGGCTCAACATCCGCAAATCAATCAATGTGATACAATACATTAATAAAAGAAAGAACAAAAACCATATGATCCTCTCAAGAGAAGCAGAAAAAAGCATTTGTCAAAGTAGAGCGTCCTTTCTTGATCAAAACTCTTCAGAGTGTAGGGATAGAGGGTACATATCTCAATATCAAAAAAGCCATCTATAAAAAGGATGGGCCAGAAAATTATTGGGCCATATATAAAAAACCAACAGCGAATATCATCCTCAAGGGGGAAAAACTGAGAGCAATCGCCCTAAGGTCAGGAACATGGCAGGGATGTCCACTATCACCACTGCTATTCAACATAGTATTAGAAGTCCTAGCCACAGCAATCAGACAACAAAAAGAAATAAAAGGCATCCAAATCAGCAAAGAAGAAGTCAAACTCTCACTCTTTGCAGATGATATGATACTGTATGTGGAAAACCCAAAAGACTCCACCCCAAAACTGCTAGAACTCATACAGGAATTCAGTCAAGTGGCAGGATATAAAATCAATGCACAGACATCAGTGGCATTCCTATACACCACCAACAAGACAGAAGAAAGAGAAATTAAGGAGTCGATCCCATTTACAATTGCACCCAAAATCATAAGATACCTAGAAATAAATCTAACCAAAGAGGCAAAGGATCTGTACCCAGAAAACAATAAAATACCCATGAAAGAAATTGAAGAAGACACAAAGAAATGGAAAAATGTTCCATGCTCATGGAGTGCAAGAACAAATATTATGAAGATGCCAATGCTACCTAGAGCAATCTACACATTCAATGCAATCCCCATCAAAATACCATCCACTTTTTTCAAAGAAATGGAACAAATAATCCTAAAATGTGTATGGAACCAGAAAAGACCCCGAATAGCCAGAGGAATGTTGAAAAAGCAAAGCACAGCTGGCGGCATCACAATTCTGGATTTCCAGCTCTATTACAAAGCTGTCATCATCAAGATAGTATGGTACTGGCACAAAAACAGACACATAGATCAATGGAACAGAATCGAGAGCCCAGAAATGGACCCTCAACTTTATGGTCAACTAATCTTCGACAAAGCAGGAAAGAATGTCCAGTGGAAAAAAGACAGTCTCTTCAACAAATGGTGTTGGGAAAATTGGACAGCCACATGCAGAACAATGAAACTGGACCATTTCCTAACACCACACACAAAAACAGACTCAAAATGGTTGAAAGACTTCAGTGTGAGACTGGAGTCCATCAAAATCCTAAAGGAGAACACAGGAGCAAAATCTTTGACCTCAGCTGCAGCAACTTCTTCCCAGAAACATCGCCAAAGGCAAGGGAAGCAAGGGCAAAAATGAACTATTGGGACTTCATCAAGATCAAAAGCTTTTGCAAAGCAAAAGAAACAGGCAACAAAACCAAAAGACAACCGAGAGAATGGGAGAAGATATTTGCAAATGACATATCAGATAAAGGGCTAGTATCCAAAATCTATAAAGAACTTCTTAAACTCAACACCCAAGGAACAAATGATCCAATCAAGAAATGGGCAAAAGACATGAACAGACATTTTTCCAAAGAAGACATCCAAATGGCCAACAGACACATGAAAAAGTGTTCAAAATTCCTCGGCATCAGGGAAATCCAAATCAAAACCTCAATGAGATACCACCCCACACCAGTCAGAATGGCTAAAATTAATAAGTCACAAAATGACAGATGTTGGCATGGATGCGGAGAAAGGGGAACCCTCCTACACTGTTGGTGGGGATGCAAGCCGGTGCAGCCCCTCTGGAAAACAGTATGGAAGTTCCTCAAAAAGTTGAAAATAGACCTAACATATTATCAAGCAATTGCACAACTGGGTATTTACCCCAAAGATACAAATGTAGGGATCCGAAGGGGTACGTGCTCCCCGATGTTTATAGCAGCAATGTCCACAATAGCCAAACTATGGAAAGAGCCTAGATGTTCCTCAACAGATAAATCGGTAAGGAAGATGTGGTATATATACAATGGAATACTATGCAGCCATCAAAAGGAAGGAAATCTTCCCATTTGTAACAACGTGGATGGAACTGGAGGGTATTAGGCTGAGTGAAATAAGTCAATCAGAGAAAGACATGTATCATACGACCTCACTGATATGAGGAATTCTTAATCTTAGGAATCAAACTGAGGGTTGCTGGAGTGGTGGGGGGTGGGAGGGATGGGGTGGCTGAGTGATAGACATTGGTGAGGGTATGTGCTATGGTGAGTGCTGTGAATTGTGTAAGACTGTTGAATCACAGACCTGTACCTCTGAAACAAATAATACATTATATGTTAAAAAAAGAAAGAAAGAAAGAAGATAGCAGGAAGGGAAGCATGAATGGGGGGAAATCAGAGGGGGAGATGAACCATGAGAGACTGTGGACTCTGTGAAACAAACTGAGGGTTCTAGTGGGGAGGGGGGTGGAGGCATGGGTTAGCCTGGTGATGGGTATTAAAGAGGGCACGTTCTTCATGGAGCCCTGGGTGTTATACGCAAACAGTGAATCATGGAACACTATATCAAAACTAATAATGTAATACATGGTGATTAACACAACATAATAAAATAAATAATGGTAGGGATAAACCACTTATAAAACAAGTATGATAGGTAAAAGAGAAATAAAATTAATTCCAAATACAATAATTAGTTAAGGATAAAAAAATAAAAAGATGTAAAATCTGTCATCAAATATATGGAAATGTACATGGGGTAAAAGTATAAAGCTTTCCAATATGTTCAAAAGTAGTTACTGTCAAAATAAATAAGAGACTGTTATATACATAATATATTATAAATGAACCTCATGATAAAAACAAAGAAAAAATTACATATAGTAAATACACACAAAAAGAGGCAAAGGATTCTAAACGTAAATAAAGAAAACAAACCACAAGTAAAGAAAGGAACAGAAAGGAACTACAAAAACAGCTAGAAAACAATTAACAAAATGGCAATAAGTACATACCTATCAATATTTACTTTAAATGTAAATGGGTTAATTTCTCTTATCAAAAGACAAAGGTTGGCTAAATATAAATTTTTTTAAATTTTTTATTGTTATGTTAATCACCATATATTACATCATTAGTTTTTGATGTAGTGTTCCATGATTCATTGCTTGTTCATAACACCCAGTACTCAATGCAGAATGTGCCCTCTTTAATACCCATCACCGGGCTAACTCATCCACCTCCCCTCCTCCCTTCTAGAACCCTCAGTTTGTTTTTCAGAGTCCATCATCTCTCATGGTTCGTCTCCCCCTCTGACTTACTCCCCTTCATTCTTCCTCTCCTGCTATCTTCTTCTTTTTCTTTTTTCTTAAAACATGTTGCATTGTTTCAGAAGTACAGATCTGTGATTCAACAGTCTTGCACAATTCACAGCGCTGACCGTAGCACATACCCTCCCCAATATCTATCACCCAGCCACCCCATCCCTCCCACCCCCAACCACTCCAGTAACACTCAGTTTGTTTCCTGAGATTAAGAATTCCTCATATCAGTGAGGTCATATGATACATGTCTTTCTCTGATTGACTTATTTCACTAAGCATAACACCCTCCAGTTCCATCCACGTCGTTGCAAATGGCAAGATCTCATTCCTTTTGATGGCTGCATAATATTCCATTGTGTATATATACCACCTCTTCTTTATCCATTCATCTGTCGATGGACATCTTGGCTCTTTCCACAGTTTGGCTATTGTTGCTATAAACATTGGGGTGCATGTACCCCTTCGGGTCCCTACATTTCTTTTTTGTGCTAAATAGCCAGTAGTGCAATTGCTGGATCGAATGGTAGCTCTAATTTCAACTGTTTGAGGAACCTCCATACTGTTTTCCAGAGTGGTTGCAACAGCTTGCATTCCCACCAACAGTGTAGGAAGCTTCCCCTTTCTCCACATCCCCGCCAACATCTGTCGTTCCCTGACTTGTTAATTTTAGCCATTCTGACGGGTGTGAGGTGGTATCTCATTGAGGTTTTGATTTGGATTTCCCTGATGCCGAGCGATGTTGAGCACTTTTCACGTGCCTGTTGGCCATTTGGATGTCTTCTTTGGAAAAATATCTGTTCATGTCTTCTGCCCATTTCTTGATTGGATTATTTGTTCTTTGGCTGTTGAGTTTGATAAGTTCTTTATAGATTTTGGATACTAGCCCTTTATCTGATAGGTCATTTGCAAATATTTTCTCCCATTCTGTCGGTTGTCTTTTGGTTTTGTGGACTGTTTCTTTTGCTGTGCAAAAGCTTTTTATCTCGATGAAATCCCAATAGTTCATTTTTGCCCTGGCTTCCCGTGCCTTTGGCGATGTTTCTAGGAAGAAGTTGCTGTGGCTGAGGTCGAAGAGGTTGCTACCAGTGTTCTCCTTTAGGATTTTGATGGACTCCTGTCTCAAGCTTAGGTCTTTCAACCATCTGGAGTCTATTTTTGTGTGTGGTGTAAGGAAATTGTCCAGTTTCATTGTTCTGCATGTGGCTGTCCATTTGTTGAAGAGACTGTCTTTTTTCCATTGGACATTCTTTCCTGCTTTATCAAAGATAAGTTGACCATAGAGTTGAGGGTCCATTTCTGGGCTCTCTATTCTGTTTCATTGATCTATGTGTCTGTTTTTGTGCCAGTATCATACTGTTTTGATGATGACAGCTTTGTAAGAGAGCTAGAAGTCCGGAATTGTGATGCCGCCAGCTTTGCTTTTCTTTTTTAATATTCCCCTGGCTATTCGGGGTCTCTTCTGGTTCCATACAAATTTTAGGATTATTTGTTCCATTTCTTTGAAAAAAGTGATGGTATTTTGATGGGGATGGCATTGAATATGTAAATTGCTCTAGGTAGCATTGACATCTTCACAATGTTGGTTCTCCCAATCCATAAGCATGGAACATTTTTCCATTTCTTTATGTCCTCTTCAATTTCTTTCATGAGTATTTTAAACTTTTCTGAGTACAGATCCTTTCCCTCTTTGGTTAAATTGATTCCTAAGTATCTTATGGTTTTGGGTGCAATTGTGAATGGGATCGACTACTTGATTTGTCTCTCTTCTGTCTGGTTGTTGGTGTATAGGAATGCCACTGATTTCTGTGCATTGATTTTATATCCTGCCACTTGACTGAATTCCTGTATGAGTTCCAGCAGTTTTGGGGTGGAGTCTTTTGGGTTTTCCACATACAGTATCATATCATCTGCAAAGAGTGAGAGTTTGACTTCCTCTTTGCCGATTTGGATGCCTTTTATTTCTTTTTGTTGTCTGATTGCTGTGGCTAGGACTTCTAATACTATGTTGAATAGCAGTGGTGATAGTGGACATCCCTGCCGCGTTCCTGACCTTAGGGGAAAAGATCTCAGCCTTTCCCCATTCAGAATGATATTCGCTGTAGGTTTTTCATAGATGGGTTTTATGATATTGAGGTATGTACCCTCTATCCCTATACTCTGAAGAGTTTTGATCAAGAAAGGATGCTGTACTTTGTGAACTGCTTTTTCTGCATCTATTGAGAGGATCATATGATTCTTGTTCTTTCTTTTGTTAATGTATTGTATCACGTTGATTGATTTGCAGATGTTGAACCAGCCTTGCAGCCCAGGGATAAATCCCACTTGGTGGGGTGAATAATCCTTTTAATGTACTGTTGGATCCTATTGGCTAGTATTTTGGTGAGAATTTTGGCATCCATGTTCATCAAGGATATTGGTCTGTAATTCTCCTTTTTGATGGGGTCTTTGTCCCGTTTTGGGATCAAGGTAATGCTGGCCTCATAAAATAAGTTCGGAAGTTCTCCTTCCATTTCTATTTTTTGGAACAGTTTCAGGAAAATAGGCATTAATTCTTCTTTAAATGTCTGATAGAATTCCCCCGGGAAGCCATCTGGCCCTGGGCTCTTGTTTCTTGGGAGATTTTTGATGACTGCTTCAATTTCCTTAGTGGTTATAGGTCTGTTCACGTTTTCTATTTCTTCCTGGTTCAATTTTGGTAGTTGATACATCTCTAGGAATGCACCCATTTCTTCCAGGTTATCTTATTTGTTGGCATAGATTTGCTCATAATATGTTCTTACAATTGTTGTATTTCTTTGGTGTTGGTGGTGATCTCTCCTCTTTCATTCATGATTTTGTTGATTTGGGTCATTTCTCTTTTCTTTTTGATCAGTCTGGCCAGGGGTTTATCAATCTTGTTAATTCTTTCAAAGAACCAGCTCCTAGTTTCGTTGATCTGTTCTACTGTTCTTTTGGTTTCTAGTTCATTGATTTCTGCTCTGATCTTTATGATTTCTCTTCTCCTGCTGGGTTTAGGCTTTATTTGCTGTTCTTTCTCCAGCTCCCTTAGGTGTAGAGTTAGGTTGTGTATTTGAGACCTTTCTTGTTTCCTGAGAAAGGCTTGTATTGCTATATACTTTCCTCTCAGGACTGCCTTTGCTCTATCCCAAAGATTTTGCACAGTTGTGTTTTCATTTTCATTAGTTTCTATGAAATTTTTTAATTCTTCTTTAATTTCCTGGTTGACCCATTTATTCTTTAGTAGGATGCTCTTTAGCCTCCATGCATTTGAGTTCTTTCCGACTTTCCTCTTGTGATTGAGTTCTAGTTTCAAAGCATTGTGGTCTGAAAATATGCAGGGAATGATCCCAAACTTTTGGTACCAGTTGAGACCTGATTTGTGACCTAGGATGTGATCAATTCTGGAGAATGTTCCATGGGCACTAGAGAAGAATGTGTATTCCGTTGCTTTGGGATGGAATGTTCTGAGTATGTCTGTGAGGTCCATTTGGTCCAGTGTGTCATTTAAAGTCTTTATTTCCTTGTTGATCTTTTGCTTAGATGGTCTGTCCATTTCAGCAGGGGGTGTTAAAGTCCCCCACTATTATTGTATTGTTGTCAATGTGTTTCTTTGCTTTTGTTATTAATTGCCTTATATAATTGGCTGCTCCCATGTTCGGGGCATAGATATTTACAATTGTTAGATCTTCTTGTTGGATAGACCCTTTAAGTAGGATATAGTGTCCTTCCTCACCTCTTATTACAGTCTTTGTTTTAAAATCTAGTTTGTCTGATATAAGGATTGCCACCCCAGC
Organism: Zalophus californianus; assembly: GCF_009762305.2. NCBI lineage: Eukaryota > Metazoa > Chordata > Mammalia > Carnivora > Otariidae > Zalophus > Zalophus californianus. The sequence goes on along the minus strand of NC_045602.1, from coordinate 89,721,124 downwards.
TTTCTTTTGGTGTCCATTAGCATGGTAAATGGTTTTCCACCCCCTCAGTTTCAATCTGGGGGTGTCTTTGGGTCTAAAATGAGTCTCTTGCAGACAGCATATGGATGGGTCTTGTTTTTTAATCCAATCTGATAGCCTGTGTCTTTTGATTGGGGCATTGAGCCCATTTATATTCAGGGTAACTATTGAACGGTCTGAATTTAGTGCCATTGTATTGCCCGTAAGGTGACTGTTACTGTATGTTGTCTGTGTTCCTTTCTGATCTTTGCTGCTTTTAGGCTCTCTCTTTGCTTAGAGGACCCCTTTCAATATTTCTTGGAGGGCTGGTTTCGTGTTTGCAAATTCCTTTAGTTTTTGTTTGTTCTGGAAGCTTTTTACCTCTCCTTCTATTTTCAATGACAGCCTAGCTGGATATAGTATTCTTGGTTGCATATTTTTCTCCTTTAGTGCTCTGAAGATATCTTGCCAGTCCTTTCTGGCCTGCCAGGTCTCTGTGGATAGGTCTGTTGCCAATGTATTGTTTCTACCATTTCAGGTTACATATCCCTTCTCCCGAGCTGCTTTCAGGATTTTCTCTTTGTCTCTGAGACTCGTAAGTTTTACTATTACATGTCGGGGTGTTGACCTATTATTATTGATTTTGAGAGGGGTTCTCTGTGCCTCCTGGATTTTGATGCCTGTTTCCTTCTTCACATTAGGGAAGTTCTCTGCTATTATTTGCTCCAGTATACCTTCTGCCCCCCCCTTCTTCTTCTGGGATCCCAATTATTCTAATGTTGTTTCGTCTTATCGAATCACTTATCTCTCGAATTCTGCCCTCGTGATCCTGTAGTTGTTTCTCCCTCTTTTTCTCAGCTTCTTTATTTTCCATCATTTGGTCTTCTATATCGCTGATTCTCTCTTCTGCCTCATTTATCCTAGCAGTTAGTGCCCCCATTTTTGATTGCACCTCATCAATAGCCTTTTTGATTTCGACTTGGTTAGATTTTAGTTCTTTTATTTCTCCAGAAAGCGTTTCTCTAATAACTTCCACACTTTTTTCAAGCCCAGCTAGTATCTTTAAAGTCATGATTCTGAACTCTAGGTCCGACATCGTACTAATGTCCGTATTGAGTAGGTCCCTGGCTGACGGTACTACCACTTGTTCTTTTTGCTGAGGTGATTTTTTTCGTCTTGTCATTTTGTCCAGAGGAGAATAGATGAATGAGAGAACAAAATGCTAACAGGTTTACAATGTCCCCAGCAAATATACTGTATACAAATCAGAAAAGACCTGAAGCCAGGGGAAAAGAAAGGGAAAGAAAGAAAAAAGAAAGAGAAAAAAAAAAGAAAAAAAGATAAAAACAGAACAATACAGAAAAAGCAGAATATGATCAAATATGATCAGGCTAGTGCATAGATCAGTGCCACACACCAGATTTTGGGCGTATTTTAGTCTGTTAGAAAAAGTGCCTCCTAAAATTTTAAAGGAAGAAAAACTTATATGTACAACATAAGGGTTTATACAATGAAGGGATGGAAGATGACTGTAAAGATGAAAATTATAAAAGATTTTATAAAAGGACTTGATAAGATAAGAAGTTGTTTGGAAAAAGAAAGAAGAAGATTTAAGAAGAAAAAAAAAGGAAAAAGGAAGAGAATGTGATCAGGTAGGAGACTAGAACAAAGCCATATACTAGTGATTTGGGGTATATTTTGATCTGTTAGAAGAAACTGTATCTCAAAATTTTAAAGAGAGAAGAACTTATATATATATGCCAAAAATAAGGGTAACTACTATGAAGGGATAAAATATGACTCTAAAAATGAAAAATAAAAAATGATTTTTTTAAAAAATGGATTGATAAGATGTTGGTTGAAAAGGGGAAAAAGAAAAATAAAAAAAAATCAGTTAACAAAAATTAACTTTGATGAACTAATGAATCATGGTAAAAAAAAAAGCCATGAATTCTATGTGTAGTATTCCCCTAGCGCTGGAGTTCTCCCGTTCTCCTTGATCGGTAAAGTTGGTCTTGGCTTACTGGCTGTTCGTGCTGATCTTCTGGGGGAGGGGCCTGTTGCTGTGGTTTCCAAATATCTTTGCAGGAGGCTGAATTGCCCCGCCCTTGTCAGTCGGGGCTAAGGAAGCTGCTCGGGTTTGCTCTCAGGAGCTTTTGTTCCCTGCAAGCTCTCAGTACAGCTTGGAGGACCAGGGCAAAAATGGTGGCCTCCCAATCTCCACCCGGAGGAGCTGAGAACTCGGGGCCCCGCTCCTCAGTGTGCCCCCAGAGAAAAGCAGTCACTCCCTTGTCCTTGGTCTCTGGCCGCACTCCGTGCTCACCCGGCCTGTGACCAAGCATTGCTATCTCTGGCACCCGACCCCGTGTGGAGTCTCCAAACACAGCAGATCCCTGTGGTGCGTTTCTGCGCCGCTCCTCCCCAGGAAGGAAGGGGAGTCTCCCCAGCTCTGCCGCTTGTTGGGTCCCTGCTGGAGGAGCAGTGGCCCGACGGGGCTGCGGATCACAGTTTATGGCAACCCCGAGCTGAGAGCCCGTGACTCGGCTCCGTCTCTGCAGCCGGCTTCCCTGCTCCGATACCTGGGAGCTCTGCTGCACTCAGGCACCCCCAGTCTTTCTGTGACCCCGAGGGTCCTGAGACCACACTGTCCCGGGAGGATTCCACCCCTGCTTAGCCACTGCAGTGTCGTCCCTCAGCAGAGCCGACTTCTAAAATGTCCAATTTTGTGCTCCGCAGCTCTATCACTTGCCAGAAGCGGCCAGCGGAGGCCCCTCCCCCGCCATCTATCCTCCGGAATATCGCCTTGGATTCACTTCTCCGCACGTCCTTCCAGTATGTGGTCGCTTCTCTGTTCAGAGAGTTGTTGCTACTCTCCTCTTCGATCTCCTGTTGAGTTCGTAGGTGTTCAGAATGGTTTGATCCCTATTCAGCTGAATTCCTGAGACCAGATGAAATCTAGGTCTCCTCCTCCTCTCCTACTCCTCCGCCATCTTGCTCCTAAATATAAATTTTTTAATTAACCTTTTAATTGTAAAGAATTCCATCCCAAAGCAACAGAATACATATTCTTCTCTAGTGCCCATGGAACATTCTCCAGAATTGATCACATCCTAGGTCACAAATCAGGTCTCAACCGGTACCAAAAGATTGGGATCATTCCCTGCATGTTTTCAGACCACAATGATTTGAAACTAGAACTCAATCACAAGAGGAAAGTCGGAAAGAACTCAAATGCATGGAGGCTAAAGACAAGTATCACATGATCTCACTGATATGAGAAATTTCAGAAACAAGACAGAGGATCATAGGGGAAGGGAGGGAAAAATGGAACAAGATAAAACCAGAGAGGGAGACAAACCATAGGAAACTCTTAATCTCAGGAAAAAAACTGAGAGTTGCTGGAGTGGAAGGTGTGGGAGGGATGGGGTGGCTGGGTGATGGACATTGGGGAGGGTATGCACTGTGGTGAGTGCTAGGAATTCTGTAAGACTGATGAATCACAGACCTGTATCCCTGAAACAAATACATTATATGTTAATAATAATAAAAAAAGAAGAAGAACAAAGCTGTAGGTATCATAATCCCAGATTTCACACTGAACTACAAAGCTATAGTAATCCAAACAGTATGATCCTGGCACAAAGACAGAAATATAGATAATAAGAAAGCCTAGAAATAAGCCCATACTTAATCTATGACAAAGAGGCAAGAACATACGATGGAAAAAAGACAGTCCCTTCAATAAATGATGTTGGGGAAATGGGTCAGCTATATACAGAAGAATAAAAAAAAAATAAACAAAAATGTTCATCATCATTAGCCATCCAGGAAATTTAAATCAAAACCACATTGAGATACCACCTTACAGCAGTTAGAATGGCAAAAATTGACAAGGCAAGAAACAACAAATGTTGGAGAGGTTGTGCAGAAAAGGGAACCCTCTTACACCGTTGGTGGGAATGCAAGTTGGTACAGCCACTTTGGAAAACAGTGTGGAGGTGCCTCAAAAAATTAAAAATAGAGCTACCCTATGACCCAGCAATTGCACTCCCAGGTATTTACCCCAAAGACACAGATGTAGTGAAAAGAAGGGCCATATGCACCCCAATGTTCATAGCAGCAATGTCCACAATAGCCAAACTGTGGAAAGAGCTGAGATGCCCTTCAACAGATGAATGGATAAAGAAGATGTGGTCCGTATATGCAATGGAATATTACTCAGCCATCAGAAAGGATGAATACCCAACTTTTACATCAACAGGGATGGTACTGGAGGAGATTATGCTAAGTGAAATAAGTCAAGCAGAGAAAGTCAATTATCAAATGGTTTCACTTATTTGTGGAACATAAAGAATAGCATGGAGGACATTAGGAGAAGGAAGGGAAAAATGAAGGGGGGGAATTGGAGGGAGAGATGAACCATGAGAGACTACGGACTCTGAGAAACAATCTGAGGGTTCTAGAGAAGAGGAGGGTGGGGGGATGGGTTAGCCCAGTGATGGGTATTAAGGAGGGGAAGTACTGCATGGAGCACTGGGTATTATATGAAAACAATGAATCCTGGATCATTACATCAAAAACTAATGATGTATGGTGACTAACATAACATAATACAATAAAAAAAAACAGATGAATGGATAAAGAAGAAATGGTATAGATATACAATGGAATATTATGCAGACATCAAAAAAACAAACTCTTGCCATTTGCAATGACGTGGATGGAACTAGAGGGTATTATGCTAAGTGAAATAAGTCAATCAGAGAAAGACAAGTATCATATGATCTTACTGATATGAGGAATTTAAGAAACAAGACAGAGGATCATAGGGGAAGGGAGGGAAAAATGAAACAAGATGAAGCCAGAGAGGGAGACAAACCAAAAGAGACTCTTAATGTCAGGAAACAAACTGAGGGTTGCTGGAGTGGTGGGGGGTTAGACGGATGGGGTGGCTGGGTGATGGACATTGGGGAGGGTATTTGCTATGGTGAGCGCTGTGAATTGTGTAAGACTGATGAATCACAGACCTGTACCTCTGAAACAAATAATACATTATATGTTAAAAAAAAAAGAAGAAGAAGAAGAAGAAGAAGATAGTAGGAAGGGAAAAATGAAGGGGGAGAAATCAGAGGGGAGGACAAACCATGAGAGACTATGGACTCTGAGAAACAATCTGAGGGTTCTAGAGAAGAGGAGGGTGGGGGGATGGGTTAGCCCAGTGATGGGTATTAAGGAGGGCACATATTGCAAGGAGCACTGGCTGTTATATGCAAACAATGAATCATGAAACACTACATCAAAAACTAATGATGGAATGTATGGTGACTAACATAATAAAATAAAATTTAAAATAAAATAAAATAAACAAATAAGACAATATCAAACTGAAAAACCTTTGCACAACAAAGAAATCCATCAACAAAATGAAAAGACAAGTTACTGAATGGCAAAAGATATTTGCAAGCAATATATGTGGTAAGATGTTAATATCCCAAATATGTAAAGAGTCCATACAACTCAATAACAAAACAACAATCCAATTTAAAAATGGGCAGAGGATCTGAATAGACAGTTTCCCAAAGAAGACATACAGATGACCAACAGGCACATGAAATGATGCTCTAATCACTAATCATCAGGAAAGGCAAATCAACACCACAGTGGAATAACACCTGACACCTTTTAAAATGTCTATTATCAAAAACAGAAGAAATAACAAGTGTAAGCAAGGATGTGAAGAAAAGAGAAATTTCGTGCACTGTTAGTGGGAATGTTAATTTGAGTGGCCACCTTGGAAAACAGGATGAAGTTTCCTCAAAAAATTGAAAACAGAACTATCATACAATCCAGCACTTATTAATACAACTTTGGGTTATCTATACAGAGAAAACAAAAACACTAATTTGAAAAGATATATGTACTGCTATGTTCACTGCAGCATTATTTACAATAGACAAAATGAGTGTCCATCAATAGATAAATGGATAAAGAAGATGTAATATACATGTAATATATATACAAACATACCTAAACACTTACATATATATTGCAACAACATGGATGGACCTAGGGGTATCATGCTAAGTGAAATAAATCAGACAGAGAAGGACATACTACATGATTTCATTTTTATGTGGAATCTAAAAAACAAAGCAAATGAACAAACAAAAGAAAACAGAAACAAACAAAGAACAAATCAGTGGTTATCAAGGGGGGGAGGGGGAAGAAGGGTAAGACAAAATAGGTGAAAGGAATTAAGAGGTACAAACTTTTAGTTATAAAATAAATAAATCATGAGAGTGTAATATAGAGCCTAGGGAATATAGTCAAAAATATTACAATAATTTTCTGTGGTAATCATTTTGTAATGTATAAAAATATGAAATCAGTATGTTGTACACTTGAAACTAATATAATATTATATATCAATTAGAATTAAATAACAAGTATGATGATACCTGTAGGCTTTTTTTTAAATTTTTTTATTATGTTAATCACCATATATTACATAATTTGTTTTGGTGTAGTGTTCCATGATTCATTGTTTGTTCATAACACCCAGTGCTCCATGCAGAATGTGCCCTCCTCGATACCCATTACCAGGCTAAACCATCCCCCCACCCTCCTCCCCTCCAGAAACCTCAGTTTGTTTTTCAGAGTCCATCATCTCTCCTGCTTCGTCTCCCCCTCTGACTTACTCCCCTTCATTCTTCCTCTCCTGCTGTCTTCTTCTTTTTCTTTTTTCTTAAAATATGTTGCGTTATTTGTTTCAGAAGTACAGATCTGTGATTCAACAGTCTTACACAATTCACAGCACTCACCGTAGCACATATCTTCCCCAATGTCCATCACCCAGCCACCCCATCCCTCCCACCCCCGATCACTCCAGCAACCCTCAGATTGTTCCTGAGATTAAGAATTCCTCATATCAGTGAGGTCATATGATACATGTCTTTCTCTGATTGACTTATTTCACTCAGCATAACACCCTCCAGTTCCATTCACATCGTTGCAAATGGCAAGATCTCATTCTTTTGATGGCTGCATAATATTCCATTGTGTATATATACCACCTCTTCTTTATCCATTCATCTGTCGATGGACATCTTGGCTCTTTCCACAGTTTGGCTATTGTGGACATTGCTGCTATAAACATTGGGGTGCACGTACCCCTTCGGGTCCCTACATTTGTATCTTTGGGGTAAATACCCAGTAGTGCAATTGCTGGATCGAATGGTAGCTCTAATTTCAACTGTTTGAGGAACCTCCATACTGTTTTCCAGAGGGCTTGCACCAGCTTGCATTCCCACCAATAGTGTAGGAGGGTTCCCCTTTCTCCACATCCCCGCCAACAACTGTCATTCCCTGACTTGTTAATTTTAGCCATTCTGACGGGTGTGAGGTGGTATCTCATTGAGGTTTTGATTTGGATTTCCCTGATGCCGAGCGATGTTGAGCACTTTTTCATGTGCCTGTTGGCCATTTGGATGTCTTCTTTGGAAAAATGTCTGTTCATGTCTTCTGCCCATTTCTTGATTGGATTATTTGTTCTTTGGCTGTTGAGTTTGATAAGTTCTTTATAGATTTTGGATACTAGCCCTTTATCTGATATGTCATTTGCAAATATTTTCTCCCATTCTGTCGGTTGTCTTTTGGTTTTGTGGACTGTTTCTTTTGCTGTGCAAAAGCTTTTTATCTTGATGAAATCCCAATAGTTCATTTTTGCCCTGGCTTCCTGTGCCTTTCGTGATGTTTCTAGGAAGAAGTTGCTGTGGCTGAGGTCGAAGAGGTTGCTACCAGTGTTCTCCTTTAGGAATTGGATGGACTCCTGTCTCACGTTTAGGTCTTTCAACCATTTGGAGTCTATTTTTGTGTGTGGTGTAAGGAAATGGTCCAGTTTCATTCTTCTGCATGTGGCTGTCCAATTTACCCAACACCATTTGTTGAAGAGACTATCTTTTTTCCACTGGACATTCTTTCCTGCTTTGTCAAAGATAAGTTGACCATAGAGTTGAGGGTCCATTTCTGGGCTCTCAATTCCGTTCCATTGATCTATGTGTCTGTTTTTGTGCCGGTACCATACTGTCTTGATGATGACAGCTTTGTAAGAGAGCTTGAAGTCCGGAATTGTGATGCCGCCAGCTTTGCTTTTCTTTTTCAATATTCCTCTGGCTATTCGGGGTCTCTTCTGGTTCCATACAAATTTTAGGATTATTTGTTCCATTTCTTTGAAAAAAGTGGATGGTATTTTGATGGGGATTGCATTGAATGTGTAGATTGCTCTAGGTAGCATTGACATCTTCACAATGTTGGTTCTTCCAATCCATGAGCATGGAACGTTTTTCCATTTCTTTCTGTCTTCTTCAATTTCTTTCCTGAGTATTTTATAGTTTTCTGAGTACAGATCCTTTGCCTCTTTGGTTAAATTTATTCCTAGGTATCTTATGGTTTTGGGTGCAATTGTGAATGGGATCGACTCCTTGATTAGTCTCTCTTCTGTCTGGTTTTGGTGTATAGGAATGCCACTGATTTCTGTGCATTGATTTTATAGCCTGCTACTTGACTGAATTCCTGTATGAGTTCTAGCAGTCTTGGGGTGGAGTCTTTTGGGTTTTCCACATACAGTATCATATCATCTGCAAAGAGTGAGAGTTTGACTTCCTCTTTGCCGATTTGGATGCCTTTGATTTCTTTTTGTTGTCTGATTGCTGTGGCTAGGACTTCTAATACTATGTTGAATAGCAGTGGTGATAGTGGACATCCCTGCCGCGTTCCTGACCTTAGGGGAAAAGCTCTCAGCTTTTCCCCATTCAGAATGATATTCGCTGTAGGTTTTTCGTAGATGGCTTTTATGATATTTAGGTATGTACCCTCTATCCCTATACTCTGAAGAGTTTTGATCAAGAAAGGATGCTGTACTTTGTGAACTGCTTTTTCTGCATCTATTGAGAGGATCATATGTTTCTTGTTCTTTCTTTTGTTAATGTATTGTATCACGTTGATTGATTTGCGGATGTTGAAACAGACTTGCAACCCAGGGATAAATTCCACTTGGTCGTGGTGAATAATCCTTTTAATGTACTGTTGGATCCTATTGCCTAGTATTTTGGTGAGAATTTTGGCATCCATGTTCATCAAGGATATTGGTTTGTAATTCTCCTTTTTGATGGGATCTTTGTCTGGTTTTGGGATCAAGGTAATGGTGGCCTCAAAAATGAATTTGGAAGGTTTCCTTCCATTTCTATTTTTTGGAACAGTTTCAGGAGAATAGGTATTAATTCTTCTTTAAATGTCTGATAGAATTCCCCTGGGAAGCCATCTGGCCCTGGGCTTTTGTTTCTTGGGAGATTTTTGATGACTGCTTCAATTTCCTTAGTGGTTATAGGTCTGTTCAGGTTTTCTATTTCTTCCTGGTTCAGTTTTGGTAGTTGATACATCTCTAGGAATGCACCCATTTCTTCCAGGTTATCTAATTTGCTGGCATAGAGTTGCTCATAATATGTTCTTATAGTTGTTTGTATTTCTTTGGTATTGGTGGTGATCTCTCCTCTTTCATTCATAATTTTGTTGATTTGGGTCATTTCTATTTTCTTTTTGATCAGTCTGGCCAGGGGTTTATCAATCTGGTAAATTCTTTCAAAGAACCAGCTCCTAGTTTCGTTGATCTGTTCTACTGTTCTTTTGGTTTCTAGTTCATTGATTTCTGCTCTGATCTTTATGATTTCTCTTCTCCTGCTGGGTGTAGGCTTTATTTGCTGTTCTTTCTCCAGCTCCCTTAGGTGTAGAGTTAGGTTGTGTATTTGAGACCTTTCTTGTTTCCTGAGAAAGGCTTGTATTGCTATATACTTTCCTCTCAGGACTGCCTTTGCTGTATCCCAAAGATTTTGGACAGTTGTGTTTTCATTTTCATTGGTTTCCATGAATTTTTTTAATTCTTCTTTAATTTCCTGGTTGACCCATTCATTCTTTAGTAGGATGCTCTTTAGCCTCCATGCATTTGAGTTCTTTCCGACATTCCTCTTGTGATTGAGTTCTAGTTTCAAAGCATTGTGGTCTGAAAATATGCAGGGAATGATCCCAATCTTTTGGTACCGGTTGAGACCTGATTTGTGACCTAGGATGTGATCAATTCTGGAGAATGTTCCATGGGCACTTGAGAAGAATGTGTATTCCGTTGCTTTGGGATGGAATGTTCTGAATATGTCTGTGAAGTCCATTGGGTCCAGTGTGTCATTTAAAGTCTTTATTTCCTTGTTGATCTTTTGCTTAGATGATCTGTCCATTTCAGTCAGGGGAGTGTTAAAGTCCCCCACTATTACTGTATTGTTGTCAATGTGTTTCTTTGCTTTTGTTATTAATTGCCTTATATAATTGGCTGCTCCCATGTTTGGGGCATAGATATTTACAATTGTTAGATCTTCTTGTTGGATAGACCCTTTAAGTAGGATATAGTGTCCTTCCTCATCTCTTATTACAGTCTTTGTTTTAAAATCTAGTTTGTCTGATATAAGGATTGCCACCCAGCTTTCTTTTGGTGTCCATTAGCATGGTAAATGGTTTTCCACCCCCTCACTTTCAATCTGGGAGTGTCTTTGGGTCTAAAATGAGTCTCTTGCAGACAGCATATGGATGAGTCTTGTTTTTTAATCCAATCTGATAGCCTGTGTCTTTTGATTGGGGCATTGAGCCCATTTACATTCAGGGTAACTATTGAAAGGTATGAATTTAGTGCCATTGTATTGCCTGTAAGGTGACTGTTACTCTATGTTGTCTGTGTTCCTTTCTGATCTTTGCTGCTTTTAGGCTCTCTCTTTGCTTAGAGGACCCCTTTCAATATTTCTTGGAGGGCTGGTTTCATGTTTGCAAATTCCTTTAGTTTTTGTTTGTTCTGGAAGCTTTTGATCTCTCCTTCTATTTTCAATGACAGCCTAGCTGGATATAGTAATCTTGGCTGCATATTTTTCTCCTTTAGTGCTCTGAAGATACCTTGCCAGTCCTTTCTGGCCTGCCAGGTCTTTGTGGATAGGTCTGTTGCCAATCTAATGTTTCTACCATTGTAGGTTACATATTTCTTCTCCCGAGCTGCTTTCAGGATTTTCTCTTTGTCTCTGAGACTTGTAAGTTTTACTATTGGATGTCGGGGTGTTGACCTATTTTTATTGATTTTGAGAGGGGTTCTCTGTGCCTCCTGGATTTTGATGCCTGTTTCCTTCCTCACATTAGGGAAGTTCTCTGCTATTATTTGCTCCAATATACCTTCTGCCCCTCTCTCTCTTTCTTCTTCTTCTGGGATCCCAATTATTCTAATGTTGTTTCATCTTATCGAATCACTTATCTCTCGAATTCTGCCCTCGTGATCCTATAGTTGTTTCTCCCTCTTTTTCTCAGCCTCTTTACTTTCCATCACTTGGTCTGCTATATCACTGATTCTCTCTTTTGCCTCATTTATCCTAGCAGTTAGTGCCCCCATTTTTGATTGCACCTCATCAATATCCTTTTTGATTTCGACTTGGTTAGATTTTAGTTCTTTATTTCTCCAGAAAGGTTTTCTCTAATAACTTCCACGCTTTTTTCAAGCCCAGCTAGTATCTTTAAAGTCACGATTCTGAACTCTAGGTCCGACATCGTACTAATGTCTGTCTTGAGTAGGTCCCTGGCTGACGGTACTTCCTCTTGTTCTTTTTGCTGAGGTGATTTTTTTCGTCTTGTCATTTTGTCCAGAGGAGAATAGATGAATGAGAGAACAAAATGCTAACAGGTTTACAACGTCCCCAGCAAATATACTGTATACAAATCAGAAAAGACCTGAAACCAGGGGAAAAGAAAGGGAAAGAAAGGAAAAAGAAAGAGAAAAAAAAGATAAAAATAGATAAAAACAAAAACAGAACAATACAAAAAAAGCAGAATGTGATCAAATATGATCAGGTTAGTGCATAGATCAGTGCCACACACTAGATTTTGGGCATTTTTTGGTCTGTTAGAAAAAAGTGCCTCCTAAAATTTTAAAGGAAGAAAGACATATATGTACAAAATAAGGGTTGATACAATGAAGGGATAGAAGATGATTGTAAAGATGAAAATTATAAAAGATTTTATAAAAGGACTTGATAAGATAAGAAGTTGTTTGAAAAAAGAAAGAAGATTTAAAAAAAAAAAAAGGGAGAGAATGTGATCAGGCAGGAGACTAGAACAGAACCATACACTAGTGATTTAGGGTATATTTTTATCTGTTAGAAGAAACTGTATCTCAAAATTTTAAAGAGAGAACAACTTATATATATATGCCAAAAATAAGGGTAACTACTATGAAGTGATAAAATATGACTCTTCCAGTAAGTGGTCGCTTCTCTGTTCAGAGAGTTGTTGCTATTCTCCTCTTTGATCTCCTGTTGAGTTCGTAGGTGTTCAGAATGGTTTGATCCCTATTCAGCTGAATTCCTGAGACCAGACGAAATCTAGGTCTCCTACTCCTCCGCCATCTTGCTCCGCCTATCTGTAGGCTTTTATAAGTATTCTTTATCAAGTTGACAAAATTCCCTTCTATTCCTAATTTACTGAGAGTTTTTATCATAAATGGGTATTGGATTCTCTCATATATTTTTCTGCCTCTATTGATATAATCATGTGATTTTTTAAAGATTTTATTTATTTACTTGTCAGAGAGAGAGAGCACAAGCAGGGGGAGCAGCAGGCAGAAGGAGAAGCAGACTCTCAGCTGAGCAAGGAGCCTTATGCAGGGGCCGATCCCAGGACCCTGGGATCATGGCCTGAACAAAGGCAGACACCCAACCAACTGAGCCACCCAGGAACCCCATGATCATGTGATTTTTCATTTTAGTCTGCTGATTTGATGGATTACATTAATTGATTTTCAAATGTTAAACCAGCCTGAATTCCTGGGATAAATCTTACTTGGTCATGATGTATAATTATTTATATAAATTGCTGGAACTGATTTGCTAGTATTTTGATAAGGATTTTTGCATCTACGTTCATTAGAGGGACCGTAGTTTTCCTTTCTTGTAATGTCTTTATCTGGTTATGGTATTAGAATAATGCTGGCCTGACAATCCAACAAGAAGATCTAACAATTATATATAAGAGAGACCAAAAGTGACAGAATAAAGAATGAGTTAGGAAGTATTTCCTCTGTTTCTGTACCTTCTAAAAGAAATTGTAGAGAATTAGGGAGCACCTGGTTGGCTCAGTCTGTTAAGCCTCTGACTCTTGATTTCATCTCAGGTCATGAACTCAAGGTCATGGACTCAAGTCCTGTGTCAGGCTCTGTGCTGAGCACAGAGTCTGCTTAAGATTCTCTCCGTCTCCCCCGCCACCTCTCCCTGCCCCGCTCAAAATCTCTCTCTCTCTCTAAAAAAATAAATAAATAAATAAAATATTTTTAAATAAATTATTTTTTAAAAAGAAATTGTAGAGAATTGGTATAATCTCTTCCTTAAGTGTGTGGTAGAATTCACCAGTGAATGCATCTGGGACTGGTTCTTTTTGACCTAAAAGATTATTATTATTGATTGGATTTCTTTAATAGATATAGATCTATTCAGATTGTCTATTTCTTCTTGTATGAGTTTTGGCAGATTTTGTATATGGAAATCCTCTTTACTTTCTGCTCAACTTTTAAAAATAATTTTTATTTTTATTTTATTTTTTTTAAGATTTTATTGATTTATTTGAGAGAGAGAGAATGAAAGAGAGAGAAAGCACATGAGATGGGGGGAGGGTCAGAGGGAGAAACAGACTCCCTGCCAAGCAGGGAGCCCGATGCGGGACTTGATCCAGGGACTCCAGGATCATGACCTGAGCCGAAGGCAGTCGCTTAACCAACTGAGCCACCCAGGCGCCCTAAAAATAATTTTTAAAATGAAGTCTTATTATTGATGTTAGCAAGCTCCACGAAGGAGATTTTGTCATTTTTAGTCCCTGGAAATTCCCCTTAAATGTTGACAGACAAGGTTTGACTCTAGATGGACATTTATTATATCTTATTCAGTATTTCTAAGGAAGGTTGTGAGTTTAATCAGTTCACAATTATGGCCAAAAATGGAAATCAAATACTTTCCTTCAGAAAAATTTTCAAGGCTCTTCTGGTTGCAAGTGTCAAAAACAACTTGAATCCAGAGATTGGAAAGATGGCAGAGTAGGGGGACCCTGAGCTCACCCTACCCCACATTTTTAACTAGATATCATCCACATCCAAGTCAACAAACTGGAGAGCAGTCCAAAGACTGGAAAAACAAACTCCACAACTAAGTATGGAGAAGAACCTGCAGCTCAAAGTTTATAAAGGTCAGAAAGGCAAGAAGGATCTGTGTGTGCAGAGAGGGCAGAGAAACAGGCCCTTGCACTAGGGAGTCACACCAGGAAGATTAATCCCCATAATCTGTAGCTTTAAAAACCAGAGGGGTTGAATTCAATGAGTTTATATAACAAGTGGACATGGAGATTTAAAAGTCTATTGACTCAGTATTGGGCAGGCCAGGAGGTCAAGTGATAGCTGGGATGCTGCCTTTAAAGAGAAAGCAGCCTGAGCAGCCAGGCAACAAAAAACAGCAGTTTGCACAATGCAGGGGACAAATGGGGGACAGATCTGTTCATACTGATTTTGAAACATGTTGGGGACTTCTCTGAAAACGAGGGAGCTAGCAGGTGCCATTTTCCTCCCCTGCCTGTGAGTGGTGGGGCTGCCCAGACATTTGCTGCCTGACCACAGAGAGCAAGCACAGCTCGCATTGGTAGGGAGTCAGTGCAGAAGACTGCACTGAAAAGAAAAGTGACTCAGACACAACAGCAGGGCATATACAATACAGAGGATACTTTCCTGAAGTGCCAGGTTCTGATGAACAGGGGACACTAACACTGCAGGGCACCCCAGAACTTCTTCTTCATAAAGTCACTACTTTCAAGAACAGAAGACACAGCTGACTTTCCTAACATGAAGAAACAGACACAGAGAGGCAGACAAAATGAGGAGACAGAGAAATTTATCCCAAATAAAAGAACAGTACAAGGACACAGCCAGAGATCTAAGTGAAACAGATATAAATCATATACCTGATGGAAAATTTAAAGCAATGATCATAAGGATACTTAATGGATTTGAGAAAAGAGTGGAAGGCATGAGTAAGACCCTTAACACAGAGATAAGGAATAACAGAGCAGAGATAAAGGGCTCAGTAAACAAAATGAGAAAACACACTTGATGAAATGAAGGATGGAAGAATCAGAGGAATGAATTAGTGACCTAGAAGATAGAGTAATGGAGAGTAATCCAGATGAACAAAAAAGAGAAAAAAGAATTACACAAAATGAAAACAGAGAATTTAGTATCTCGATCAAACATAATAACATTCATATTATAGGAGTCCCAGAAGAAGAAGAGAGAGAAAATAGGGCAGAAAATTTATCTGAAGAAATAATAGCTGGTAACTTCCTTATTTTGGGGAAGGAAACAGATATCCAGATCCAGGAGGCACAGAGAACTCCCAACAAAATTTTTAAAAAGCAAACCAACACCAAGACATATTGTAATCAAACTTGCAAAATATAGTGATAAAGGAAACAAATCTTAAAGGTGGCAAGACAAAAGAAGTCATTAACTTACAAGGGAAAATCCATAAAGCTAGCAGGAGATTTTTCAACAGAACTTTGCAAGCAAGAAGAGAGTGGCATGGTATATTTGAAGCACAGAATGGGAAAAAATCTGCAGCCAACAATACTCTATTCTGCAGGGCTATCACTCAGAATAGAAGGAGGAATAAAGAGTTTCCCAGACAAAGAAAAACTAAAGGAGTTCATGACTACTAAATCAGCCCTGCAAGAAATATTAAAGGGACTCTGAATGGAAAGGAGAGACCAAAAGTGACAGAATAAAGGTAGGAAACACAAAGCAGTGAAAATGAATATTTCTGTAAAAAATAAGTCAAGGAACTCAAGAAAAAGATGTAAAATATAATGACATATACCTAAAATGTGGGGGAGGAGAGGAGAAAAAATGGGTTTCAAACTTAAATGACCATCAACTTAATGTAGATTGCTATATGCAGAAGAGGTTATACACAAATCGAATGGTAATCATATGTCAAAAACCATTAATAAATATGTAAAGAATAAAGGGGAAAAAATCCAAATATATCACTAAAAAACCCCAGCAAACCATGAAAGAAAGAAAGACATGAAAGGATCAGAGAAAATTGTCAGAAACAATCACAAAACAAGTAATAAAATGACAAGAAATACATATCTATCAACAAATACTTCAAATGTAAATGGACTAAAAATTCCAATCAAAAGACTTGGGGTGACAGAGTGGATAAAAATACAAGACCCATCTATATGGTGCCTACAAGAGACTCATTTCAGACTTAAAGCCATCTGCAGATTGAAAGTAAGGGGATGGAGAAACATCTATAATGCAAATGAATTCAAAAGAAAGTCAGAGTGGTTAGTAATGCTTATTTTGGACAAAATAGACTTTAAAAGAAAGACTGTAACAAAAGACAAAGAAGAACACTACAAAATCATAAAGTGGACAATCCAACAAGAAGATCTAACAATTATATATAATTATGCACCAAATGTAGGAGCACCCAAATACATAAAAAAGTTAATAACAAAGATAAAAGAACTAATTGATAATAACACAATAAAAGTAGGGGACCTTAACACCCCACTTATATCAATGGACAGATCATCTAAACAGAAAATTAACAAGGAAACAATGGCATTGAATGACACCTGGAACAGATGGACTTAACAGATATATTCAGAACATTCCACTCTAAAACAACAGAATGCACATTCTTTGAAAGTGTACATGAGACTTTTCCAGGATAGATCACATATTAACCCACAAAACCAGCCTCAACAAATTCAAGAAGATTGAAATCAGACCATCTTTTCTGACCACAACATTATGAAACTAGAAATCAACCACAGGAAAATATCTAGAAAGAGCATAAATACATGGACATTAAATAACATGCTGCTAAACAATGAGTAGGTCAACCAGGAAATCAAAGAAGAAATTAAAAACTACATGGAAACAAATGAAAATGAAAACACAACAGTCCAAAAACTTTGGGCTACAGCAAAAGAGATTCTAAGAGGAAAGTATCTAGCAATACAGGCCTACCTCAAGGAGCAAGAAAAATCTCAAATGAACAACCTAACCTAGCACTTAAAGGAGCCAAAAAAAATTAAACAAAACCTAAAATCAGCAGAAGGAAGGAAATAATAAAGATTAGAGCATAGATAAATGATTTAGAAAGTTTAAAAAAAATAGAACAGATCAATGAAACCAGGAGTTGGCTCTTTGAAAAAATTAATAAAATTGATAAACCTCTAGCCAGCCAAAAAGAAAAAAGAAAGGATCCAAATAAATAAAATCATGAATGAGAGAGGAGAAATAACAATGAAAACCACAGAAATACAAACAATATTATAAGAGAATATCATTAAAAACTATATGCCAACAAATTGGACAACTGGAAGAAATAGACAAATTCCTGTAAACATTTAAACTACCAAAACTGAAAGAGGAAGAAATATAAAATTTGAACAGACCAATAACAAGCAAAGAAGTTGAATCAGTAATCAAAAATCTCCCAACAAACAAAAGTCCAGGGCCAGATAACTTCACAGGCAAATTCTTCCAAACATTTAAAAAATTAATACCTCATCTTCTCAAACTATTCCAAAAAATAGAAAAGGGAGAAAACTTCCAAATTCATTCTTTGAGGCCAGCCAACATTACCCTGATACCAAAACCAGGTAAAAACTCCATTAAAAAAGAGAACTGCAGGCCAATATCCCTGATGAACATGGATTCAAAAATTCTCAGTAAAATACTAGGAAACAAAATCCAACAACACATTTAAAAAATTATTCATCATGATCAAGTGGGATTTATTCCTGGGTTGTAAAGGTAGTTCAGTATTTTCAAATCAGTCAATTTGATACACCACATTAATAAAAGAAATAAACTATTGGGATCCTCTCAATAGATGCAGAAAAAGCACTTGACAAAGTAAAATATCCATTCATGATAAAAACCCTCAACAATGTAGGATTAGAAGGAACATACCTCAATATAATGAAAAAATCCACAGTTAATATCATCTTCAACAGGGAAAAACTGAGAGGTTTTTCTCTACAGTCAAGAACAAAACAGGGATGTCCATTCTCACCACTGTTATTTAACACGGCACTGTATGTCCTAGTCTTAGCAATCAGACAACAGAAAGAAATAAAAAACATCCAAGTCAGCAAGGGAGAAGTAAAATTTTCACTATTTGCAGATGACATAATACTCTATATAGAAAGCCAAAAGACTCCATCAAAAAACTACTAGAACTGATAAACAATTTCAGTAAAGTCACAGGATAAAAATCAATATTCAGAAATCTTTTACATTTCTATACACCAATAATGAAGCAGCAGAAAGAAAAATTAAGGAATCAATCCTGTTTACAATTGCACCAAAAACCATAAGATACCTAGGAATAAATCTGACCAAAGAGGTGAAAGAACTATACTCTGAAAACTATAAAACACTGAGGAAAGAAATTGAAGATGACACAAAGAAATGGAAAGACATCCCATGCTCATGGATTGGAAGAACAAATATCGTTAAAATATCTATACTGCCCAAAGCAATTGACACATTTAATGCATTTCCTATCAAAATACCAACATCTTTCACAGAGCTATAGTAAACAATTCTAAAATTTGTATGGAACCACAAAAGATCTTGAATAGCCAAAGCAATCTCGAAAAAGAAAAAGCAAAGCTAGAGGCCTCACAGTTCCTGGACTTCAAGCTATATTACAAAGCTGTAGTGATCAAAACAGTATGGTGCTTCCACAAAAACAGACACATAGATCAATGGAACAAAATAGAAAACCTATAAATGAGCCCACAACTATGTGGCAAGTTAATCTTTGACAAAGCAGGAAAGAATATCCAATGGGGAAAAGATTATCTCTTCAACAAATGGAATTAGGAAAACTGGACAGCAACATGCAAAAGAGTGAACTGGACCAATTTCTTACATCATACATAATCATAAACTCAAAATTGATTAAAGACCTAAGTGTGGGGTGCCTGAGTGGCTCAGTCGGTTAATTGTCAGCCTTCAGCTCAGGTCATGACCCCAGGGTCCTGGGATTGAGTCCTGCATTGGGTTCCTTGCTCGGCAGGGAGTCTGCTTCTCCCCTGACTGCCGTTCCCCCACTGCTTGTACTGTCTCTCTCTTTCTGTGTCAAATAAATAAATAAAATCTTAAAAAAAAAACCTAAGTGTGAGACCTAAAACCATAAAAATTCTAGAGAGGAACATAGGCAGCAACCTCTTTGACAATGGCAGTAGCAACTTCTTTCTAGATATGTCTCCTGAGGCAAGGGAAACAAAAACAAAAATAAACTATTGGGACTTCATCAAAATAAAAAGCTTCTACACAGGGAAGGAAACAATCAACAAAAGGAAATGGCAACCTACGGAATGGGGGAAGATATTTGTAAATGACATATCCGATAAAGGGCTAGTATCCAAAATACATAAAGAACTTACAAAATGCAACACCCACAAAACAGTCCAATTAAAAACTCGGGTAGAAGACATGAGTAGACATTTCTCCAAAGAAAACATACAGATGGCCAACGGACATATGAAAAAAATGCTCATCCTCACTTACCACCAGGGAAGTGCAAATCAAGACCACAATGAGATATCACCTCACACTTGTCAGAATAGCTAAAATCAACAACACAAAAAACAACAGAAATTGGCAAGGATGAGGAGAAAGGGGAACCCTCTTACACTGTTGATAGGAAGCAAACTGGTGTAGGCACTGTGGAAAATGGTATGGAAAATCCTCAAAAAGCTAAAAATAGAACTACCCTACAATCCAGTAATCACACTGCTGGGTATTTACCCAAGAATACAAGAACACTAATTTAAAGAGATTCATGCATCTTTATGTTTACAGCAGCATTATTTACAATAGCTAAGAAGCAGCCCAAATGTCCATTAATAGATGAATGGATGAAGAAGATGTGATATATATATGTCATGAAATACTATTTGGCCATAATAAAGAATGAAATCTTGCCATTCACAATGAAACGGTTGGGTTCAGAGAGTATAATGCTAAGTGAAATAAGTCAGTGAGAGAAAGACAAATACCATATGATTTCAGTCATATGTGGAATTTAAGAAAACAAACAAGCAAAGGGGAAATGAGAGATTGAAATCAAGAAACAGACTCTTAACTATAGAGAACAAGCTGATGGTTATCAGAAGGGAGGTGGGTGGGGGACGGGTTAAATAGGTGATGGGGATTAAGGAGTGCACTGGTTGTGATGAGCACCAGGTGATGTTAAATCACTATATTGTACACCTGAAACTATTATAACACTGTATGTTAACTAACGGGAATTCAAACAAAAACTAAAAAAAGTCACCTGAGTTGAATTATAACAATTATTATTAATGTACAATTGAACAGTACACCATAAATATACTTTTTAAAAGAACCATTGAATATTGAAACCAGTTTTATTGGAAATATATCTTTTATTGAAATAGAACTTTTCTCAATTACTTCATGTATGCATGAGTGAATACTGCCTGATGCTAGCCTGGGACATCATCCATTTCATCATATTTCTCATTTTTTATGTATGGAGCATTGAGATCACCAGTTTATGTAAAGAAGTGGATGGGACTAGAAGCAATTTCTTCAGAGCAACATCACTCAATTATTTGAACCCCTTTCTGATTCCATGCCCCAAATCTCACTTTCTATTGATTATCTATTAACTGACAATCTAATCAGGTACTCTTTCAATTTGTTAAAAAAAAAACTGACAAATTTATTTCTTATCCAGTCATTGGGATCTTTCGCTTTTTCATTTTCAAAAAAGCATAACCAATTTACTTAGACCTACCAAATGATTGTCAATTGTACCTATTATCCTTTTGCTTACAGACACCTCAATTATTACCATCCACTAAGATCTGTAACTTGTTTAAGGAACAAAACTATGAAATTGAGGTAAGATTGGAAAATGTGCATTTTAGAAATGTTCCAGCAGTACTGAACAAAACTAATATATTCGATCAATTTCCATGTTATATGTTATTTTACAGTGCTTGAAAATAAAATGCCTGACAGACAGAAAGAGAGACAGATACATGTATAATATATACATATAAGAATTGACTTTACAATAATGTTTCTGACAGATTTAGCATAGTCTCTCCATATCTGAGAGGGAGGACCTAATCCTACTCAAATGAAGCCTGTTTTCTCAAATTCAGGGGATTCCTAGATTATGTTGTAGGAGGATGTTTATCCTGCACATGCATGCGGTATATGTTCCGCTGGTAGGAGAGCATTATAATCTGGGCTTACAGCAGGGGCGTGAATGACTGCTTCTAAGTGCGTTATTTACAGAGCATTCCACATTGCACTCCCTCATCAGTGAAACAGAAGAGAAATGTCTCATGAGTGACAGCAGGAGACTTGTGGCAAAATAAAATGTATTTGTATTTTTTTTTCTATTTCATGGATTTCCAGTATCCAACATTTTTTTTGTCAAAAGTCAATGAAGATATTTTTCCTACAAATCTAGATGAATGTTCTAAAAAATACATAAATTAGGAACTTATTTCTAACATATTTTACATGCAAATAGAATATAATAATCAGTCAGAAGGAAAGGTGAAAATTTTCACCTCCTTTAACATTAAAATGTGCAGCTGAGATACAGGCCACACCTCCTGCTTTCCCCATAACTAAGAAGGCTGGGGGTGAAGAACTGACATGCTTCTAGCACACTCGTATTTTCCAAGATGGTTTTTGTAAATGTTAAATATTCTGATTCTAAGGAAGTATGGTAGGAATATCAGTGCTCACCCAGATGCTTTTGCTGGGCTGGTGCCACCAATTCCCCACTGCTGTGGGAGTTGATGGGTGTGGGCTCACTGGGGTAATCTTCCCTGGGGATCTTCCTGAGCCTGGCAGAGCCACTTTGCCCCCAAATGCCTGAGGACAAACTTCCTCTCAGGAACAGCCACTGGTTGACTGAACAGGTCCTCAGGCATAGCCACATCCTCAAAATGGGATTCACTGTGGTACAACGGTGCTCTGTGTCCTTGCTTAGCTCCTTCTCCTACCCTGTCCCACTTCATCACTTTCTGAGAGCTCTCCCTCAAAAAACCACAGGAACAAATCCCATCTCAGACTCTGATTCCATAAAACTTACCTATGCCAAGTGGCTACAGAAGGATGGGCTCCAAGACTGTGATAAGTACATGAATGTAACTCATAGAACTGTTCATTAAACAAGATGGATCTCATGGAACAGAATAAAGAACCCAGAAATGGATCCACACCTATATGGTAAACTAATAGTTGACAAAGCAGGAAAGAATATCCAATGGCAAAGAGACAGTCCCTTTAACAAATGGTGTTGGGAAAATTGGACAGCAACATGCAGAAGAATGAAACTGGACCACTTTCTAACACCATACACAAAAATAAATTCAAAATGGATGAAAGACCTAAATGTGAGACAGGAAACTATCAAAATCCTAGAGAAGAACACAGGCAGAAATCTCTTTATCCTCAGCTATAGCAACTTATTAGACATGTTGCTGGAAACAAGGGAAACAAAAGCAAAAATGAACATTGGGACTTCATCAAGATAAAAAGCTTCTGCACAGGTAAGGAAACAATCAATAAAACTAAAAGGCAGCCTAGGAATTGGAAAAGATATTTGCAAATGATATATCTGATAAAGGGATAGTATCCAAAATACATAAAGAACTTACAAAATGCAACCCCCCAAAACAAACAATCCAGTTAAGAAATGGGCAGAAGACAGGAATAGACACTTTTCCAAAGAAGATATCCAGATGGCTTATAGGCACATGAAAAGATGCTCAACATCACTCATCAGAGAAATACAAATCAAAACTACAACGAGATACCACCTTACAACTGTCAGAATGGCTGAAATTAACCACACAAGAAACAACAGATTTTGGTGAGGATGAGGAGAAAGGGGAACCCTCTTGCCCTGTTGGTGGGAATGCAAACTGCTACAGCCACTCTGGAGAACAGTTTGGAGGTTCCTCAAAATGTTAAAAATAGAACTACTCTATGACTCAGCAATTGCACTACTAGGTATTTACCCATAGGATACAAAAATACAGATTTAAAGGAGTACATTCACCCCAATGTTTATAGCAGAATTATCAACAATAGCCAAAGTATGCAAAGAGGCCAAATGTCCATTTACTGATGAATGGATAAAGAAGATACGGTATACATATGATTTCACTCATATGTGACATTTAAGAAACAAAACAGATGAGCATAAGGGAAGTGGAAGAAAAATAAAACAAGATGAAAACAGAGATGGAGACAAACCATAAGAGACTCTTAACTATAGGAAATAAACTGAAGGTTGCTAGGGGAGGTGGGTGGGGGGATGGGGTAATTGGGTGATGGGCATTAAGGAGGATACTTGATGTAATGAGCACTGGGTGTTATATGTAACTGATGAATCACTACATTCTACTCCTGAAACTAATAATAATAATAATAAAGAATATATGGTATAATATATAATAGAATATTATTTGGCCATCAAAAAGAATGAAATCTTGCCATTTGCAACAATGTGGATGGAGCTAGAATGTATCATGCTAAGTGAAAATAAGTCAATCAGAGAAAGACAATTATCATATGATCTCACTCATGTGGAATTTAAGTAAGAAAACAGATGAACATATGGGAAGGGGGAAATGGAAAAAAGGAGAGAGGGAAACAAACTATAAGGACTCTTAACAATAGAGAGCAAACAGGGTTGATGGAAGGAGGTTGGTGGGAGATGGGCTGGATGAATGATGGTTATTAAAGAGGGCACTTGTGATTGTGGAGCAAGATGGCGGGGGAGTAGGATACCTAGATTTCGTTTGGTCTCAGGAATTCAGCTGAATAGGGATCAAACCATTCTGAACACCTACGAACTCGACAGGAGATCAAAGAGGAGAGTAGCAACAACTATCTGAACAGAAAAGCGACCACTTTCCGGAAGGTAGGACATGCGGAGAAGTGAATCCGAGGCGATATTTGGGAGGATAGACGGCGGGGGAGGGGCCTCCGCCGGCCGCTTCTGGCAAGTGATAGAGTCGCGGACCACAAAATCGGAACTGTTAGAAGTCGGCTCCGCTGAGGGACATCGCTGCAGTGGCTAAGCAGGGGTAGAATCCTCCCGGGACAGTGTGGTCTCAGGACCCTCGGGGTCACAGAAAGACCGGGGGTGCCTGAGTGCGCCAGAGCTCCCAGGTATCGGAGCGGGGAAGCCGGCTGCAGAGACGGAACTGAGGCGCGGGCTCTCAGCTTGGGGTTGCCATAAACTGTGATCCGCAGCCCAGTCGGGCCACTGCTCCTCCAGCAGGGACCCAACAGGCGGCAGATCCGGGGAGATTCCCCTTCCTTCCTGGGGAGGAGCGGCGCGGGAACGCACTGCAGGGTTATGCTGGCTTTGGAGACTCCACACGGGGTCGGGTGCCAGAGAGAGCAACGCTCGGTCACAGGCCGGTGAGCACGGAGAGCGGCCGGAGACCGGACACAAGGGAGTGACTGCTTTTCTCTGTGGGCGCACTGAGGAGCGGGGCCCCGAGTTCTCAGCTCCTCCGGGTGGAGATTGGGAGGCCACGATTTTTGCCTTGGTCCTCCAAGGCTATACGGAGAGCTTGCAGGGAACAAAAGCTCCTGAGAGCAAACCCGAGCAGATTGCTTAGCGTGGACCGACAAGGGCGGGGCAATTCAGCCTCCGGCAAAGACATTTGGAAACCACAGCAACAGGCCCCTCCCCCAGAAGATCAGCACGAACAGCCAACAAGCCAAGACCAAGTTTACTGATCAAGGAGAACGGGAGAACTCCAGCGCTAGGGGAATACTGCACATAGAATTCATGGCTTTTTTTTACCATGATTCATTAGTTCATCAAAGTTAATTTTTGTTAACTGTTTTATTTTCTTTTTCCCTTTTTCAACCAACATCTTATCAATCTCTTTTAAAAAGAAAAACATTTTTTATTTTTCATTTTTAGAGTCATATTTTATCCCTTCATAGTAGTTACCCTTATTTTTGGCATATATATATAAGGTGTTCTCTCTTTAAAATTCTGAGATGCAGTTTCTTCTAACAGATCAAAATATACCCTAAATCACTAGTGTATGGCTCTGTTCTAGTCTCCTGACTGATCACATTCTCTCCCTTTTTTCTTTTTCTTTTTTTTTAAATCTTTCTTTTTTCAAACAACTTCTTATCTTATCAAGTCCTTTTATAAAATCTTTTATAATTTTCCTCTTTACAGTCATCTTCTATCCCTTCATTGTATCAACCCTTATTTTGTACATATATGTCTTTCTTCCTTTAAAATTTTAGGAGGCACTTTTTTCTAACAGACCAAAATACGCCCAAAATCGAGTGTATGGCACTGATCTATGCACTAGCCTGATCATATTTGATCACATTCTGCTTTTTTTGTATTGTTCTGTTTTTGTTTTTATCTTTTTTTCTTTCTCTTTCTTTTTTCTTTCTTTCCCTTTCTTTTCCCCTGGTTTCAGGTCTTTTCTGATTTGTATACAGTATATTTGCTGGGGACGTTGTAAACCTGTTAGCATTTTGTTCTCTCATTCATCTGTTCTCCTCTGGACAAAATGACAAGACGAAAAAAATCACCTCAGCAAAAAGAACAAGAGGAAGTACCGTCAGCCAGGGACCTACTCAATACAGCCATTAGTACGATGTCGGACCTAGAGTTCAGAATCGTGACTTTAAAGATACTAGCTGGGCTTGAAAAAAGCGTGGAAGTTATTAGAGAAACCCTTTCTGGAGAAATAAAAGAACTAAAATCTAACCAAGTCGAAATCAAAAAGGATATTGATGAAGTGCAATCAAAAATGGGGGCACTAACTGCTAGGATAAATGAGGCAGAAGAGAGAATCAGTGATATAGCAGACCAAATGATGGAAAATAAAGAGGCTGAGAAAAAGAGGGAGAAACAACTACAGGATCACGAGGGCAGAATTCGAGAGATAAGTGATACGATAAGATGAAACAACATTAGAATAATTGGGATCCCAGAAGAAGAAGAAAGAGAGAGAGGGGCAGAAGGTATATTGGAGCAAATTATAGCAGAGAACTTCCCTAATGTGAGGAAGGAAACAGGCATCAAAATCCAGGAGGCACAGAGAACCGCTCTCAAAATCAATAATAATAGGTCAACACCCCGACATCTTAGTCGGGGTGTTTTAATAGTAAAACTTACGAGTCTCAGAGACAAAGAGAAAATCCTGAAAGCAGCTCGGGAGAAGAGATATGTAACCTACAATGGTAGAAACATTACATTGGCAACAGACCTATCCACAGAGACCTGGCAGGCCAGAAAGGACTGGCAAGGTATCTTCAGAGCACTAAAGGAGAAAAATATGCAGCCAAGAATACTATATCCAGCTAGGCTGTCATTGAAAATAGAAGGAGAGGTAAAAAGCTTCCAGAACAAACAAAAACTAAAGGAATTTGCAAACACGAAACCAGCCCTCCAAGAAATATTGAAAGGGGTCCTCTAAGCAAAGAGAGAGCCTAAAAGCAGCAAAGATCAGAAAGGAACACAGACAACATACAGTGACAATCACCTTACAGGCAATACAATGGCACTAAATTCATACCTTTCAATAGTTACCCTGAATGTAAATGGGCTCAATGCCCCAATCAAAAGACACAGGCTATCAGATTGGATTAAAAAACAAGACCCATCCATATGCTGTCTGCAAGAGACTCATTTTAGACCCAAAGACACCCCCATTGAAACTGAGGGGGTGGAAAACCATTTACCATGCTAATGGACACCAAAAGAAACCTGGGGTGGCAATCCTTATATCAGACAAACTAGATTTTAAAACAAAGACTGTAATAAGAGATGAGGGAGGACACTATATCTTACTTAAAGGGTCTATCCAACAAGAAGATCTAACAATTGTAAATATCTATGCCCCAAACATGGGAGCAGCCAATTATATAAGGCAATTAATAACAAAAGCAAAGAAACACATTGACAACAATACAATAATAGTGGGGGACTTTAACACTCCCCTGACTGAAATGGACAGATCATCTAAGCAAAAGATCAACAAGGAAATAAAGACTTTAATGACACACTGGACCCAATGGACTTCACAGACATATTCAGAACATTCCATCCCAAAGCAACGGAATACACATTCTTCTCAAGTGCCCATGGAACATTCTCCAGAATTGATCACATCCTAGGTCACAAATCAGGTCTCAACCGGTACCAAAAGATTGGGATCATTCCCTGCGTATTTTCAGACCACAATGCTTTGAAACTAGAACTCAATCACAAGAGGAATGTCGGAAAGAACTCAAATGCATGGAGGCTAAAGAGCATCCTACTAAAGAATGAATGGGTCAACCAGGAAATTAAAGAAGAATTAAAAAAATTCATGGAAACCAATGAAAATGAAAACACAACTGTCCAAAATCTTTGGGATACAGCAAAGGCAGTCCTGAGAGGAAAGTATATAGCAATACAAGCCATTCTCAAGAAACAAGAAAGGTCTCAAATACACAACCTAACGCTACACCTAAAGGAGCTGGAGAAAGAACAGCAAATAAAGCCTAAACCCAGCAGGAGAAGAGAAATCATAAAGATCAGAGCAGAAATCAATGAACTAGAAGCCAAAAGAACAGTAGAACAGATCAACGAAACTAGGAGCTGGTTCTTTGAAAGAATTAACAAGATTGATAAACCCCTGGCCAGACTGATCAAAAAGAAAACAGAAATGACCCAAATCAACAAAATCATGAATGAAAGAGGAGAGATCACAACCAACACCAAAGAAATACAAACAATTATAAGAACATATTATGAGCAACTCTATGCCAGCAAATTAGATAACCTGGAAGAAATGGGTGCATTCCTAGAGATGTATCAACTACCAAAACTGAACCAGGAAGAAATAGAAAACCTGAACAGACCTATAACCACTAAGGAAATTGAAGCAGTCATCAAAAATCTCCCAAGAAACAAAAGCCCAGGGCCAGATGGCTTCCCAGGGGAATTCTATCAGACATTTAAAGAAGAATTAATACCTATTCTCCTGAAACTGTTCCAAAAGATAGAAATGGAAGGAAAACTTCCAAATTCATTTTATGAGGCCACCATTACCTTGATCCCCAAACCAGACAAAGACCCCATCAAAAAGGAGAATTACAGACCAATATCCTTGATGAACATGGATACAAAAATTCTCACCAAAATACTAGGCAATAGGATCCAACAGTATATTAAAAGGATTATTCACCACGACCAAGTGGGATTTATCCCTGGGTTGCAAGTCTGTTTCAACATCCGCAAATCAATCAACGTGATACAATACATTAACAAAAGAAAGAACAAGAAACATATGATCCTCTCAATAGATGCAGAAAAAGCATTTGGCAAAGTACAGCATCCTTTCTTGATCAAAACTCTTCAGAGTATAGGGATAGAGGGTACATACCTCAATATCATAAAAGCCATCTACGAAATCCTACAGCGAATATCATTCTCAATGGGGAAAAGCTGAGAGCTTTTCCCCTAAGGTCAGGAACGCGGCAGGGATGTCCACTCTCACCACTGCTATTCAACATAGTATTAGAAGTCCTAGCCACAGCAATCAGACAACAAAAAGAAATCAAAGGCATCCAAATCGGCAAAGAGGAAGTCAGACTCTCACTCTTTGCAGATGATATGATACTGTATGTGGAAAACCCAAAAGACTCCACCCCAAGACTGCTAGAACTCATACAGGAATTCAGTCAAGTAGCAGGCTATAAAATCAATGCACAGAAATCAGTGGCATTCCTATACACCAACAACCAGACAGAAGAGAGACAAATCAAGGAGTCGATCCCATTCACAATTGCACCCAAAACCATAAGATACCTCGGAATAAATTTAACCAAAGAGGCAAAGGATCTGTACTCAGAAAACTATAAAATACTCAGGAAAGAAATTGAAGTAGACAGAAAGAAATGGAAAAACGTTCCATGCTCATGGATTGGAAGAACCAACATTGTGAAGATGTCAATGCTACCTAGAGCAATGTACACATTCAATGCAATCCCCATCAAAATACCATCCACTTTTTTCAAAGAAATGGAACAAATAATCCTAAAATTTGTATGGAACCAGAAGAGACCCTGAATAGCCAGAGGAATATTGAAAAAGAAAAGCAAAGCTGGCGGCATCACAATTCCGGACTTCCAGCTCTCTTACAAAGCTGTCATCATCAAGACAGTATGGTACTGGCACAAAAACAGACACATAGATCAATGGAACAGAATCGAGAGCCCAGAAATGAACCCTCAACTCTATGGTCAACTTATCTTTGACAAAGCAGGAAAGAATGTCCAATGGAAAAAAGACAGTCTCTTCAACAAATGGTGTTGGGAAAATTGGACAGCCACATGCAGAAGAATGAAACTGGACCATTTCCTTACACCACACACAAAAATAGACTCCAAATGGTTGAAAGACCTAAACATGAGACAGGAGTCCATCCAAATCCTAAAGGAGAACACAGGTAGCAACCTCTTCGACCTCAGCCGCAGCAACTTCTTCCTAGAAACATCATCAAAGGCACGGGAAGCCAGGGCGAAAATGAACTATTGGGATTTCATCAAGATAAAAAGCTTTTGCACAGCAAAAGAAACAGGCAACAAAACCAAAAGACAACTGACAGAATGGGAGAAAATATTTGCAAATGACATATCAGATAAAGGGCTAGTATCCAAAATCTACAAAGAACTTATCAAACTCAACACCCAAAGAACAAATAATCCAATCAAGAAATGGACAGAAAACATGAACAGACATTTTTCCAAAGAAGACATCCAAACGGCCAACAGGCACATGAAAAATTGCTCAACATCGCTCGGCATCAGGGAAATCCAAATCAAAACCTCAATGAGATACCACCTCACACCAGTCAGAATGGCCTAAATTAACAGGTCAGGGAACGACAGATGTTGGCGGGGATGTGGAGAAAGGGGACCCTCCTACACTGTTGGTGGGAATGCAAGCTGGTGCAACCCCTCTGGAAAACAGTATGGCGGTTCCTCAAACAGTTGAAATTAGAGCTACCATTCGATCCAGCAATTGCACTACTGGGTATTTACCCCAAAGATACAAATGTAGGGACCCGAAGGGGTACGTGCACCCCAGTGTTTATAGCAGCAATGTCCACAATAGCCAAACTGTGGAAAGAGCCAAGATGTCCATCAACAGATGAATGGCTAAAGAAGAAGTGGTATATATACACAATGGAATATTATGCAGCCATCAAAAGGAATGAGATCTTGCCATTTGCAACGATGTGGATGGAACTGGAGGGTGTTATGCTTAGTGAAATAAGTCAATCAGAGAAAGACATGTGTCATATGACCTCACTGATATGAGGAATTCTTAATCTCAGGAACAATCTGAGGGTTGCTGGAGTGGTCGGGGGTGGGAGGGATGGGGTGGCTGGGTGATAGACATTGGGGAGGGTATGTGCTACGGTGAGCGCTGTGAATTGTGCAAGACTGTTGAATCACAGATCTGTACTTCTGAAACAAATAACGCAACATATTTTAAGAAAAAAGAAAAAGAAGAAGATAGCAGGAGAGGAAGAATGAAGGGGAGTAAGTCAGAGGGGGAGATGAACCATGAGAGATGATGGACTCTGAAAAACAAACTGAGGGTTCTAGAGGGGAGGAGCGTAGGGGGATGGGTTAGCCTGGTGATGGGTATTAAAGAGGGCACATTCTGCATGGAGCACTGGGTGTTATGAACAAACAATGAATCATGGAACACTACACCAAAACAAATGATGCAATATATGGTGATTAACATAACAATAAAAAATTTAAAAAAATAAAGAGGGCACTTGTTATGATGAACACTGGGTGTTATATGTAAATGATGAGTCACTGAATTCTACTCTAGAAACTTATATTACACTGTATGTTAACTAACTAAAATTTAAATAAAAAATAAAATAAACAGGATGGATCACACTGCATTTCAATTTTACCTTAATAAGCCTGCCTTGAAAAAAAAAAAAAAGAGGGTGCCTGGGTGGCTCAATTGGTTGAGCGACTGCCTTCGGCTCAGGTCATGATCCTGGAGTCCCAGGATCGAGTCCTGCATCAGACTCCTTACTCAGCGGGGAGTCTGCTTCTCCCTCTGACCTTCCCCCCTCTCATGTACTCTCTCTCTCTCATTCTCTCTCTCAAATAAATAAATAAAATCTTTAAAAAAAAAAGATGACCTTCCATGGAAAAATAGTTACTATTGCAAGAACAAATGATCTCTGTTTATAATATGTTAACCAAGGAAAATTTTCAGAAAAGCAAGAGGGGAAGCATGACAAAGGATCCCCTTCCTCCCTTTAAAATATTCTCTGGGCCTTCTACTGTGCAGCATCTCACAAGGAGAAGACTGAGCTAAGGGCCGGGTTATTCCATGGTGTCCCAAGTGCTGATCAAGGGGTGAGTACATGATTAAATTCTTCCTTGTTGGCGGGGGGAGATACAGGCCTCCAGTTATGGAATGAATAAGTCACGGAATAAAAAGCAAAACAGAAGGAATATAGTCAATGATATTGTAATAACAATGTAATGGGACAGACAGTAGCTATACTTGTGGTGAGCAGAGCATAATGTATAAACTTGTCAAATCACTAAGTTTTACACCTGAAACTAATGCCACAGTGTGTGTCAACTATACTCAAATCAAAATAAAAAATAAAAGAATAAATGTCACACTTGCAATGGCTAGTAATGACAACAACAAAAATCTTTCTCTTAGGAGAAAAGAAGGAAGCAAGAGATGGAAAGGAAGAGAAAGGAAGAAAAAGCTGGACCCAGAGCTGCATCCCCCACTGACAGAGGAGGTCTTCTAGGCACTCCTGCTAATCTGTGACAAAGTCGGGCCTGCATAGATGAGCAGATAAAAAAGAAGAGGTATGCAATGGAATATTACTCAGCCATCAAAAAATGAAATTTTACCATTTGCAATGACATGGATGGAATTAGAGGGTATTATGCTAAATGAAATAAGTCAATCAAAGAAAGACAATTATCATATGATTTCCCTCATAGGTGGAATTTAAGAAACAAAAGAGAGGATTATAGGGGAAGGGAGGAAAAAATAAAAAGACAAAATCAGAGAGGGAGACAAACCAGGGTTGCCAGAGGGGAGGTGGGTAGGCGGATGGGGTAACTGGGTGATGGACATTAAGGAGGGCACACGATGTAATGAGAACTGGGTGTTATAAGCAATTGATGAATCAGTGAAGTCTACCTCTGAAACTAATAATACACTATATGTTAATTAATTGAATTTAAATAAAATTAAATTTTTAAAAATTGAGGTTGTAATTCCTGTTCTGCCTTTCAAAAGAGCACTGCTCAAAGCTCTAAAGGCTTTCCTCTGCCTGACTGTGCTGTGTTCACAGGGTCAGCGTGTGATTCTTTGGGGTCTGGTTTGGTTTTCCTCTTGTTTATTTCCACTTAACAGCTGCATGTAAATAGAAAGTCCTCCTCAATGAAGGATTTGCCTGGGATTTCTGTAATAAAATATAAGGATTTGCAACAAACGCTGGAAGAACCCTCTGCAAAAGTGGTATTTTTCAAGTGATTATGAGGCCCAGAACATATTGTAATACCAAGGCTGCAAGCCTGCCCTCCCTGTTGAGGGCAGTAACATATGTGCCCTGTTAATGTCCAATGATTAAATGTCACTGCAGAAGCACCTCCTCCTGTATGAGGCTCCTTGCTCCCCCCCAACCCATAACCTGCTCCTTTCTTCCTGAAGCCAGGGCTACCACTTGTCAAAAAACCCACACTTCCGTGAAAATTGCAGGCCTTCTCCAGGGGTGAACCCACATGTTCCTCCTTGTCTCCAAGCGAGCACAGAGGACCCTTTGGGACAAACAGTACCATTGCTACCAACTGAAAATAAAAGCCAGTGTGGACATATCCTCTGGTGGGAGCGGCTACCGGTGAGGAAAGCAATAGACAAAAAGTTTATGAGGATGGTGACTAGTCCCATCCTGAGAATTTATCCTAAGGAGATAATTTAACAGAAGAAAAGATGCTCAACATCACTAACTGAAGTTAAAACCACAATGAGATATCACACCTGTTAGGATGACTTCTGTAAAAAAAGACGAGATAACAAATGTTGGTGAGGATATATAGAAAAGGGAGCCCTTACACATTGAAAATTGCACATAAATTGGTACAGTCATTATGGAAAACAAAAAGGCAGTTTCTCAAAAAACTAAAAATTGAACTACCATGTGATCCAACAATGCCACTCCTGGGTCTACATCCAAAGGAATTGAAATCAGGATCTCAAAGAGATACCTCACTCCCGTGTTCATTGCAGCATTATTCACAAGAGCCCTGTTAAGTGAAGATAAACAATCTAAATGTCATTCAGTAGATGCTTGGATAAAGAAGACATGGCATATATATATACATGGAATATTTTTCAGCCATGAGAAAGAAGGAAATCTTGCCATTTGTGACAATTGTGTGACTAAAACTGGAGGTCATTATACTAAGTGAGATAAGTCAGAGTCAGACTATATAATCTCACTTATATTTTCAATCTGAAAAAAACTAAACTTGTAAAGAGAGAATAGAATGGCTGGGGAAACTGGGGAGGTATTATTTAAGGGTATAAACTTGT
This sequence comes from Zalophus californianus, assembly GCF_009762305.2. Classification (NCBI taxonomy): domain Eukaryota; kingdom Metazoa; phylum Chordata; class Mammalia; order Carnivora; family Otariidae; genus Zalophus; species Zalophus californianus. The sequence continues at coordinate 89,687,285 of NC_045602.1, read as the reverse complement.
TTATATAAGGGTATGTAATGCAATCATAGTAATTATAGTCAACATACTGTCATAAACTCAAAGTTGCTAGGAGGCTAGATCTTAACTATTCTCAAGACAAAAAAGAAATGACAATTATGTCACGTGATAAGAGTATTTACTAACACTACTGTAGTAATCATATTGCAATATATAAACATATCACACCAACACACTGTACACCTCAGATGTCTATAATGTTATGTTAGTTATATCTCAGGTTTTTTAAAGATTTTATTTATTTATTTGAGAAAGAGAGAATGAGAGATAGAGAGCACGAGAGGGAAGAGGGTCAGAGGGAGAAGCAGACTCCCTGCTGAGCAGGGAGTCCAATGTGGGACTCGATCCTGGGACTCCAGGATCATGACCTGAGCCGAAGGCAGTCGCTTAACCAACTGAGCCACCCAGGCGCCCCTATATCTCAGTTTTTTAAATGAAAAAAATTTTAAAAGAAATAAAAGGCTCTATTTACATGGATGTCCATTTAAGCATTTGCTAAATAGCAAAAAACTGAGAACAGCTTAAAATATCCCCTTAAGGCTGATAAATAAATAATGATAAATTTGTTTGATTGGTTATGATGTGACCATTAACACAGGAATTATTGACACTTGGTTAACAGTGGTAAATTGAGCAGCAGCTTTCGTCCTCATTCCTTCCCCAAATTCTGCCAAATGAAAGTAAAGGGGAGATGACATATAAACCTACAAAAGCAAATGGGATAGGAGATAACAGTAGACAGGAAAGGTCAACAAAAACTCAAAGATAGACAGTAAACAGGGGATGGTGCTCAGGAAGCAGAGCAGGAAATGCCTGAGGGCCTGTGCAGGAACACCAATGAAATGTGGACCATCATGTGCCACAGGGAACCAGAAAGCTTCCAGAATTGGAGACCCAAGTACCAGGGTGGGTAGGATGAGTCCTGGGGCTAAAAGCAGGGGAAGTCTGTTGGAAGAAGTAGACTCCCAGAGAACCATCCCTTTTCACCACAGGACCATTCCTCTCCCTGCCTTCCAGAAGCCAGGGCTCTTTCTCTGGAGAAATTGACCCAGAAAGGCTCCATTAGTGGAGACATCGATCACAGTGGAGGGCAGGACTGAGGCACCAGAGGGAAAGCGACAACCCTCAGAAAAAGTTGTGAGACCCCCCTGGCCAGAACATTAGGTTGGTATCTAATTACCTGCAGGGGAAGCTAACAGTCAACAAGCAGTGCTACCACACAGAGGTAAAACAAACACAATTACATAAACACTCTCTTCCCACACATATTCACACTCACATATCTACACCCATACTCACACACTCTCTCACACACCCACACACCACACCACACCCTACACAGAACTTCCATATGCTTTATGGTTACTCCTCTTTTTTTTAAGATTTTGCTTATTTATTTGAGACAGAGAGAGAGCATGAGCAGGGGAGGGGGGCTGAGGGAAAGGGAACACCAGACTCCCCGCTGAGCAGGGAGCCTGATGTGGGGCTCAATCCGGACCCTGGGATCAGGACCTGAGTCAAAAGCAGATGCTTAACTGATTAAGCCACACAGGCACCCCTGTAGTTACTCTTTCTTAAATGTGAAGGGGTAGCTGAGGAAAGCCCCAAAAACAAATAATCAAAAGTTGAGGAAACCCAGTGGAAGTAGAGGAAGTATGAAACAGAAAGCATTAAAAGAACCATCATTAATATCCTCAAAGAGATGAAAGATATTTTTATCTATGAAACTAGCAGACTGTTTTTTTTTTTTTAAGATTTTTTTATTTATTTAACAAAGATAGAGAGAGAGCACAAGTAGGCAGAGCAGCAGACAGAAGGAGAGGGAGAAGCTGGCGCTCCGCCGAGCAGGGAGCCTGATACGGGGCCTGATCCCAGGACCCTGGGATCATGACCTGAGCCGAAGGCAGCCGCTTAACCAACTGAGCCACCCAGGCTCCCCCAGACTGTTTTTTTTTTTTTTTTTTTTTAAGGAACAATTAGAAAGTAAGAATGATCTCCTGGAAATTAAAAATGTGATAGCCAGGGGCGCCTGGGTGGCTCAGTCATTAAGCATCTGCCTTCAGCTCAGGTCATGATACTGAGGTCCTGGGATCGAGCCCTGCATCGGGCTTCCTGCTCAGCGGGAAGCCTGCTTCTCCCTCTCCCACTCCCCCTGCTTGTGTTCCCTCTCTCGTTATGTCTCTCCCTGTCAAATAAATAAATAAAATCTTTTTTAAAAATAAAAATGTGACAGCCAAAACAAAAATAATTCAGTAGCAGGAGTTTAAGATAAAGTTAAAGACATGTCTCAGAAAGCAAGTGGAGACATCACTTAACATCAGGGAAATACAAATTGAAACCACGAGATACCACCTTACACATGTGAGAATGACAGGAATCAAGGCAGGAATCAACAAATGTTGGTGAGGATGTGGAGAAAGGGGAACCCTCTTACACTGTTGGTGGGAATTCAAGCTGGTACAGCCACTCTGGAAAATGGAGTTTCCTCAAGACATTAAAAATAGAGCTACCATAAGACCCAGCAATTGCACTACTGGGTATTTACCCCAAAGATATAGATGTAGTGAAAAGAAGGGCACATCCACCCCCATATTCATAGTAGCAATGTCCACAATAGCCAAACTATGAAAGGATCCCAGATGTCCTTCAACAGATGAATAAATAAAGAAGATGTGGTTCATATATACAATGGAATATTACTCAGCCATCAGAAAGGATGAATACTTACTATTTGCATTGACATGGATGGAACTGGAGGGGATTATGCTAAGTTAAATAAGTCAAGCAGAGAAAGACAATTATCATATGGTTTCACTCATATGTGGCATATAAGGAATAGAGCAGAGGACCATAGGGGAAGGGAGGGAAAACTGAATGGGAAGAAATCAGAGAGGGAGACAAACCATGAGAGACCCTTGACTCTGGGAAACAAACTGAAGGTTGTGGACAGGGAGGTGGGTGGAGGGATAGGATAACTGGGTGATAAGCATTAAGGAGGGCACATGATATGATGAGCACTGGGTGTTATATGCAACTAATGAATCATTGAACACTCCATCAAAAACTAATGATGTACTATATGTTGGCTATTGAACCTAATTTAAAAAAAAGAAAGAAAGCAAGTGTAGAGAGACAAGGAGATGAACAATATGATAAAAAAAATGTAAGAAAATTAGGGAATCACTTCAGGGATATAACACATGGCTGATGAGAGTTCTAGAAAGGGAGTCCAAGGGGAGAAATGGAGAGAATTACCAAAGAACACAAGAAAATGTCCCAGAAAAAAAGAATTTGTCTCTTGATCAAAAGGCCTACCAGACACCCAGAAATAGAAATGACTGGGGGCCTAACTTCACAGCACATTATTAAGAAATTACAAGATACCAAGGACAAAGAAAAGATCCCAAGTCTTCAGAGAGGAAAAAACAAGTCAAATACCAACAGTGAGAAATCAGAAAAGATTTCCCAACACAATGCTGGAAACTTGCTTTCACAATTCTGAAGTAAAATTACTTCCAATCTAGAATTTTATCCACAGCTAAATTGTCAATCAATTGGGAAGTAATGTGTAATGTGAAAATTAGGGCATTTTCAGACCTATAAAACACAAAAATATTATTTTGACTCATCTTCCCAGATGAAGCCACTGGAAAAAGCATTCAATTAAAATGAAGGCCACAAACCAAGAAAAAGGAAAATATGGGATCCAGGAGACAGGGTTACACAAGAGAGAAGATAAAGAAACCCCCGGGATTTTGAAGAGATTCCAAAATGATGTCTTTGAAGATCCCAGGCTGAAGAGACAATTGGAGGGCTCCAGGAGATATATTTGTAGGGAAAATAAATCAGTAGATCAGTAATATTATCTGATATACTTGGCAGCATAAAAACAAACAAACAAACACGATGTGATAGCAGCCTGTCAGAGATTGGGGGAATAATTAGTGCGGTTCTCAGGAAACAAAACAAATTATAAAAGAGGCAATAATTAACTCCAGGAAAACAAGAAGATCTACAAGAAATGAGATGTAATTATAGTACACTATAAAGTCCTAATAATGTAAAGAGAAACAGTTTAACAAAAATTAAAAGGAGGAAGCGAGAAAGAGAAAAAGAAGAAAGCAGAGAAGATAGCAAAGTCCTAATATAGCATAATCTCTGAAATGGTTGTATCAGGAAATGGCTATATAAACATGTTATTTAGTAATAAGGAAATAAATTCTAGAAAGAACTAAAAAGATTGAAAGTTGTTGCCTCTGAAAGAACAGTGGGAAAGGAGGGTGGGATTTAGTGAGGTATCTTAGCCCAGTTTTCCCCCAAAGCAGATTCTGAAACAGGCATTTGGTACAAGTAGTTTATTTAGGAGATGAATCCAGGAAATACTGGCAGGCAAAGAGGGGAAGTGGGACAAGGAAAGGAGGGAAGCCAATACATGATGAATTAATGATCATGTTGCCACTGTGGACAACTGAGACTCAATCCTCCCAGAAACCTCTGAGAGACTGTGTAGAACATACCTCAGGATTGTCTCAACTCATCCCTCCACTAGTTGAGGGCTGCTCCTGGAGGCACTAACTCCCTGGAACATTGTGCCTGCTCCATGCAGACACCAAGCACTCTCCTATGGCCAGATAATACTTTCAAGCAAACAAACACAGGTGCTGAAGGTAGGCAGTCATCAGCATGTCCACTAAGACTTCAGATAACATCTGAGGTGGACAAAGTGGGTAGCTATGGAGCACCAAAAATGTTGCTACCTGGACCAAAGTACTATTATACTTTATAAGCTACCAGTGGTCTTTGAGGTTTTAAAATACATTGAGGGTCTCTAAAATAATCTCTAGTCAACCAGCAGATATCCTCTATTTCCTCTGCTGTGATGCCCAATGCACACTGAATGCTTGTAGTTACTTTCAAAAATGACTTCATACTTCCATTCCCACTAATCAATTAGTGTGCTTATGCAGTAGGGGTTGTTACCAAAGCGGTCTATGCCACTCGTACTTGTTTGCATTATGCAACTTAGCTAAATAATTTGTAACAAATGAAATAGGAATAATATGTAAACCAAAAAGATCTGAATGCAAAAAAAATTACTTTAAAAATATATGTGGGGAACATTAAATAAGACAAATAAAAAACAACATTAGGGAGAAATTGTAAAAATCTGGAAAAGCTACTTTGATTTCTGCTTCTAGAAGTATGGTAACATAAGTATCCTGAAAAACCTTCCTCTCTTTGCCCTGATCTGGAAAGAAAAAATTAGAATCCCCTGATAATTGAACATGTGGGTCTGGTAATCTTACACTGCCCTAGCTGTAAGAGTAACCTGGCCAAGCCCATGAGATTAAAATAATTGCAGTAAAATTAAATTAAATCATTTCAAGGTTGGTTGTGCTCACTGGTACCCAATCATCTGGGTACCAGATGGAAAGTGCCAATTAGAAATGTCACTGGAAACTGCCAATCATCTCCGGAGAGAAACACTCTTAATCTACTCTACTAAGAATTCTTACAGTTCAATTTCAGATAATATCTCAAAATGAAGTAAGAGAGAAAGTAAGGATCAGACTTAGACAACATACCCCAAGACTTTAAGTGTTGGAATTATTAAATATAATCTATAAAATTGTCATATATGAAAAGTTGAAAGATATAAATAGTGATATTAAAAAAATAAGCAAGTCCGAAAATACTATCAAAACTGAACAATGCCAAAAAATTTTCTTTAATGAACATAGCTTTAAAATGAAACTTCTGGGCAACTGAGTGGCTCAGTAGGTTAAGGGTCTGCCTTCAGCTCAGCTCATGATCTCAAAGTCCTGGGATTGAGTACCACATCTGGCTCTGTTCAGCAGGGAGCCCGCTTCTCCCTCTCCCTCTGCCTGCTGCTCTGCCTGCTTGTGCTCTCTCTATCTCTCTCTGTCAAATAAATAAATAATAAATAAAATTGCCAGTCCCTAAAGTAATAATCTCATTGTCTCACTGAAGAAATAGTGAATGGGAAGGAAAAAAATGAAGCAAATACAGATTTCAGCATGGAAAATAAATGCTATAGAAAATATGAAAGAGAGATAACAAAGATAGAAGAACTAACTTGTGTCTAATCAGTTTCTGAAGGTGATAATAGAGACATGAGAGAGAGGAAGTATTTGCCGTGATGATTCCTAAGAATTTTCCAGAATTAAGAAAAGACTTGAATCCCACAGATACAAACGGACAATATTTACCAAGAAGGATAAAACAAAGAGACAAAAAGAAGATCTTAAAAAGCAAGTAGAGGAGGAGCAAGATGGCAGAGGAGTAGGAGACCAAAATTTCGTCTGGTCCCAGTAATTCAGCTGAATAGGGATAAAACCATTCTTAACACCTATGAACTCAACAGGAGATCGAAGAAAAGAATAGCAGCAACTCTCTGAAGAGAAAAGCGACGACTTTCTGGAAGGTAGGACGTGAAGAGAAGTGAATCTGAGGCAATATTTGGGAAGATAGATGGTGGGGGAGGGGACCTCTGTCAGCCACTACCAGCAATTGTTAGAGCAGCAGAGCACAAAATCAGAACTTTTAGAAGTTGAGGGACGTCGCTCCAATGGCTAAGCAGGGGGTGGAACACTTGCTGGGACAGTGTGGTCTCAGGACCCTCGGGGTCACAGAAAGACCGGGGGTGCCTGAGTGTGGCAGAGCTCCCAGGTATCCGAGTGGGTAAGCCGGCTGCACAGATGGAGCTGAGGAGTGGGCTCACAGCTCGGGGTTGCCATAAACTGTGATCCATGGCAGAGTTGGGCCACAGCTCTTCCAGCAGGGACCCCACAAGTGGCAGATCTGGGGAGACTTCCCTTCCTCCCCCGGGAGGAGTGGCATAGAAGTGCACCACAGGGATCTGCTGGGTTTGGAAACTCCACACAGGGTCGTGGACCAGAGATAGAAACGCTCTGTCACAGGCCGGGTGAGCACGGAGTGTGGTCAGAGACTGGGGAGAGAGGCATGACTGACTGCTTTTCTCTGGGGGCTCACTGAGGAGTGGGGCCCCAAGTTCTCAGCTCCTCCAGGGCGGAGATTGGGAGGCTGTCATTTTCACTCTCTTCCTCCAAAGCTGTATGGAAAGCTTGCAGGGAACAAAAGCTCCCGAGAGCAAACCCGAGCAGATTACTCAGCCTGGACCGGAAAGGGCGGGGCAATTCCGCTTCTGGCAAAGACATTTGGGAACCAAGGCAACAGGCCCCTCCCCCAGAAGATCAGCAAGAACAGCCAGCCAAGACCAAGTTTACTGATCAATGAGAACGGCAGAACTCCAGTGCTAGGGGAATACTGCACATAGAATTCATGGCTTCTTACCCATGATTATTTAGTCTTTCAAAGTTAATTTTTTAAACTATTTCTTTCAATTTTTCTTTTCCCCTTCTTCAACCAACATCTTATCAATCCCTTTTTTAAAAATCTTTTTTATTTTTCATTTTTAGAGTTATATTCTATCCCTTCATAGTACTCAACCTTACTTTTATATATATATATATATATATATATATATATATGTATATATATATATATATATATATATATATATATATATATATATATATATATATATAAGTTGCTCTCTCTTTAAAATTTTGGGATACAGTTTCTTCAAACAGACCAAAATATACCCTAAATCTCTAATGTATGGCTTTGTTCTAGTCTCCTGCCTGATCACATCCTCTCCCTTTTTTTTTAAATCCTCTTCTTTCTTTATTCAACCAACTTCTTATCTTATCAATTCCTTTTATAAAATCTTTATATTTTCATCTTTAGAGTCATATTCCATCCCTTCATCATATTTACCCTTATTTTTGTAGATATATAAGTTTTTCATTCTTTAAAATTAGGGGAGGCACTTTCTTCTAACAGACCAAAATACATGCAAAATCTACTGTATGGCACTGATCTATACACCAGCCTGATCATATTTGATTATATTTTGGATTTTTTGTGGTTTTTTTATCTTTCTTTTTCTTTCTTTCCCCTGCTTTTCCCCCAGTTTCAGGTCTCTTCTGATTTGTTTAGTGTATATTTTTCTGGGTTCGTCGTTAACCTGTTAGCATTTTGTACTCTCATTCATCTATTGTCCTCTGGACAAAGTAACAAGACGGAAAAAATCACCTCAAAAAAAAAAGAACAGGAGGTAGTACCGACCTCCAGGGACCTAATCAATGTGGACATTAGTAAGATGTCAGAGCTAAAGTTCAGAATGATGATTTTAAATCATCATTTAAAAAAGCTTGAAGATATTTAAAAAGCCTTGAAAAAAGCATGGAAGATATTAAAGAAACCCTTTCTGGAGAAATAAAAGAACTAAAATCTAACCAAGTCAAAATCACAAAGGCTATTATGAGGTGCAATAAAAAATGGAGGCTCCAACTGCCAGGATAAATGATGCAGAAGAGAGAATTAGTGATTTAGAAGACCAAATGATGGAAAATAAAGAACCTGAGAAAAAGAGATAAACAACTACTGGATCATGAGGGCAGAATTCGAGAGATAAGTGATATCATAAATGAAACAATATTAGAATAATTGGGACCCCAGAAGAAGAAGAAAGAGAGAGAGGGGCAGAAGGTATATTGGAGCAAACGACAGCAGAGAGCATCCCTAATTTGGGGAAGGAAACAGGCATCAAAATCCAGGAGGCACAGAGAACCCCTCTCAAAATCAATAAAAATAGGTCCACACCCCAACATCTAATAGTAAAACTTACGAGTCTCAGAGACAAAGAGAAAATCCTGAAAGCAGCTCGGGATAAGAGATCTGTAACCTACAATGGTAGAAACATTAGACTGGCGACAGACCTATCCACACAGACCTGGCTGGCCAGAAATGACTGGCATGATATATTCAGAGCATTAAATCAGAAAAATATGCAGCCAAGAATACTATATCCAGCTAGGCTGTCATTGAAAATAGGAGATATAAAAAGCTTCCAAGACAAGCAAAAACTAAGGGAATTTGCAAACACAAAACTGCCCTACAAGAAATATTGAAAGGGGTCCTCTAACCAAAGAGAGAGCCTAAAAGTAACATAGACCAGAAAGGAACACAGACAATATACAGTAACAGTCACCTTACAGGCAATACAATGCCACTAAATTCGTATTCAGTTACACTGAATGTAAATGGGCTAAATGCCCCCAATCAATGGACACAGGGTATCAGATTGCATAAAAAAAAAAAAAATCGATATGCTGTCTGCAAGAGACTCATTTTAGACCCAAAGACACCCCAGATTGAAAGTGAGGGGGTGGAAAACCATTTACCATGCTAATAGACACCAAAAGAAAGCTGGGGTGGCAATCCCTATATCAGACAAATTAGATTTTAAACCAAAGACTGTAATAAGAGATGAGGAAGGACACCATATCATACTTAAAGGGTTTATCCAACAAGAAGATCTAACAATTATAAATATCTATGTCCCTAACATGGGAGGAGCCAATTATATAAGGCAATTTTAATTATAACTTATTATATTTATATAAATATAAATGTAATAAAAATTAATAACAAAAGAAAAGAAACACATTGACAAAAATACAATAATAGTGGGGGACTTTAACACCCCCTCACTGAAATGGACAGATCATCTAAGCAAAAGATCAACAAGGAAATAAAGACTTTAAATGACACACTGGACCAAATGGACTTCACAGACATATTCAGAACATTCCATCCCAAAGCAACAGAATACACATTCTTCTCTAGTGCCCATGGAACATTCTCCAGAATTGATCACATCCTAGGTCACGAATCAGGTCTCAACCGGTACCAAAAGATTGGGATCATTCCCTGCATATTTTCAGACCACAATGCTTTGAAACTAGAACTCAATCACAAGAGGAAAGTCAGAAAGAACTCAAATACATGGAGGCTAAAGAGCATCCTACTAAAGAATGAATGGGTCAACCAGGAAATTAAGGAGAATTTAAAAAAACTCATGGAAACCAATAAAAATGAAAACACACTGTTCAAAATCTTTGGAATGCAGCAAAGGCAGTCATAAGAAGAAAGTATATAGCAATACAAGCCTTTCTCAAGAAACAAGAAAGTTCTCAAATACACAACCTAACCCTACACCTAAAGGAGCTAGGGAAAAAACAGCAAATAAAGCCTAAACCCAGCAGGAAAAGAGAAATAATAAAGATCAGAGCAGAAAGCGATGAACTAGAAACCAAAAGAACAGTAGAACAGATCAACGAAACTAGGAGCTGGTTCTTTGAAAGAATTAACAAGATTGATAAAGCCCTGGCCAGTCTTATCAAAAAGAAAAGAGAAAGGACCCAAATCAACAAAATCATGAAGGAAAGAGGAGAGATCACAACCAACACCAAAGAAATACAAACAATTATAAGAACATATGATGAGCAACTCTATGCCAGCAAATTAGATAATCTGGAAGAATGGATACAATCCTAGAGATGTATCAACTACCAAAACTGAACCAGGAAGAAAGAGATAACCTGAACAGACCTATAACCACTAAGGAAATTGAAGCAGTCATCAAAAATCTCCCAACAAACAAAAACCCAGGGCCAGATGGCTTCCCAGGGGAATTCTACCAAACATTTAGAGAATAATTAATACCTATCCTTCTGAAACTCTTCCAAAGAATAGAAATGGAAGGAAAACTTGCAAACACGTTTTATGAGGCCAGCATTACCTTGATCCCCAAACCAGACAAAGACCCCATCCAAAAGGAGAATTACAGACCAATATCCTTGATGAACATAGATGCCAAAATTCTCACCAAAATACTAGCCAATAGGATCCAACAGTACATTAAAAGGATTATTCACCATGACCAAGTGGCATTTATCCCTAGGCTGCAAAGTTGGTTCAACATCTGCAAATCAATCAATGTGATACAATACATTAATGAAAGAAAGAACAAGAACCATATGATCCTCTCGATAGACGCAGAAAAAGCATTTGACAAAGTAGAGCATCCTTTCTTGATCAAAACTCTTCAGAGTATAGGGAAAGAGGGTACATACCTCAATATCATAAAACCCATCTATGAAAAATTCACAGCAAATATCATTCCCAATGGGGAAAAACTGAGAGCTTTCCCCCTAAGGTCAGGAACACGGCAGGGATGTCCACTATCACCACTGCTATTCAACATAGTATTAGAAGTCCTAGCCACAGCAATCAGACAACAAAAAGAAATCAAAGGCATCCGAATCGGCAAAGAAGAATTCAAACTCTCACTCTTTGCAGATGATATGATACTTGATGTGGAAAACCCAAAAGTCTCCACCCCAAAACTGCTAGAACTCATACAGGAATTCAGTCAAGTGGCAGGATATAAAATCAATGCACAGACATCAGTGGCATTCCTATACACCACCACCAAGACAGAAGAAAGAGAAATTAAGGAGTTGATCCCATTTACAGTTGCACCCAAAACCATAAGATACCTAGGAATAAATCTAACCAAAGAGGCAAAGAATCTGTACTCAGAAAACTATAAAATACTCATGAAAGAAATTGAAGAAGACCCAAAAAATGGAAAAACGTTCCATGCTCATGGATTGGAAGAACAAATATTGTGAGGATGTCAATGCTACCTAGAGCAATCTACACATTCAGTGCAATCCCTACCAAAATACCATCCACTTTTTTCAAAGAAATGGAACAAATAATCCTAAAATTTGTATCAAACCAGAAAGGACCCTGAATAGCCAGCGGAATGTTGAAAAAGCAAAACACAGTCGGTGACATCATAATTCCGGACTTCAAGCTTTATTACAAAGCTGTGATCATCAAGACAGTATGGTACTGGCACAAAAACAGACACATAGATCAGTGGAACAGAATAGAGAGCCCAGAAATGGACCCTCAACTTTATGGTCAACTAATCTTCGACAAAGCAGGAAAGAATGTCCAATGGAAAAAAGACAGTCTCTTCAACAAATGGTGTTGGGAAAATTGGACAGTCACATGCAGAAGAATGAAACTGGACCATTTCCTTACACCACACACAAAAATAGACTCCAAATGGTTGAAAGACCTAAATGTGAGACAGGAGTCCATCAAAATCCTGAAGGAGAACACAGGTAGCAACCTCTTCGACCTCAGCCTCAGCAACTTCTTCCTAGAAACATCGCCAAAGGCAAGGGAAGCAAGAGCATAAATGAACTATTAGGACTTCATCAAGATAAAAAGGTTTTGCACAGCAAAAGAAACAGGCAACAAAACCAAAAGACAACCGACAGAATGGGAGAAGATATTTGCAAATGACATGTCTACTAAAGGGCTAGTTTCTAAAATTTATAAAGAACTTCTTAAACTCAACACCCAAGGAACAAATGATCCAATCAAGAAATGGGCAGAAGACATGAACAGACATTTTTCCAAAGAAGACATCCAAATGGCCAACAGACACATGAAAAAGTGCTCAACATCGCTCCGCATCAGGGCAATCCAAATCAAAACCTCAGTGAGATACCACCTCACACCAGTCAGAATGACTAAAATTAACAAGTCAGGAAATGACAGATGTTGGCAGGGATGCGGAGAAAGGGAAACTCTCCTACACTGTTGGTGGGACTGCAAGCTGGTGCAACCACTCTGGACAACAGTATGGAGGTTCCTCAAAAAGTTGAAAATAGAGCTACCCTATGACCCAGCAATTGCACTACTGGGTATTTACCCCAAAGATACAAATGTAGGGATCCGAAGGGGTACGTGCGCTCCGATGTTTATAGCAGCAATATTCACAATAGCCAAACTATGGAAAGAGTCAAGATGTCCATTGACAGACGAACGGATAAGGAAGATGTGGTGTATATATATATACAATGGAATATTATGCAGCCATCAAAAGGAATGAAATCTTGCCATTTGCAATGACGTGGATGGAATTGGAAGGTATTAAGCTGAGTGAAATAAGTCAATCAGAGAAAGACATGTATCATATGACCTCACTGATATGAGGAATTCTTAATCTCAGGAAACAAACTGAGGATTGCTGGAGTGGTGGTCGGGGGTGGGAGGGATGGGGTGGGTGAGTGATAGACATTGGTGAGGGTATGTGCTATGGTGAGCATGTGAATTGTATAAGACTGTTGAATCACAGACCTGTACCCCTGAAACAAATAACACATTATATGTTTAAAAAAAAAAAAAGGAAGATAGCAGGAGGGGAAGAACAAAGCAGTGGGAAACTGGATGGGGAGACAAACCATGAGAGACTGTGGACTCTGAGAAACAACCTGAGGGTTCTAGAGGGGAGGGGGGTGGGGGGATGGGTTAGCCTGGTGAAGGGTATTAATGAGGGCACGTTCTGCATGGAGCACTGGGTGTTATACACAAACAATGAATCATGGAACACTACATCAAAAACTAAAGATGTAATGTATGGTGATTAACATAACAATAATAAAAAATTGGGAAACAAAACCAAGTAGGGACAAAATAGAATTACCTACAAAAAAACCACAGTTAGGCTTCTCTATCACCACAATGGATGCCCAAATACAATGGAATGATATCTTCAAAAGCTGAGATAAAATAACTGTCACAGAAGAATCTAAATTGGAGGTCTCTCCCAGAATAAGTGTTATTATTAGAAAATTTTCATCTAAGTGACCCATATCTATGGGCCAGTAACCATCTAATTGCCTAACATCTTCTCTTATTGTCCTGTGAAATGCATTCCTTTTCTCTAAAATCCCAGAGTTCTCCTTAGTTTAGAATGACATATATACCTCATTTTGCCTGTCTTTGGAATTTCCATGACTATGTGATTTCCCCATATATATGCCTATTAAATTTGATTTTCTCCTATTAAAAAAAATAACTGTCCATTCTATCCAACTGATATAAATCTTTCACAAATGACATGATCTTATACGTAGAAAACACTTAAGATCACACATACACACGTACACACACACACAGCAAGATAAGAAATCCACACACAAAAGTCAGTTATGTTTCTATACACTAAAAATGAACATCTGAAAAGGAAATTAAGAAAAAAATTCATTTACAATAGCACCAAAAACTATAAAATACTTAGGGATAAACCTAACCAAGGAGATGAAGACTTTATAAACTGAAATCTACAAAACATTGCTGAGAGAAATGTAAGAACACGCCAATAAATGAAAAGACATCCTGTGTTCATGGGCTGGAAGACTTAATAGTGTTAAGATGTTCATACTACCCAGAAGGATCTATAGACTCAATGCAATCTCCATCAATATCCCAATAATATTTATGGCAGAAATAGAAATCCTAAAATTCATATAGAACATCAGGAGACTTGGAATAGTCAAAACAATCTTGAAAAAGAACAAAACTGGAAAGACTTATACTTCCCAATTTCAAAACTCACTGCAAGCTACAGTAACTGAACCACATGATACTCACATGAAGACAGACACAGAGATCAATGGAATAGAATAGCGAACCCAGCAATAAACCCTTGCATATATGGTCAAATGACCTTTGACAAGAGTGTCAAGGACGTTCAATGGGGAAAGAAGAGACTTTTCAACAAATGATATTGGGAAAATTGGATATCCATATACAATACAGTAAAGTTGGATCCTTATCTTATATCATAAAAAAAAATGAACTCAAAGTGGATTGAAGACCTCAAACTAAAAATCTTAGAAGAAAACATAGGCGGAAATCTTCAAGACACTGGATTTGGCAATAATTTCATGGATGTGACACCAAAAACACAGGCAAAATACATACAATTCCTAGCCAGGTTAACATGAAACCTCACACTGAAGGCCTATTCATTTATTCAGTTCATATTCCAATATCACTATCTGTGGCAACTGAATACTTGTTTCTTAAATTGTCAGTAAAGCAAATTTGATGTGAAACAAACTTGGACTCGTTTTTTAAATTAAAATATAGATGATACATAGTTAGATAAATTGCATAAGGACCAGGCAGGTGATAAGCAAAGTGAAACAGTATGAAAATGACAATGAGGCCTTCCCATCTATCATTTTCTAAACCCTCTTTGAGAGTGGCAAGTGTGCAATGAAATGTTCTTTTCCTCTTAGGTAACTACACATGTGCAGACACACAGCCTTAGTGTTGGGAATGGATAGGGTGTGGTGGGGACTGGGGTGAACCAGAACACACATGCCTCTTCCAAGGGGGGCACACTTCTCAGCTAAACAGTTCATGGCCACGTGGAAACAAGGGCCTGGAGTCTGTAGCTCTTCTGATCTCTCCATAAAAAGCAGAAATCCAGGCGCCTGGGTGGCTCAGTCGGTTAAGTGCCTTCGGCTCAGGTCATGATCTCAGGGTCCTGTGATCGAGCCCCACATCAGGCTCCCTGCTCGTAGGGGAGCCTGCTTCTCCCTCTCCCCCCTGCTCATGCTCTCTCTCTCTCTCTCTCAAATAAATAAATAAAATCTTTTTTTTAAAAAAAGCAGAAATCCATATTCTCATGTAAAATCAACCTATTTTTCATTGTAGCTCGAAGTTTTGTTTTAATACACTTTGTGCCAAACAAAACATTCTTGGAAACTGGATGGTAGCTAAGGGCTGCCTCTGGGAAAAGGCATCCCAACCAGGTGATATCTGAAAGATCATCCTGTATCACACACACCTGTATAGACACACACTCCTCTACTAAGATCACAGCAAAGCCCCATTTTATCAGTCAAGTGTCTGCTGAAAACCTCAGAATATTGTTGCCATCCTGTCATTGAAAACTTTGCACTGTACATTTTACAGGGGAGAATTTATACCTCCAAAAAATTGTTATGTTTTAAAAATCCAAACATGCTCAAATCTAACCCCAAAGTTGAAGAACTAGGTGTCTTTTGCCAACCACAGTCAGGCAACACCCAGGGCTTCAATCTTTCCTTCCTCCTATGTCACACTGTACACTGAGTTAATACTCAGTTCCCATTAATTATTGATTTTTTCCAGATAATACTTGTTAAAGAAGAATTAATACTATTGTTTAAGAACAAATACTACCCAAATGCTGTCTTTAGTGGGATTGTAATCAGCTTTACCCACTTTCCATCTAATCTGATTGAAGCAGATTTTGTACCAAGTCTTTTTTCTTTTTTTTAATTTTGTTGCTATTAAAAGGTCACCTATTTGGATCTGTCTGAAACTCTAAGTTCCTGGGATCAATTTATAATTATAAGTTCAATGGCCTAACCAGGGATTGAATTGCTATACTTTTAGTTAAAATAGGGGGGGGGGGAAGGGAAAGGGGGAAGGGAGAAAAGGACACATTTTCACATATAGTGGAATCTGTGGAGGAAATGTTGAGTGCTGCATTACTGAATATATTGTAGCCTATTTTCCCCAGCTCTGTGTTATAAGTCTGTTCATCATAATGCCTTTTGACCCTCTGCACTTACTCCATCATAATTATCCTTTAATACTCTTATAAATGAACTTTTAGCTTATCTTCCATTAATTCTCCAGAACAAGCAAAGCCATCTAAATAAAGTGTTTAACCCTTTTGTGGTCCTCCTGTTCATAGAGGCAAGAAGGAAATTCCCATCACACTCCCGTGTGGACATGAAGATGAGTTGCAGCCACCTGCCTCTCCTCCCAACCCCAAGCAGAAATTCACAACTTGTATGAGGAGTCCAGTGAATGTCAATGCAAAATGAACAAAACTTTTTAAAAATTTTAAAGAGAAAGGAAGTCTTATTCCAGCCCAATAAGGACAGCTTCCCAGGGTACACAATCTTCACAAAGAAGAGAATGCTCTGGGGAAGGAACGTTTGATTCAGGGTTATATATGTTTTTTACATTAAGAGTTATAAATCATCATGACAAGGGACATTCCAGAAAGTTACAGACTTTATCTTACGTTTTTAGTTATGTGCAAGGATGTAGGACTTGACTCTTATGGGAACAAGGGAGGTATTTTTGTTTATCTTATGTTTGGAATGCTCCTTTTTGCTTGTTTGGTTTTAAAAGCAGACATACACTGTGTGCTCAGGGCAGAAATAGAGGTCATGCTTTGAGGTTTTGCCAAGTCATTTTGACCATGGTAAATGTTAAAGTAAAGCCCAGAAGCAGGGCCCACAAACATTAAATGTTGGAAATTTTCTTTATCATGAGTAAGAAAGGCCTCCTGGCACCAGGTATGGGGAAGGCTAGATAGGACAGCTGAGAGCTGAGAGCTGGGATGTTCAGTTACAGAGCACAGCCCTAGGATCAGGGCCACTGCAGGGCTGCAGTGGCCTCAAGATGGGATATATTGGTCCATGGAGGGTGGAGACCTGCTCTTGCCTTCATAACATGTGGGGAAGTTCCAGTTTAGACTCCAAGCAACTCAGATGGTGGTAGGACAAAAGCTCTGGACCAGGCTGAGTTCCCACTCTGCAACTTGAGCTGTGCAACCCCCAGCAGCTGATGTGACCCCTCACAGCCTTCATCAGTGTCCTCATCTGTAAAATGAGAGCAGACTCGTGTATTCCATGGGTAGTGGAATTGAAGGAATGAGGTGTTAAGACATAAAACAATGAGCTCAAAATAGAGTCACTCATGCTTAGCTCCACATCACCAAACCAAGACCTAACCTAATTACAGCTTCAGCTCTCCCAGAAATGGAATCTTAAACCAGTCATTCAGGAATTGCCTGATCAGCACTAGCTGGGTATCTGCCTGACACAACCCTGCCATCCCCTACAGGAAAGTAACTTTGCAATAATCAACCTGCTTTTTGCCTCCCATAACTTCTTTGCTCTTGCTCCCTTCTTCCTAAAAGCCTTTCATTTTGTGCAGTTCCTCTGAGCTCCTTTTTATCTGCTGAATTGGATGCTGCCCTGTTCAAATTGATTTTTGCTCAAATAAACTCAAAACTTTTAATATGCCTCATTTATCTTTTAACACAGGGCAAGTAGAACATACTACCAGTAAGACTCACCAGCCAGACCCCCTCCATACCTGTACATGCTGAAGGTGCTTCCTCTATCAACAGAGAAAAAAGGTAGAGATAAAATAAAACAAAAGCACTTATTTGGGGTCTCAGAATTGCAATTTGGGGAGCACAGATAAGGGTAGCAACCCAAATTGCATCCCCCTAGGGAACAAAAGTAAGTCAAGGATTTTATTTTTATTATTTTTATTTACTTATTTGAGAGAGAACATGAGTGGGGGGGAGGAGCAGAGGGAGAAGCAGGCTCCCTGCTGAGCAGGGAACCTGATGCGAGGCTCGATCCCGGGACTCCAGGACCATGACCTGAGCCAAAGGCAGATGTTTAACTCTCTGAGCCACCGAGGTCCCCCAAGGCAAGGATTTTAAAAGACAAAAGGGAATGCTTGTATGTGTTGTTTACAAAGAATTTTAATTGGTGGTGGTGATAGAAAACTAATCTTGGCTAAATAGGATTGGTTGCTAAGGTTAACACTAAGCAAACTCTCACTGTAGCAAGTTGCAGGTGTTCCAGCACAGTCCCTGGAATATTTGCTGTTTGGCCCAGTTCAAAGTTCAAGGTTCTACACAGTGAGGATGTGCATGAGGCCCATTTCCTTAATGGCCTCCTGGCTCCACTTTAAAATCCCTTGATATAAGTGACTCCATTTCATTTTTCCTTTCACAGTGTGAACACCTGTAAGTTTGCCTTGGGTATTTTCTCCGGCCTAGGCACTTACCCAACTACTGGGAATGCCAGAGAGTTAATGGCCCTGGAAATAGCCCCCAACCAATGAGGGCAGGAGCTGATGGACAACTGCTCCAGCTTCCTGGCCCTTGGGTGGGATGACCCTGAGGTATTTTCTCATTGGTCCCCAGAGTTCCCCTCTGGGAAGAAGCTCTAGTCATTCACAATGGAATAACCCCCCCTGCCTTCCCCACTTCTCTGCTCCCTGGCTGGGGTTTCCTAGAATCACAAGCAACACTTAGCTGTGGCTGTTTTGTCCTGGCCCCATCTTCCCTTTCTCACAAACACTGAGCCCTGCAAGTTTCCTCCACTCTATTTTCCAGCTTCACATCTGGTTTTCATCTCCTATGCAACCACCGACCAACTGCCTTTGATCAACCCACTTTCCTTGGTCACCACCAAGTGAACTGCTCTGCTCACAGGAGGCTGAAAACATCTCCTACCACCTTATTTTGGTGGGCTTTCTCCAGGTAGGTGCAGCCATTATCTAACTGGTATCTACGCCATTTCAGCTCCAGAGCCCCCACTCTGTGCCTAACCCTCAGGAGTTGCCAAAAATGCCAGTCCACATCCCCTGCCCCCAGGGAGCTGGAGCAACCAGAATGGCTCAGAATGGTTGTCCTGGGCTGGGGTATACAGAAGCAGAGCCCAGACATGATCCACATGTGTGTAGTTCATTGGGAAGAAGCAGAGCAGGGAACAGAAAAAAGCAAGAATGTGATCTCAGATGAAATCTGGTTCCAGCCTGATCCCACAAGAGCTCTGGAGCCAGGACCATGCTATTGAGATAGGAGGCAGGGGCTTTGGCCCCCACCCCAGCCAGGCAGTCAGAGGCTACAAGCAACCAGGTGCCAGGGGGTAGAGGTAGCTGCTTCAGGCCAGGCAGCTTCAGCTCCCCAGAAGTTTCCAGGGGTAGGTAGCAGGACTGAGGCCCAAGCCCCCAGAGCAGCTGGAAGGACACACCCTCTGACCAGAAAAGGAGATCCCAGGGGGTCTGGGCAGGGCACCAAAAATATCTGCTACAATGATTTAAAGAGTAAGCAAGAGCTTGTCTGGGGATGCTGATGCCAAAGGTCTGGAAGGTTCCAGAAGATTCAAAAATATCAGATATCAAGATCAAAGCATGATCTAGCAAAGGAAAGTTTCTGATTCAACTGTTCTGTTCATATGAAAACTTTGCTTACAAAGAATTACATACAAATAAATTACATTTAATTATACAGTTAATGAACCCAATCCTATTGAAAGTGTTAAACTTCATGAAAGTAGGATTGTTCCAGGAAACCCCAAGCAGCTGTGACTACCTGAGTGCAAGATGCTTCCGTGGAGAACCTGGGAAATGTTCATGAGAGGGGCACCTGTCTGGAGGGCTGGGACATCAGTGATTTCTGCCTGCTGACCCCAGGAAGCCAACTACCCCAGCCAGGTAGGCCCTCCCTTTGATCATTGGCCACCACTCCTTCCCCTTGACAAACCGCAGAGAAACCACATTCTCTCCCACCTTGAACCCTGTGCACATTGTTCCCACCACTGGAGACACCCTCCTCTTTCTCACTGGCCAACCCCCTTGCATGGTTTTAGCCTCAGCCCAGAGTCCCCTCCTTGAGAAAGCCTCCTCCAGCCTAGCTGAGCTAGGCACCTTCCTCTGAGACCTCTTCTAACCAGAGATTCTCCTAAGCAGATGCTGTGGGAGCATGAACTCTCTGCCGGAAGTGGGGGGTGGGCAGGAGGAGGTGGCTGATGTGATGATAGAGAAAATGACGCCCATAGGCTTATGCTCTGTACAAGCTGTGTGCCCTTTGGACAGTTCACTCTACCTTTCTGAGCTCCAGTGTCCTTCTCTATAAAATAGAAATAATAAATGTGCCCTTTTTTGATATGCAGGCATACCTCCTTCTTTTGGGCTTTACTTTATTGCTCTTCACAGTTAATTAGATTTTTTACAAATTGAAGGTTTGTGGCAACCCTGAATCAAGCAAGTCTGTTGGCACCACTTTTCCAATAGCATTGCTGACTTTGCATCTGTGTCACATTTCGGTGACTCTAACAATATTTCAAACGTTTTAATTATTACTGTATTTATTATGGTGATCTGTGATCAGTGATTATACCTGCAGAAGGCTCAGATGATGGTTAGCATTTTTTAACAATAAAGCATTTTTAACTGAGGTATATACATTGCTTTTTTTAGACAAAATGCCCCCTGAACAGACTATAGTATAATGTAAACACAACTTTTATATGCACTAAGAAACCAAGAAATTCATTTGACTTTCTTTATTGCAGTGGTCTGGAACAGAATATTTGCAATATCTCCAACACATGCCTGTATACGGTTGTTGTTAGCGTGTTTAGCACAATGTCTGGGTGTTTAGCACAAGGTCTAGACCATATAAATGACTGGTAAACATCATAGAATAGATTAAAAATCACTAAAGGTACCCAAGAATCCCATTTGCAAATGCTAAAAATATAGAACTGAGAAGAAGAAAGTTGTTAAAAGTTTTATAAGTTATCAAGTTTTATAGCTCACGTATGTGTGTATGTCCTGGACTTTAGTTACTCAGCACTACAACCACCATCCTGCAATTATTTACTGTGTTTCATGCCATGCAGATAATGGCTAGAAGAAAGGGAGGAACCTAGGGAAAGAGATACTTGAGGGTCAGGTTAATGGTCCAAAGGCAACAGCATCTAAATCTGTCAAACAATGGTTACTGAACTAGGAAAGGAAAGCAAATGGAAAAGCATAGAATGGTAGTCAGATGGAAATGGTATGAGCTCCAACAATGTCTATCATATCATATCTGAAACCCTTCTTAAAGACACAATGAGATTCAACCTCTACAGGTGAAGAATTTGTTTTTTGTGTGTGGAATCAACACTGTTGCATAGATGATGGCCTTTGAAGGCTTCACAGAGAACCCTCTTTCCAGCTCAGCCCGGGTTCTCCACCCCACATCCTATTACTTGGGGCATTCCTATAGAAAATGGGGTGCAAAGAGCTGGCAGACACCTTGGAAAATCCAAACAAGTGATGACAAAGAGAAATAAAATTGGAAAATCCAGATTATAGTCCCAACCTTATGGTTCACTGTCCAGCCCTTCTCTGGCCTCCATTTTGATCACCAGTAAAGGGGAAGTTAAATTAGATAGATTTGTACCCTGTGTGTTTTAACTTTATTTTTGGAAAAGGAATAAATGCAGATGGTTCATGCTTAAAATTACAAAAGGATATTCTGTGATAATCTCCCTCCCACCCCAACCCCACTTGTGCATGTTTCCAGAGGTAGTTCATGCATTTACTAACAAATGCATGGGTCAGTTTATTCATACACACCTCCCACACCATGCATTTTTCACTCATGACACACCATGGATTGTGCCATGCCAGCTCACAAGTACATGTCATTTCTTTTTGTTTGGGGCAGCAGAGTCTTGCACTAGAGGGAGGCACTATAATTTTAGATAGCTTTCTGGCTCCCTTCTAGCTCTGAAAATCCAAGTCATCCATTGAAACTGGCTTGTCAGCCTGCCCAAAGTGGGCAACAGGAAATCTGCCACCCAGGAAGGCTCACCTCTCCGACCAGAAGATGCTCTAGGAAGGATCCCTCCTGTTCACCAGCCCCCTCCTCTCTTCAGACCTGGGACTGCCATTGTAGAGACTGGTGGCATGTTGGTGGCAAACCAGGCCTGAAAAAACTTTATCTCTACAGGTGTGCTAACACACAAGAAGAGGAGGCTTCCCTTACCAAACATTGGAACTCAGTGACTTGACCCCATAACACACTCAAACACATTCCAGAAAATGCCTGACCCCAAAGGACAGCCTCTGCCTTTCCCCAAAGCTTGTCTGGCCTCTTGTGCCAGAATAATTTCCCACCAGGCTGGTTCATCCCCTAGAAAAGAAAAAGAGAATTGAGTCCTGAAGACAAAAGAGTCTGTGTCCTCCTTGGAACCCCTCATCCAGCTACAAAGTTACATGACAGAGATGTGGCAGTCTACGGAATCCTGAGTCCCTGTGTCAAGTTCCTGACATAATATCCCAGAATTGTCCTTTATAGTTTTCTTTGTATTACATACCATGTGGAGGGAAAGTGGATGAAATGGATTTAATTTCACAAGAAAGATAATTTCATTTTGTGGTGTTTTTTTTTTTTCTTCATAAACTCTATGCAGTGTATCATTGCTCTTCAATCTACTATTTCATTTACCAACATGTCTTGGACATCATGCCATGCTTATGTATATAATAAACCTACTTCATTCTTTTTAACTGCAGTGTGGCTTTCCATACTGTGGATGTACCATGGTTGTAACCATTTGCCTAATGAGGGGGATTTAGGTTGTTTGCATTTTTCCTATTACTAACAATGATAAACTTTGTATTTGCATCTTCGTATATTTACTTTTATGTAGTTTATCATTTCTGAGTGTATATATATATATATATATATATATATAAATCTTCAGTTGTCAGTTCTTAATTTTACTGTGTTGTGATCAGTGTGACTTATATCATGGTTTCTACTTTTTTTATTTTGTTAACAATTTCTTTATGACTTAACCCATGCCTAATTTCTGTGACCATGCTGTGTATGGTTGAAAATAATGTATTCTCTGATGGGTCAACAAACCTATTATCTATCATATGAAGGATGTCATCTGTGTTATTCAAAAGTTCTGCTTATTTTTATCTTCTTTCTCTCTGTCAATTTTGAGAGATGTCCATCAAAAATCTCACACATGATGGTGAATTTACAAACTGATGGTTCCCAGAGGGCAGGGGTGGGGGAATGGGTGAAATAGGCAATGGGGTTTAAGGAGTGCACTTGTTGTGATGAGCACTGGGTGATGTATGGAAGTGTTGAATCACTATATTGAACAACTAAAATGAATATAACACTGTATATTAACTAACTGGAATTAAAATAAAACTTAAAAACAAATAACTTTCTCTTTGTATTATCCTGTTTTTATTCTAAATATAAAAGTCACTCAAGTTTATTCACCACCTGGTATGTATCAAACCCTGTGCTAAGAACCTTCCATACATTATGTTTTTTATAAATTTTTTATTGTTATGTTAATCACCATACATTACATCATTAGTTTTTGATGTAGTGTTCCATGATTCATTGTGCATAACACCCTGTGCTCCACGCAGAACGTGCCCTCTTTAATACCCATCACCAGGCTAACCCATCCCCCCACCCCTCTCCCCTCTAAAACCCTCAGTTTGTTTTTCAGAGTCCATCATCTCTCATGGTTCGTCTCCCCCTCTGATTCCACCCATTCATTCTTCCCCTCCTACTCTCTTCTTTTTTTTTTTTAACATATATGGCATTATTTGTTTCAGAGGTACAGATCTGTGATTTAACAGTCTTGCACAATTCGCATGTTCACCATAGCACATACCCTCCCCAATGTCTATCACCCAGCCACCCCATCCCTCCCACCCCACCCCCACTCCAGCAACCTTCAGTTTGTTTCCTGAGATTAAGAATTCCTCATATCAGTGAGGTCATATGATACATGTCTTTCTCTGATTGACTTAATTCACTCAGCATAACACCCTCCAATTCTATCCACGTCGTTGGAAATGGCAAGATCTCATTCCTTTGGATGGCTGCGTAATATTCCATTGTGTATATATACCACTTCTTCTTTAGCCATTCATCTGTCGATGGACATCTTGGCTCTTTCCACAGTTTGGCTATTGTGGACATTGCTGCTATAAACATTGGGGTGCACATACCCCTTCGGATCCCCACATTTGTATCCTTGGGGTAAATACCCAGTAGTGCAATTGCTGGGTCATAGGGTAGCTCTATTTTCAACTTTTTGAGGAACCTCCATACTGTTGTCCAGAGTGTTTGCACCAGCTTGCATTCCCACCAACAGTGTAGGAGGGTTCCCCTTTCTCCGCATCCCCAGCAACATCTGTCGTTTCCTTGTTAAGTTTAGCCATTCTGACAGGTGTGAGGTGGTATCTCATTGAGGTTTTGATTTGGATTTCCCTGATGCCGAGGAATGTTGAACACTTTTTCACGTGTCTGTTGGCCATTTGGATGTCTTCTTTGGAAAAATGTCTGTTCATGTCTTCTGCCCATTTCTTGATTGGATCATTTGTCCCTTGGGTGTTGAGTTTAAGAAGTTCTTTATAGATTTTGGATACTAGCCCTTTATCTGATATGTCATTTGCAAATATCTCCTCCCATTCTGTCGGTTGTCTTTTGGTTTTGTGGACTGTTTCTTTTGCTGTGCAAAACCTTTTTATCTTGATGAAGTCCCAATAGTTCATTTTTGCCCTTGCTTCCCTTGCCGTTGCGAAAGTTTCTAGGAAGAAGTTGCTGCGGCTGAGGTCGAAGAGGTTGCTGCCTGTGTTCTCCTTTAGGATTTTGATGGACTCCTACCTCACATTGAGGTCTTTCAACCATTTGGAGTCTATTTTTGTGTGTGGTGTAAGAAAATGGTCCAGTTTCATTCTTCTGCATGTGACTGTCCAATTTTCCCAACACCATTTGTTGAAGAGACTGTCTTTTTTCCCTTGGACATTCTTTCCTTCTTTGTCAAAGATTAGTTGACCATAGAGTTGAGAGTCCATTTCTAGGCTCTCTATTCTGTTCCACTGATCTATGTGTCTGTTTTTGTGCCAGTACCATACTGTCTTGATGATCACAGCTTTGTAATAAAGCTGGAAGTCCGGAACTGTGATGCCGCCAGCTTTGCTTTTCTTTTTCAACATTCCTCTGGCTTTTCGGGTCTCTTCTGGTTCCATACAAATTTTAGGATTATTTGTACCATTTCTTTGAAAAAGGTGGATGGTATTTTGATGGGGATTGCATTGAATGTGTAGATTGCTCTAGGTAGCACTGACATCTTCACAATGTTTACTCTTTCCAATCCATGAGCATGGAACGTTTTTCCATTTCCTTGTGTATTCCTCAATTTCTTTCATGGGTATTTTATAGTTTTCTGAGTACAGATTCTTTGCCTCTTTGGTTAGATTTATTCCTAGGTATCTTATGGTTTTGGGTGCAACTGTAAATGGGATCGACTCCTTAATTTCTCTTTCTTCTGTCTTGTTGGTGGTGTATAGGAATGCCACTGATGTCTGTGCATTGATTTTATATCCTGCCACCTGACTGAATTCCTGTATGAGTTCTAGCAGTTTTGGGGTGGAGTCTTTTGGGTTTTCCACATACAGTATCATATCATCTGCAAAGAGTGAGAGTTTGAATTCTTCTTTGCCGATTCGGATGCCTTTGATTTCTTTTTGTTGTCTGATTGCTGTGGCTAGTCCTTCTGATACTATGTTGAATAGCAGTGGTGATAGTGGACATCCCTGCCGTGTTCCTGACCTTAGGGGGAAAGCTCTCAGTTTTTCCCCATTGAGAATGATATTCGCTGTAGGTTTTTCATAGATGGCTTTTATGATATTGAGGTATGTACCCTCTATCCCTATACTCTGAAGAGTTTTGATCAAGAAAGGATGCTGTACTTTGTCAAATGCTTCTTCTGCAGCTATTGAGAGGATCATATGGTTCTTGTTCTTTCTTTCATTAATATATTGTGTCATGTTGATTGATTTGCGGATGTTGAACCAACGTGGTTCAGTTCTGGTAGTTGATACATCTCTAAGAATGCATCCATTTCTTCCAGGTTATCTAACTTGCTGGCATATAGTTGCTCATAATATGTTCTTAAAATTGTTTGTGTTTTGTTGGTGTTGGTGGTGATCTCTCCTCTTTCATTCATGATTTTGTTGATTTGGGTCATTTCTCTTTTCTTTTTGATCAGTCTGGCCATGGGTTTATCAATCTTGTTAATTCTTTCAAAGAACCAGCTCCTAGTTTTGTTGATCTGTTCTACTGTTCTTTTGGTTTCTAGTTCATTGCTTTCTGCTCTGATCTTTATTATTTCTCTTTTCCTGCTGGGTTTAGGCTTTATTTGCTGTTTTTTCTCTAGCTCCTTTAGGTGTAGGGCTAGGTTGTGTGTTTGAGAACTTTCTTGTTTCTTGAGAAAGTCTTGTATTGCTATATACTTTCCTCTTAGGACTGCCTTTGCTGCATTCCAAAGATTTTGGACAGTTGTGTTTTCATTTTCATTGGTTTCCATGATTTTTTTAACTTTTCTTTAATTTCCTGGTTGACCCATTCATTCTTTAGTAGGATGCTCTTTAGCCTCCTACTAGCCATTTGAGTACTTTCCGACTTTCCTCTTGTGATTGAGTTCTAGTTTCAAATCATTGTGGTCTGAAAATATGCAGAGAATGATCCCAGTCTTTTGGTACCAGTTGAGACCTGATTTGTGACCTAGGATGTGAGCTATTCTGGAGAATGTTCCATGGGCACTAGAGAAGAATGTGTATTCTGTTGCTTTGGGATGGAATGTTCTGAATATGTCTGTGAAGTCCATTTGGTCCAGTGTGTCATTTAAAGCCTTTATTTCCTTGTTGATCTTTTGCTTAGATGATCTGTCCTTTTCAGTCAGGGGGTGTTAAAGTCCCCCACTATTACTGTATTGTTGTCAATGTGTTTCTTTGCTTTTTTTATTGTCTTATATAATTGGCTGCTCCCATGTTAGGGACATAGATATTTACAATTGTTAGATCTTCTTGTTGGATAGACCCTTTAAGTAGGATAGAGTGTCCTCCCTCATCTCTTATTACAGTCTTTGGTTTAAAATCTAGTTTGTCTGATATAAGGATTGCCACCCCAGCTTTCTTTTAGTGTTCATTAGCATGGTAAATGGTTTTCCACCCCCTCAGTTTCAATCTGGGGGTTTCTTTGGGTCTAAAATGAGTCTCTTGCAGACAGCATATCGATGGGTCTTGCTTTTTTATCCAATCTGATAGCCTGTGTCTTATGATTGGGTCATTTAGCCCATTTACATTCAGAGTAACTATTGAAAGATAGGAATTTAGTGCCATTGTATTGCCTGTAAGGTGCCTGTTACTGTATATTGTCTGTGTTCCTTTCTGGTCTATGCTGCTTTTAGGCTCCCTCTTTGCTTAGAGGACCCCTTTCAGTATTTCTTGTAGGGCTGGTTTCGTGTTTGCAAATTCCTTTAGTTTTTGTTTTTCCTGGAAGCTTTTTATCTCTCCATTTTCAATGACAGCCTAGCGGGATATAGTATTCTTGGCTGCATATTTTTCTCCTTTAGTGCTCTGAATATATCATGCCAGTCCTTTCTGGCCTGCCAGGTCTCTGTGGATAGGTCTGTTGCCAGTCTAATGTTTCTACCGTTAGAGGTTACAGATCTCTTCTGCCGAGCTGCTTTCAGGATTTTGTCTTTGCCTCTGAGACTCGTAAGTTTTACTATTAGATGTCAGGGTTTTGACCTATTTTTATTGATTTTGAGAGCAGTTCTCTGTGCCTCCTGGATTTTCATGCCTGTTTCCTTCCCCACATTAGGGAAGTTCTCTGCTATAATTTGCTCCAATATACCTTCTGCCCCTCTCTCTCTTTCTTCTTCTTCTGGGATCCCAATTATTCTAATGTTGTTTCATCCTATGGTATTGCTTACCTCTCGAATTCTGCCCTTGTGATCCAGTAGTTGTTTATCTCTCTTTTTCTCAGCCTCTTTATTATCCATCATTTGGTCTTCTGTATCACTGATTCTCTCTTCTGCCTCATTTATCCTAGCAGTTAGTGCCCCCATTTTTTATTGCACCTCATTAATTGCTTTTTGATTTCGACTTGGTTAGATTTTAGTTCTTTTATTTCTCCAGAAAGGTTTTCTCTAATAACTTCCATGCTTTTTTCAAGCCCACCTAGTATCTTTAAAATCATGATTCTGAACTCTAGGTCCGACATCGTACTAATGTCCTTATTGAGTAGGTCCCTGGCAGACAGTACTACCTCTTGTTCTTTTTGTTGAGGTAATTTTTTTCTGTCTTGTCATTCTGTCCCGAGGAGAATACTAACAGGGTAACAACGTCCCCAGAAAATATGCTCTAAACAAATCAGAAAAGACCTGAAACCAGGGGAAAAGAAAGGGAAAGGAAAAAAAAAAGAAAAAGATAAAGATAAAAACAAACAAAAACAGAACAAAACAAAAAAAACAGAATATGATCAAATATGATCAGCCTGGTGCATAGATCAGTGCCACACTCTAGATTTTGGGTATATTTTGTTCTGTTAGAAAAAATTGCCTCCCAAAATTTTAAAGAAAGACTTATATATGTACAAAATAAGGGTTAATACAATGAAGGGATGGAATATGGCTGTAAAGATGAAAATTATAAAAAAATTTATAAAAGGAATTGATAAGTAATTGTTTGCTTTGAATGAGAGTGAAGATGGTGGCCTCCCAATCTCCCCTTGGAAGAGCCGAGAACTCAGGGCCCTGCTCCTCAGTGCACCCCCAAAGAAAAGCAGTCAATCACTCCCATCTCCCCGGTCTCCGGCCGCACTCCGTGCTCACCTGGCCTGTGACCGAGCATTTCTATCTCTGGCACCCGACCCCGTGTGGAGTCTCCAAACCCAGCAGATCCCTGTGGTGCACTCCCACACCGCTCCTTCTGGGGGAGGAAGGGGAGTCTCCCCGGATCTGCCGCTTGTTGGGTCCCTGCTGGAGGAGCAGTGGCCCAACTGTGTCACCGATCACGGTTTATGGCAACCCCGAGCTGAGAGCCCGCGCCTCGGCTCCGTCTCTGCAGCCGGCTTCACCACTCTGATACCTGGGAGCTCTGCTGCACTTAGGCACCCCCGGTCTTTCTATGACCCTGGGGGTCCTGAGACCACACTGTCCCTCGAGGGTTCCATCCCCCGCTTAGCCACTGGAGCGACATCCCTCAGCGGAGCCGACTTCTAAAAGTTCCGATTTTGTGCTCCGCGGCTCTATCACTTGCCAGAAGTGGCCGACGGAGGCCCCTCCCCCGCCGTCTATCCTCCCAAATATCGCCTTGGATTCACTTCTCCACACGTCCTACCTTCCAGTAAGTGGTCGCTTTTCTGTTCAGAGAGTTGTTGCTATTCTTTTCATCAATCTCCTGTTGAGTTCATAGGTGTTCAGAATGGTTTGATCCCTATCCAGCTGAATTCCTGAGACCAGATGAAATCCAGGTCTCCTACTCCTCTACCATCTTGCTCCACCCAACCCCCTTCCATACATTATTATCTCATCCCATCCTCACAGCCACCTAGGAGGAAGGCATTATTGTTATCCTTGTTTTTTAAGTAAGACATCCACGGCAAAGAAGGACTCTAGATCAGAAACCTAGAAAGTAGCGGAGTGCAGATTTAACCCTTACACATAGACTCCAAGATGCAAGTCTTACCACTTCAGCTACTTTTCTTCATTGAGCTTTGCCATTATTTTATACGGCACTGAGAGGGAACAAGCTACCAATTTCTATGACACACTGTTTTCTCACCAGAGAAGTTTTACGTTTATTGAAAGAGTTCTTTTAGACTTATTTGTAAATCATTTTTTATCATTTATTTCCCTTAAGTATATTTTAAAAAGGAAAACCTAAGTGAAATAGATTGGTTAAGGTGTTCCTAAGACTTGTTTTCCTTCAGGACCTGATACTTCTGAGTCACTGTTTGAGTTGAGGCCAGTGCTGTCCATGTGTTCCTGCACATCTCATCTTTTGTTCCCTGAGGAGCACTGGCGATTCGGGATTTCTTTCAAAGTGTGTCACTGTGGTCTCTGAGGTTTCCTTCCTAGGCTTTTGCATCCATTCTCATCAAAGCTGCTGCTTTTTGATGTGCTCCTGGAAGGTCTTCCCCAGTGGCTGTCACCTGGTTTGCTGACAGACAAGCCAAGGGTTGCTGTCACCCATCTGGCCATCGGGAGTAACAGGCCAGTTCTTGTGTTCCCAAGCAGTGACTACTTCCTGGCCAATAGCTCTTGGAAGACATTCTGATCATGGCACATCCTCATTTTGGAGATGGTAGAGATGAAAATATGTGTCTCAGACATACATTTCAACTCTGTAGTTAGATACATGAGGTTTGTGATCTGGGTGGCTTGTACATTTATGAGTATGAAATATGTCTTTTTCACTGCTTTCCAGGGGAACTTTAAGGGGAAAATATTATGTTAGAAATGCACCGAAGTTTGGTTTCAGTTTTGGTATTCAGCCTAAATCTGATGTCTGTACCTAAACCTGACACACGTGTAAACTGAAATGCAGACATGCAGTTAAGCAGACAACTCTTACATAAGTTTGTCCCCAAAGTGCATTAACAATGCTTTAAGCTCTCCTTCTGCTCTCCTGAGTCTCCCACAGCTAATCCTGCACCATGTCTAAGTCTGAATAGCGAATCTGGCAGAAGAAATATTTATGGAATGGGAAATCAGCCAATGAAAGTGCCAGGCCAATTGCCATAGAACAAATATGGCTAAGTTTCTGAGTGAATTAGGAATCACAGACATACGCTTTTTGGCTCTCACTCTTCAGCTGTGTGAGGGAGCAATGGTAGTGCAGGGTGATGCAGGTGATCTACTTCCCTCAGCAGACAGAAAGATGAAGACACTCACTGTTCATCAGTCAAGGCCTTGGAGCTGCTGTGTCTGCACTTTTACAAGCAATTCAGACCAGATGGGGAGTTGCCCTCAGATGGCCTATGGTCCCTTTGAATTGTGGAAAGGGTAACAGTGTTTACACCAGACTGGCAGGACCAGGGATACCACCAAGGAAGACTTACCTGCAGCAAGTCAAGGCAGATACCAGACTGTTTGGGTTCTTCATGATATTCCCAGTGCATAGCATGATCTAGGAGACAGGGGCAAAAAACAGACATGGCATGAAGAAGTGCCCTAGCCACCCTTGGATTGTTATATACATTCCTGCTGCCCATGTGCCCCGGATTGAGAGAAAGCCTCGAAAAGCTGTGATGGCCTGGATGACTGGGATTCATCAAGCAGGTCCATGAGTCCTGATTCTTTCAGTGGGAGAACTGGCAGCCGGGCAAGTGTTTTCAGAGCTTCCGAATGACTGGTACTCGAGCCTTCTATTTCAAGTCATTTGAGATCCACACTGCAATGGCACAGCCTCTCAATCCCTCTTCAGAGCACATGGAGTGTTTATCCTCAGTGATTGCAAGTAACAAAGACCACACAGCATTCGTGGGTAGGTACCTCAAATATTCAACATCCCCCAGCCTAGAAATTCTTGTGTCTGATCTAGTTTCTGCCACCTGGTCTGTCCACAGTAGAGATGACTAGATGAGGGCGTGGCCAAAATTAACAAGCTCTGGGAATGAATTGCAGAGAAGCAACCACTTTGTTGTTTCATTTCTTCCCACCCACCGGTGCCCAAATAGTGATTTCGCTGAGAAGAATGCCTCCATCATCACAGAGATGTCCAAGATCTATCCACAAATGTTTGAGTATGCACTGTCCCAGCCTGGTTCTGTGGTGGGTCACAATGAAGTGAGGAAAATGATCTCTGCCTCAAGGACAATATGCTAGAACATCAAAACTAAAAAAAAAAATACATAAACAACATTTTTTTAAAAAGCCAGAGTCACAATCATATTATTGAAGTAAAGTATAATAGTCATATGAAATCATAAATGCACAAGTCATAAAAGTACAGCTCTTTGAATTTTCACAAAATGATTACACCCAGATCAAGAAACAGGAAATTATTAGAACCCTAGAAGCACCCTCCTCCACCTGCTAAGGATACCACTCTTCTGACTTTTTCCACCACAGATTAATGTTGTCAGTTCCTAAACATTATATAACTGGAATCATACAATGTGACCTCTTTTCCTTTCTGGCTTCTTTCACTCATTACATTTGTGAGTTCATCTGTATTCATGTGGGTAGTTGTGGGTCATTCATTAAAGCTGTCACTGTATATTTTGCAATCTATTTGTCCAAATACTGGTGATGGGCATTTGAGTTTTCTCCAGTTTGGGACCTTTACAAATAGTGCTGCTGTGAAGCACAACAGTGAACACAGGCATACAAGTCTTTGCATAGCACCCAAGCAGAGGAATCACTGGGTAATGGAGGACATACATGGTCAGCTTTCATGGACACCTGCCCAAAGTGCTTCTCCCATTGTCCCATTAAATGATCCTTTGGCTTTGGATTTAAAGGACACTACCCCAATGGATGTGATGAAATACACACCCATTGAGCTCCTAATGTAACCAGCCATGTTCCCAGGCTGCATCTCCTTTCCTCCTCACAACAAGCCTTTGACAAGGCAGTGCTGGGAGTCATGGCTAACCACAAGATAGACTTCCATAGGGCTTGAGCAAAGTAAGACATTCATATGGTCAGAATACCCCTTTGGAAGGGGTACTTTTGAATACCCCATAGGAAGCCATTATATGTGGAAGACTTATATACCACCTTTCAGTAAACTTAACAACATAAAAGACCGTATGTCTAAGAATATTTGAATTCACTCAGGATGTTCCACTCACACTCAACAGTAACACAAGAGCTGAGAATAACCAAGGGGAAAGTGCCATCTCTGGGGCATGCAATCATTAGGTATAGTACTGATTGAATGGCCACCACTATTTAAATTGTTGTCTCTGATTATTTCTGTCTGCCTTCCTCTGTCCTCTCTCTCTCTCTCTCTCTCTGTCTGTCTGAAAATTTGTGTAACTGTATTTACAAAAGTCATATAATGTGACTCCATTTTGTCCTCTTCTTAAGGATGATACACTTCTAAGGCTCGGAAAGAGTAAGTAATTTGCCCAAGATCACACAATATTCAAATACAAGAAACTCTAATCCCACATGGCATGATCTTTTAGGCATGTAACCTCCCTTACAAAACAACTAGGATCATATTACAGGCATACTTCAGAGTTTTGCAGGTTTGATTCCAGAGCACTGCAATAAGGCAAATATCATAATATAGTCAAATGAATTTTTTATTTCCCAGTGCATGTAAAAGTTATGTTACACTATAATGTAGCCTATTAAGTGTGTAATAGTATTGTCTAAAAAAACAATATACATACCTTAATTTAAAAATACCTTAATGCTAACCATCACCTGAGTTTTCAACGAGTTGGAATCTTTTTGCTGGTGGAGTTTCATTTTTATCCTTTTACCTTTTTTGTTTTGTTTTTGAAGTAGTGTTCCATGATTCCTTGTTTGTGTATAACACACAGTGCTCCATGCAATACATGTCCTCCTTAATACCCATCACCGGGCTAACCCATCCCCCCACCCCCTCCCCTCTAAAACCCTCAGTTTGTTTCTTGGAGTCCATGGTCTCTCATGGTTTGTCTCCCCCTCCAATACCCACCCCCTTCAGGTTCTTGCCTCAAGTGTTGGCTGCTGACTGATCAGGGTGGTGGTTGCTAAAAGCTAAGGTGGCTATGGGAATTTCTTAAAAGATAAAAATGAAGTTTGCTGAATCAAATGAGTCTTCTTTTCACAAACAATTTTGCTGTAGCAGGGGATGCTATTTGATAGCATTTCATGCACAGTCGAACTTCTTTCACAATTGGAGTCAATCCTCTCAAACCTACTGCTGCTTTATCAACTATGTTTATGTGCTATTCTAAATCTTCCATTGTTATTTCAAAAATCTTCACAGCATCTTCACTAGGAGTAGATCCCATCTCAAGAAACCTCTTTCTTTGCTTATCCATGAGAAACAACTCCTCATCCATTAAAGTTTTATCATGAGATTGCAGTAACTCAGTCCCATCTTCAGGCTCCACTTCTGATTCTAGTTCTCTTCCTATTTCCACCATGTCTGCAGTTACTGCCTTGACTGAAGTCTTGAACCCCTGAAAATCATCCATAAGGGCTGGAATCAACTACTTCCAAATTCTAGTCCACGTTGATGTTTCAACCTCTTCCTGTGAATTGTGTTCTTAATGGCATCTAGAGTGGTGAATTTTTTCCAGAAGGCTTTCTATTTACTTTGCCCAGATCCATCAGAGGAATCACAATTTTATAGCAGCTGTAGCCTTACAAAGTATGTTTCTTAAATAATAAGACATGAAAGTCAAAATAACTCCTTAATCCATGGGCTGCAGAATGGTTGCTGTGTTAGCAGGCATGAAAACAAATTTAATCTTTGGGCACATGGGTGGCTCGGTCAGTTAAGCACCCAACTTGATTTTGGCTCAGGTCATGATCTCAGGGTTGTGAGACTGGGTGGGGCTGGGTGTGGAGCCTGCTTAAGATTCTCTCCCTCTCCCTCTGCCTCTCCCCTGCCTCTCTAAAAAACAAAACAAAACAAAAAACAAATAACAAAAGAAACCCACAAAAACATCATTAATCTCATTGGACATCCCATCAGAGCTCTTGGGTGGCCAGGTTCATTGTTAATGCATAGTAATATTTTGAGAGGAATCTTTTTTTCTGAGCAGTAGGTCTCAACAGTGGGCTGAAAATATTCAGTAAATCATGTTATAAACAGATGTACAGTCATCCAAGGTTTGTTGTTCCATTAGAGAGCAGAGGCAGAGTAGATTTAGCATAATTCTTAAAGGACCCTAGGGTTTTCAGGATGGTAAGTAAGCATTGGCTTAAGTCACCAGATGCATTAGCCCCTAACAAGAGATTTAGCCTGTCCTTTGAAGTTTTGAAGCCAGGCATTGATTTCTCCTCTCTAGCTATGAAAGTCTGAAATGACATCTTCTTCCAATAAAAGACTATTTTCATTTACATTGAAAATCTGTTGTTGAGCATAGCCACCTTCCTTAATTATCTTCACTAGATCTTCTGGATAACTTGCTGCAGTTTCTACATCATCAGTTGCTGCTTCACCTTGTACTGTTATGTTATAGAGATGGCTTCTTCCTTAAACCTCATGAACCAACCTCTGCTAGCTTAAAACTTGTCTTCTGCAGCTTCCTTACCTCTCTCAGCTTTCTCAGAATTGAAGAGAGTTAGGACCTTGCTTTGTATTAGGCTTTTGCTCAAGGGAATGTTATGGCTGGTTTGACCTTCTATCCAAACCACTGAAACCTTCTCCATATCAGCAATAAAGCTGTTTCACTTTCTTATCATTCATGTATTAACTGGAGTAGAACTTTTAATTCCCTCCAAGAACTTTTTCTTTGTATTCACTACTTGGCTAAGCATTTGGTGCAAGGCCAACTATTTGGCCTATCTCAGCTTTAGACCTACTTTCTTCACTAAGCTTAATCATTTCTAGCTTTTGATTTAAGGTGAGAGATTTGCAACTCTTCCTTTCACTTGAAAACTTAGAAGCCATTGTAGGGTTATCAATTGCCTAATTTCAATATTGTTGTGTCTCAGGGTACAGGGATACCCAAGAAGAGGGAGAGGGGTGGGAGATTGGCTGGTTGGTGGGGCAGTCAGAACGCAGACAAGATTTATCAGTCAAGTTCACCAACATACGGGCACAGTTCATAGACAAAACAATTACAACAGTAACATCAAAGATCACTGATCACAGATTATCACAGCAAATATAACAATTTAAAAACTTTAAAATATTGCAAAAATTACCAAAATGTGACACAGAGACACGAGGTGAGCAAATGCTCTTGGAAAAATGGTGCCTATAGACTTGCTCCACACAGGGTTGCCACAGACCTTTAATTTGTGAAAAACACAGTATCAGCAAAATGAAATAAAACAAAGTATGCTTGGGTGCCTGAGTGGCTCAGTCAGTTAAACGTCTGCTTTCAGCTCAGGGTCTTGGGATTGAGTCCCACACCAGGATCCCTGCTCAGCGGGGAGTCTGCTTCTCCCTCTCCAACCCCCCAGCTCACGTTCTCTCTATCTCTCTCTCACACCCTTGCTCTCACTCTTGCTCCCGCTCTCTCAAATAAATAAATCTTTAAAAAAAGTTTTAAAGATAAAAGAAAAAGCATGCCTGTATACAGCATATAAAGAGACTCTTAACTACCAGTAAGTCTCATATATGTGAGCAAATCCGTTGGACTCCAGAAAGATTTTTGTGAGATCTGCATAGAAATTCTTTGATATTTCAGTCTCATAATGAGTGAACACCTATTTCTCACCCATAAGGCTTTCCCCAATAAACTGAAAAGGTAGATTATACTCATCAGTGTCCAAAAAATTGTTAAACAATGGTTTGTTTGTGAAGATACACAGCTCACAACTTAACTTCTCTCATATGATTTATAGGTAAAAAGAACCACACATAATATTTACTATAATATTTATTACTGTCCAAGCAGTGGCTTTCCCCCCCAGCCAAAGCTGTAATTATCTACTATCTGGTCTGAGTAAACATGCACCTTTTAGTTCTGAACATGGAACTATGAGTAGGTTCTTTCTTGTCTGAGTGGGTCAGATGCCTGAATCTAGAAGAGTCACCTAGAAGTAAGCAAAAATGTCCCCTCATCCTCTCAGCCTCCCCAGAAGCTGAAGAGAGGAGCACAGAGGATTCCTTCCTAAGCTTTGCTGGACAAGGGCTCCTGCTGACTTTCTTGTCTAGGAGAGGGGGCATCCATTGTTCCTGGGAAGTGGTGTCCTCCCCTCTGGACAGTGGCATGGGGATGGCATTCCACCATTGTGTTTCAACAGTGTAAGTGCAATGGTATGAACCATGGAAAATATCCCAATATCTCCAGCAGCCCCAAAGAAAGGGTAGGGTTCAGTGGGCATGGTCTAGGGTCTTCTCACTGGAAGCATATTCAGGCCTTCAGGGGCTGGGTGACCTTCCAATTTACATTACTAAAAAATTAAAGACACTCTCACCTTTCAAACACAGAACTTGCACTTAAATCAAACTGTTAAAATACAATTAAGTTGCATAAGTCTGATTTTAATTTAAGACCTAAGTTCCTCAAATAGTTAGGGAACACTCTGTGGCCAATGGTGGGAATTTTGTTACCAACTGACATTTACTTGGAAAATCAAAGTCCCCAAAAATAACTGTGACAGGAAACCTTGCTAATATGTCATCACATGCAAAGATATGAGGAAGGCAGGTTGGAGTCAAGGAGCATTGATTGCCCCTATTCAACCTTTTCCTCTTACAAATTATTTTGCCTCCATGGATCATGTGACATTCTTTCTGTGTCTTTCAAGGCAAAGGAAACCATCTTATCAAGGCTTCTGTAGGCTTCACGTGCATGGGCAGGTCACTCAGTGTTTACTGCAACTTTAAGAAAATTTTTAATAGGAAAGGAATCTTCCTAAAAGCATTTTCTGATCGTTGTTAAAGAATTCAATCCCCTCTTTTAGCTTAGAGATAAATAAAGTCCTGATTACCAGAGCAAAGTACCTTGAGAATTTCAAATTTATTCCCCTGACGACATAATCCTCCTGCCAATGACTTGACCATGTGACATACACGCTCCTGTAATGCCCACGTGTTAATGTCAGGGAACAAAATCATAATCTGATCTGATTTGTTTTTTTTTTTTTTTTTTTTTGAGGAAGGAGAACATGAAACAACATAATGCAGCTACATAATCTTCGGACACAAAATAAGCTGTTTATCCGATTTTACATACACTCACAATTGCACCTCACTTTCAAAAAACTATAATTACTTTTTTAAATGATTCATTTTTTCTGATTATAAAAGTCTGCATGCCTATTGTAGGAAATATAGGAAATGAGAAAATAACAATCACCCTAAACCTATGATCCACAAATAAGCCCTGTTAACATTTTTGGTGTATTTCATTTAATACTTTTCAATGTATACATAACTTCACAACTCAGTATCATTGTTGACACAACTTGTACTGATTTTTTTTCACTTCACATCATTTATGTGCAATTTTAACTGTCATTAAAATATTTCAAAATCTGCAAAGATACATGACTAAGGTATTAACAGTGGTCACCTCTCTGTGATAGGAATACAATGTTTTTATTTTCTTATTTTATGTATTTTTATCTAAATTTTCTAATTTTTCTGGCATGCACATTTATTAGTACAAAGAGATTATTTTTAAAATCAAAAAGATTGTTTTCCGTTGCTATGCATATTCCATCTTACGGATACACTCTGGTTTATTTAATCTTTACAGAATGGCAGACATCTGTCCTTTCCAAGGTCTTGGGAGGGGTCCCAGCAACATGTTCACATGGTCATATGTTTTTGTAAAATCTGCCACAGTAAACTACTATAACTGCAGGCACTTGAGACTCCAACCTGCCTCCCTCACATCCTTGCATGGCGAGTGGCGCTGGGTGGTCAGACGCATTTGGGGGAAGTTGAGTTGGGGATACGTTTATGTGACTCACATCCCTCTAGTTGTAGCTAAGTTACTGCAGCCATCCTAGCATGAGGATGGCTTTTAGTAACATGCCTAATGTCATCAAATACATGGGGACTTAAGGGGCTTCTGGGAAGGGAGCAGCAGTGACAAAAGTTTTGAATCTCTTCAAAGTAATGAAAATAAATGGCAATTAGAAAGCAAAACCAAAAACACATGGACAAACTTACAACAAAACTAAATGATAAACTGTTTGCCCGGAAGCCCCCAACTAAAAGCAAGTAGGACAACCACTGTGTGGCCAGAGCCCTGCCTGGT
Source organism: Zalophus californianus (assembly GCF_009762305.2). Taxonomy (NCBI): domain Eukaryota; kingdom Metazoa; phylum Chordata; class Mammalia; order Carnivora; family Otariidae; genus Zalophus; species Zalophus californianus. Next base: position 89,648,182 of record NC_045602.1, on the reverse strand, counting down.
CTCACCACTGTGTGTGTGTGGGGGGGGGGGCGGGGAGGAAAGGGAAATAAAGGAAACAGAGGACTTGGGAAGTAATTCAAAATGAAAGAAAATCATTTGAGAAATGAAGGCAAACTTCAAGGAACATAAGAGTAAATAAAACAACAGTTAATGTCTTGGAAGAAATAGGAGGATTTTTTTTTTTTAATCATAAGGAAATTTAAAAAGAGGCAAAAGGGATTTTTCTAGAAGTGACAAGTATGCAAAAAAGTCAGCATATGGGTAACAGGAATACCTGAAGAAAAAAACAAGAATAAAGAAACAGAACAAATTTTGAAATCTGTAATTGCAGAAAACTTTCCTGAAATATAGGGGTTAAAAGAGATTTGGCACTACATATTGAAAGAGAACAGTGCGCACCTGAGAATATCAATCCAGAATGATCAATACCAAGACATATCCTATTAAAAGTACTGAACTTTAAAGCCAAATAAATAATTCCTTTGGGCAGCTGGGCAAAAAGGGCATGACAGGACATAATATAAAAGGGACTGAAAATCAGATCACCATCAGTGTTGACAGCAATGCTCACTCCAAAAAGAACTGAAGAAATCTATTTAAGATGCAAAGCAAGAAGGGGTTCCTGGGTGGCTCAGTCATTTAGACAGTCGGCTCTTGATTTCGGCTCACATCACGATCTCAGAGCCCTGGGATCAAGCCCCACATTGAGCCCCAAGTCAAGCCCTGCGCTAAGCAAGGAGTCTGCTTGAGGATTCTCTCCCTTTCCTTCTGCCCCTCCTCCTGCCCCTGCTCTCTCTCTCTCTCTCTCTCTGTCTCTCAAATAAAATAAACGCATCTTTAAAAAAAAAAAAAAAAAAAGATGCAAAGCAAGAAAATGTGAGCCCAGGATTTTAAAACAGCCAAACTGATTTTAAATAAAAAGGTCATAATGCCAGGGGCTTTTCTGGGTATCTCGGGAATCTTCTCAGCCCACACCCAGAGAAAGCCAGGAAGCACCAGGGGAATCCTTCCTGATGAGAACAGTGAGTCTGAAATTCTCTCAACTGGCTGCTGAGGATCCTTGTTAATTAGCCATCTTCCTCCTTGTCTCTCTCCCTTGTACTTCCCAAGCCTGTTTAGGGAACCATACAAATGGAGAGACAAGTCCTGAAGGACTGAGTCCAGAGCACTTAGTACTTGCAATCCAAGGAGCTCATCTCAGTAAGTTCCATGAGGCTGCGTCTACACAGGAACATAGATGGACCTTGTTCAGGGAAAGAGGGTTAAGAAGGGTCAAAAGGAACCTTCATGCCCAGCCCAGATTGGCCTGGAGCCACCACCACAGAGTCTGACATCTGCTGGCGAGAATATGAGCCAAGATGGAATTCCCTGGAGAGGTGATGAGCCAAGCCAGGCAGGTGCTGGGAGGAGAGAGCCACATCAATACACTGGAACTAAGCGGTCTGTGGGGACGAAAATATGCCCTTTCTACAGAAACACTAGCATCCAGGGCAACCATCTCCAAATGCTTCCTGTTGCTGCCTATTTTCACAGGAGCACCCTTCCAACAACAAAAGAGTGCATCAAAGCACAAATACATAGGAAATCAATGACATTTGATTTGTGTTTAGAGGTCTTTGACAATTTCACTGCACTGGAGAGAATGCAGATGTCCTTGGCTCTTGTGAAGTCAGGTCTCATGTACCAGAAAGCCCCAAACCATCACTGTGTCTGCACAGTCACAGAAACAAAACAACCAACCTGGTTGTCAGCCAGCTTAGTTTAAGTTGGTAAACATACTTTTCAAAAGTTTGAAGTTGTGGGCGCCTGGATGGCTCAGTTGGTTAAGCGACTGCCTTCGGCTCAGGTCATGATCCTGGAGTCCCGGGATCGAGTCCCGCATCGGGCTCCCTGCTCGGCAGGGAGTCTGCTTCTCCCTCTGACCCTCTTCCTTCTCATGCCCTCTGTCTCTCATTCTCTCTCTCTCAAATAAATAAATAAAATCTTTAAAAAAACAAAAAACAAAAAAAAACCAAAAGTTTGAAGTTGTGAAAAACAAGGAAAGACTGAGAAACTGTCACAAATGGAAAATCAAGGCGACACAGTGACTAATGCAAGGTAGTATCCTGCATTGGTTTCTGAAACAGAAAAAATGACATTAGTGGAAAAACTCCTGTTTTTAAGTCCAAATAAAGTCTGTAGCTTAGTAAACAGTCTAGTACCAGTGTGAAGATCTTAGTTTTGCTAAAAGTAACATAGTTATGTAGGCGCTCCCTGGACTTGCCCCACGAGTCCCTCCAACAGTTGCTGCCAGTGACTGACAGTGGCTACAGCACCATTTCACGCTGTGGCCCTGAATTCCAGGACAATGAGGAAAAATGAAGGGGTGACACTTTCTGGAACTTTCTCTATTCCTTGGGGAAAAAATGCCCTCAGCAACAATCCTGAACACTGTTCTGCTCTCCACCTACCTTTGAACTTGGAGACCTGGTTGACAAATTTGAAGGATTTGCCCATCTCATCAGTCCTTGCCTGCCCTGCAGCCCAGTGTTGATGTGGTTAAACTGCTTGGTCCTCCCATGGAGTTTTCTGACATACTCATGAAGCAAAGTCAAGTCCCCATCCTGCCCTGTAAACATGCAGACATAATAGCCTCCTTCAGTCTAACACTGAGGCAAACAGCTGGTCCACAGAGAGTGGAGCCCGACATAGGCTGGCATGCAGGTCTGGTTTGGGGAGCAATCCCAGGGAACAGGTGTGCAGACGGGAGGATGACAATACTGAGGGGTATTACTGAGTTGGTCACCCTGTCTGTGTGGGTGTCTAAAAGGGACTTGGGGAGTGGGTCTGAGAACTGTCCTCCAGGAGGAAGGGCCTTGTGTGTTAGCTCCCCACAGGCACTGCACACCATGCCCAGGGAGCCCCTGCAGGAAAGTCGATTCCTCTCCAGTGCAGGGCCATGGGCCAGCATATCAGATTGCTCTTGGGCAAAGAATCATGGAGGAGAAGCCAAGAGGATGGACAGTGGAGGAGGTAGAACCTCCACTGCATCATGCAGACTGCAAGGCAGCTGGCTCATTCTCTCAGCACTGGCTGCTCCTGCAGCTTTCAACCAGAGCACCATCGCGGCTCTTCTGGAGCCATTCTCTGCCCAGGGACCTGGCCAAGCCCACATGAGGGCAGGCAGAGGAGCTAAGGTGCTAACATCCCCAGGCACAGCCCTCAGTCCACCATGTACTACTGTTAGTGGATAAAGACCCCAGCTTCCCACAGGCCAAACTGGTCTTCCCAGGCTCCCAGAGGCATCTAGGAGGCTTGAGCCCAAGTGCCCACAGAAGTAAGCTGCTCATTAATATGCCTTGCCTTGGCTCCCTTCTTTTCCTTGTCTCACTTCCCCCATCCCTCACAGTGCTTCCCAGAGTCATGTCCCAAATAAACACCTTGCACCAAATCCTTGTCTCAAATCTGTAGTGACTGAGCCAGAGTTTGAACCCAGCATCATCGGATTCAGGGCTCAAATGCTTCACTACTGTGCCACCATGAGCCTCTGGGTGGGTCCCACTTGGCATGTTGCATCCTATCACAGGACATTAGCATGCTGCCCCCAGCCACTGAGGGCCATCTTTCTACCCCCTGCTCCAACTGACATCTGGCCAGAGTGGGCAAAACAGACATGGAGATCCTGGGCACCCACCCTGCTTCTTCAGACCCGGTAGCCCACATAAGAGGGAAATTGTCACATCTCCATCCTATATTTCTCAGTTAACCACGGCCCTGCTCAGTTCTTCCATGCCACACACCCTCCCTCTGGCTCCACCCTGCTCATGGCCCGTGCTTTCTTTATTTCCCCCAAAGAAAAATTACTTGCACAGTTGTTTCCTTCACATGCATCTGGATGCAGTATGACAGCCTGAGAGGCACAGCAGGTGCACAACAATTAGGGAGGATGGCGCCTAGACTCCAAAGTCCAATGGGTGTGCCCTGCGTGCAGCCAACCTAACCCTCTTTGTGGGAGTTGGCCTCTGGGCCTCTTACTCCAGCAGGGTCTCTGCTTAACCCCCTTCCAGGGACCAAGGGTGTCTCAGTGAGGGGCAGCGAAGGGGCTTGCACACCCTGAGACAGAGGTGGTATAGCTGTTGCAGTGTTGGGTAATACTTTTTGTCAAGTGGCCTCAGCAAATTGTGTATTTGTGAAAGAGCTAAGGGTGCTGTCATTGTTCTATAAATGCTAACAGAGGCCATTCTGTGATCCCCCTCCTTGAGAACGGCCACCACGCATCCTAGCCCTAGAGTCTCCCATGGATGTGTGCTCACCATGGATGCCGAAGTCCACCAGAGTTGGCCTTGGGCCCTACATGCCATATCCAGGCTCCCCTCACAACTGACTAGAGGGGAATTTTTCAGTGTCATGGGTGGTACCCTGGGAGGCCCTGGGCATCGAGCCAGGAGTCAGGCCCCTCCTTTGGGAGCACAACCCTCCAGCACTTCCACCCATCCTCAGGTCTGTCTTGCAGCCCCATCTGTCTGCTGAAGCAGAGCCCCCTGAAGACCTGCTCTCTTGGGTGTCTGTCCGCTGCCTCTACCTGGTCTCCTAAGCTCTGATCCACACCATTTCTTCCCAACTCCCCTATCCCAAGTTCTCCTATTTCATCTCAGCGTTTTTGACAAGACACTCCTAAGGCTAAATCTAGTGGAACAGTTCCCTCCACACCTCTGCCTGGCTCTCAAAATTGTTCTGTGGTCTCCTCCCCAGCAAGGGCATGTGGGCTTTTGGAGACCTCTTTCCTGCACACGCTGCTCTTTGTAGCACTGTGCTCGCTGGGCTTCAGCTGTCGGTAGCGCCGGAGACTAAAGCCTGCAGTCAACAGCATGCTGCCCAGCCCTGTCGTGGCTGGGGCGCCGTCCCCGAGAGGAGGCTCGCGGGCAGTGCTTGGACTGCTGCTCTGCAGCCCCTGCCTCCTCCCCCGCTGTCCGGGGAACAGACAGGTGAAGAGCCAAAACTGGCAGAGAAAGAAGAGCTGCCGCTGGGAGGCAGCAAGGAGGGTGTGCAGCACAGCTTGGGACCCGGCCACCCTGGGTCTGAAACCCTGTGTCAGCGTGCTGGGTCCTGAGTCCTTTCAAAGCCCCCGTCCCTTTGTCTCTGAAATGTGAGTAATAATCCCACATCACTGGGCTGCTGTGGGGAGGCAATGAAAGAAGTGCAAGCACCCCGCATAAGGCCAGGCTGTGACAGGCGTCTGTAGTGATGCCATTGTCATCGTTAGTGGCCATCATCCATGTCTCTGAAGCCTCTTGGACAGAGAGCCAGCTGTTATTGATGGACACTTGAGAAAGGAGAGTGGATTTTTCAATCAGCATGATTCAAAGAATTTTCTTCCAGCAACAGTTGTTGAACACAGGAAGCCTTGCAATTTCTTTTAAAAGAAGATTCCATATCACCGGATTTGTGGTTTCTGAGACAGAGGGGGCAAAGGTCTAGATTATCGCTCCCATTCCTCCCTGGAGCCTCAGTGTCTTGATTGTAAGATTCCTCACATCTCCCTAATGAAATCGTCTGGCTGATCCTGCTCCCGGCCCTCCTCCGGCCTCAGTCCTTCCCAGGCCTAGCAGCCACATTTTATGCACACATCCGAGCAGGGGACAACTCACAGCTGCTTACTAGCAGATTGCCGCCCCTTGACAATATGCTGCACAGACTAACTCCCCTGCTCCACGGCCACCCTCTTTGTGCGGCGGCCAACTGGTAACAGGCAGTTGGAATGTCTTCTCAGCAGACAAAAGAGCCGCTCAAGTGTGCAAGTATTTGGGAACTGCCGCCACTCCCCCGGCGGGTGGTTAGGGTCTGCGCTGCCGGAGCCAGCTGCTGAACCTGAGGAGAAGAATAGAGTGGGCATGTGGGCTGGACAAAAGCCACCGGCCCTGTATGGATCCCCAGGGCCCCCCCTCATTTGACAATCATGACTTCCCTCTTCAGGAGACAACAATATTTGGAGACATTAAATGGGCTGTGTGACTAACTTGAATTCCCAAGGCAGTCAGAACCAAGATGCTAATTGGCTTGGCTCAAGGTTCTTCACATTCATGAAACAGACTGGCTCATTTTCCAGGCGACTAATTATTAATTGAAGCCATGAATAGAAAGAGTGGAAGGACCTGTCACCTCCTGCTTGGTAAATGTTAAAGCTTTGTTATCTGCAGGCACAGCAGAGGGCCCTGCAGGGTACCGGTGAGGGTGTGCACAAGTCAGGGATCAGATGTGTTCAAAGTGTGTCATGTTGTTGCTTTTCCTCTGTAAAATGTGGTGAACTGTCACCATCAGACAAGGTGTGGAGAACAGAGGGGAATAACAAGGGCCATGTCATCTCAACAATTTCAGACTTTGGAGGGACTGCCAAAGTTTGCAGTGAAATCTGTTTAAAACAGAGTGTACTTCTGACTGACATTGTCAGAATTTAAAAATTAAAAATTTGTTCATACAACTTTCAATTTGTGTTCCATTATAAGAACCTTTGACACTATAAATTAATATTTTTAATAAATCTAACAGTTATAAACAGCACAACTTCCTTGCACTGTATTTTGGTGCATTAATAGCATTTACTTGTTAAATGCAAACTGAAATATACACAGCTTTTTGGCAACCCATTTTCCTCCAACATTTTATTATGAAAATTTTCAAATATACAGAAAATTTGAAAGTGAACACTCATTTAGTCGCCACATACATTCTACAATTGTTAAAATTTTGCTAGACCTGCCTTATCACAAATCTAGCCCTCTATTTACCTATCCATCCAATGAAGTTGGCATCTTAAGTTGCTAACAGCAGTGCCCTTCCCTTAAATACCTCAGCGTGTGCATCATTAACCAGAGCTCAGTACATGTTGGTGGAGATTTTTAGGTAAAATATAGATAATGTCAAACTTAAGTCTGAGACACACCATTCCACATCTAGATGCACAACATTCCATTACCTTAAAAGTTCTCTGGGATTTTGAGGAAAGATGGCAGAGTAGGGGGCCCTATTTCAACTGGTCCCCAGAATTGAGCTGGATATCTACAGACCACTCTCAGCACCCACAAAACCAGCCTGAGATGTGAGAAGATCTGTATCTCTACAAACAGAATATCGCAGGCGGTTGGTTTTGAGGTACAAAGCGGGGAGCTGTGATTCTGCGGGCAGATATTGTAGGATGAACGGCAGCGGGAGGGAGCCTGTCTGTGGGGAATCCTACACCACCGGTGAGCGACAGCCTTGCGTGCTGGGGACGGGGCACAGACTCGCAGACCTGTAGCGGTGGGGAAAGGACTTTAGGGCAGCCCCTGGGGCGGAAACCCGGAGCGGCGGGTCGTGCGTGCCATCTGGGGGAGGCTGGCGGTTTTAGAAGCACAAAGGGCAGAGACAGGCCCCAACCTGGAGGCAGGACTGGGGGCACTGCGGAGGGGCACACAACCCAGGACACTGCAGTTTAGAGCAGCACAGACAGAAACGGAGACAATGTGGCCTGGAGAGCTCACTGAAGAACAGACTACGGTCTCTCTGCTCTGAGGCAGAGGGTTGGAAATGGTCTCTTCTGCTCTGACTCGCGGAAGAGACACGGAAAGCGGCCAGGGAAAGCCACAGAGAACAAAAGCTCCAAAAACTGATTCCCGCTGAGCCCATCCCCTGCCAAGGGGGCAGGGCAACTCCACCCAAACAGGGTGGCCTGAGCAACAGTGCGGCAGGCCCCTCCCCCAGAAGACAGTCTGGGAAAACAAGAGGCCAGCAACCCTAAGGTCCCAAAGAAAACGGGTGCATCTTGCTTGGGTTCTGGTCAATAATTTGGACTCTATACATTCCCTCAAACACCCATCAACAGAATGACTAGGAGGAGGAGCCCCCAAAATAGAAAAGACTCAGAGATTATGACTTATGCTGCAGATTTACAAATGGATGCAGATATAATCAAGATGTTGGAGATGGAATTCAGGCTAGCAATTGTGAAGACAATGGCTAGAATGGAGAAATCAATTAATGGCAACATAGAGTTTCTAAGGGCAGAAATGAAAGCTGAATTGGCAGAACTTAAAAATGCTATCAGTGAGATCCAATCCAATCTAGATAATCTAACAGCTAGGGTAACTGAGGCAGAAGAATGAATAAGCAACCTGGTAGACAATATAATAGATAAAAAGGGAAAAGAGTAGGACAGGGAAAAACAACTCAGAATCCATGAAAATAGAATCAGAGAAATAAGTGACACCATGAAGTGTTCCAATGTCAGAATAATTGGAGTCCTGGAGGGAGTGGAGAGAGAGGACTAGAAGATGTATTTAAGCAAATCATAGCTGCGAACTTCCCTAATCTGGGAAATGAAACAAACATTCACATCCTACAGGCAGAGAGGACCCCTCCAAAGATCAAGGAAAACAGGCCAACACCCCAGCATGTAATAGTAAAACTTGCAAATCTTAGAACCAAGGAAACCATCTTAAGGGCAGTTAGGGGGAAAAGATTCCTTACATACAGAGGGAGGAACATCAGAATAACGTCAGACCTATCCACAGAGACCTGGCAAGCCAGAAAGGCCTGGCAAGACATATTCAGGGTACTAAAGGAGAAGAACATGCAGCCAAGAATATTTTATCCAGCAAGGCTTTCATTTAGAATGGATGGAGAGATGCAGAGCTTCCACAACCGGCAGAATATGAAAGAATATGTGACCACTAAGCCGGCCCTGCAAGAAATATTAAGGGGGGGTTCTATAAAAGGAGAAAGACCCCAAGAGTGATATACAACAGAAATTTACAGGGACAATCTATAAAAACAACGTCTTAACAGGCAACATGATGACAATTAATTCATATCTTTCAATAATCACTCTCAACATGAATGGCCTAAATGCTCCCATAAAACGGCACAGGGTTGCAGATTGGATAAAAAGACAGGACCCATCCATATGCTGCCTACAAGAGACTCATTTTGAACCTAAAGATACATCCAGACTGAAAGTGAAGGGATGGAGATCCATCTTCCATGCCAGCGGACCTCAAAAGAAAGCCGGGGTAGCAATTCTTATATCAGACGAATTAGATTTTAAGCTAAAGTCTGTAATTAGAGACACAGAAGGACACTATATCATTCTTAAAGGATCTATCCAATAAGAAGATCTAACAATTATAAATATCTATGCCCCCAACATGGGAGCAGCCATCTACATAAGCCAACTGTTAACCAAAATAAAGAGTCATATTGATAACAATACGTTAATTGTAGGAAACCTCAATACTCCACTCTCAGCAATGCATAGATCATCTAAGCAGAAAATCAACAAGGAAACAAGACCTTTGAATGATACCCTGGATAAGATGGACCTCATAGATATTTACAGAACATTCCAGCCTAAAACAACAGGATACTCATTCTTCTCGAGCGCACATGGAACTTTCTCCAGAATAGACCACATACTGGGTCACAAATCAGGTCTCAATCAATACCAAAAGATTGAGATTATTCCCTACATATTCTCAAACCACAATGCTTTAAAACTGGAACTCAATCACAAGAAAAAATTTGGAAGAAATTAAAACACTTGGAAGCTAAAGACCACTCTGCTCAAGAATGTTTGGGTCAGGGGCGCCTGGGTGGCTCAGTCGTTTTAAGCGTCTGCCTTTGGCTCAGGTCATGAGCCCAGGGTCCTGGGATCGAGCCCTGCATCGAGGTCCCTGCTCCGCGGGAAGCCTGCTTCTCCCTCTCCCATCTCCCCTGCTTGTGTTCCCTCTCTCACTGTATCTCTATCTGTCAATAAATAAATAAAATCTTAAAAAAAAAGAATGTTTGGGTCAACCAGGAAATCAAAGAAGAACTTAAACAATTCATGGAAATCAATGAGAACGAAAACACATCAGTTGAAAACCTATGGGATACTGCAAAGGTGGTCCTAAGGGGGAAATACATAGCCATCCAAGCCTCACTCAAAAAAAAAAAAAAAAAAATAGAAAAATCCCGAATTCACCAACTAACTCTACACCTTAAAGAACTAGAGAAAAAGCAACAAATGATGCCTAAGCCACGCATTAGAAGAGAAATAATTAAAATTAAAGCAGAGATCAATGAATTAGAAACCAGAAACACAGTAGAGCAGATCAACGATACTAGAAGTTGGTTCTTTAAAGATTAATAAGATTGATAAACCACTGGCCAGACTTATCCAAAAGAAAAGAGAAAGGACCCAAATTAATAAAATTATGAATGAAAGGGGAGAGATCACAACTAACACCAAGGAAATAGAAACAATTATTAGAAATTATTATCAAAAACTATATGCCAATAAACTGAGCAATCTGGATGAAATGGAGGCCTTCCTGGAAACCAAAAACTCCCAAGACTGAAACAGGAAGAAATTGACAACCTGAATAGGCCAATAACCAGTAACGAGATTGAAGCAGTGATCAAAAACCTCCCAAAAAACAAGAGTCCAGGGCCTGATGGATTCCCTGGGGAATTCTACCAAACATTCAAAGAAGAAATAATACGTATTCTACTGAAGCTGTTTCAAAAAAATAGAAACAGAAGGAAAACTTCCAAACTCATTCTATGAGGCCAGCATTACCTTAATCCCCAAACCAGGCAAAGACCCCAACAAAAAGGAGAATTTCAGACCGATATCCCTAATGAATATGGATTCCAAAATTCTCAACAAAAACCTAGCTAATAGGATCCAACAATACATTAAAAGGATCGGGCGCCTGGGTGGCTCAATTGGTTAAGCAACTGCCTTCGGCTCAGGTCACGATCCTGGAGTCCCGGGATCGAGTCCCGCATTGGGCTCCCTGCTCAGCAGGGACTCTGCTTCCCCCTCTGACCCTCCCCTCTCTCATGCTCTTTCTCTCTCATTCTCTCTCTCAAATAAATAAAATCTGTAAAAAAAAGTTTAAAAAACAAAATACATTAAAAGGATCATCCACCACGACCAAGTGGGATTTATCCCCAGGATGCAAGTGTGGTTCAACATTCGCAAATCAATCAGTGTGATAGAACACATTAATAAGAGGAGGGAGAACCGTATGGTCCTCTCAATTGATGCAGAAAAAGCATTTGACAAAATACAACATCCTTTCCTGAATAAAACTCTTCAGAGTATAGGAATAGAGGGAACATTCCTCAAGTTCATAAAACCCATCTATGAAAACCCACAGTGAATATCATCCTCAATGGGAAAAGCTGAGAGCCTTTCCCTTAAGATCAGGAACACATCAAGGATGCCCACTCTTACCACTATTGTTCAACATAGTACTAGAAGTCCTAGCAACAGCAATCAGACAACAAAAAGAAATAAAATGTATTCAAATTGGCAAAGAAGAAGTCAAACTCTCTCTTTTCTCAGACGACATGATACTTTATGTGGAAAGCTCAAAAGACTCCACCCCCAAATTACTAGAACTCGTACAGCAATTCAGTAATGTGGCAGGATACGAAATCAATGCACAGAAATCAGTTGCTTTCTTATACACTAACAATGCAACTGTAGAAAGAGAAATTAGAGAAATTATTCCATTTACATTAGCACCAAAAACCATAAGATACCTCGGAATAAACCTAACCAAAGAGGTAAAGGATCTATACTCTAGGAACTACAGAACACTCATGAAAGAAATTGAAGAAGACACAAAAAGATGGAAAAATATTCCATGCTCATGGATCGGAAGAATAAACATTGTTAAAATATCTATGCTACCCAGAGCAATCTATACCTCAATGCCATCCCAATCAAAATTCCAATGACATTTTTCAAAGTGCTGGAACAAACAATCCTAAAATTTGTATGGAATCAGAAAAGACCCCGAATCGCCAAGGAAATGTTGAAAAAGAAAAACAAAGCTGGGGGCATTATGTTGCCCGATTTCAAGCTATATTACAAAGCTGTGATCACCAAGACAGCATGGTACTGGTACAAAAACAGACATATAGACCAATGGAACAGAATAGAGATCCCAGATATGGACCCTCAACTCTATGGTCAAATAATCTTTGACAGGGCGCCTGGGTGGCTCAGCTGGTTAAGCGACTACCTTTGGCTCAGGTCATGATCCTGGAGTCCTGGGATCGAGTCCCGCATCAGGCTCCCTGCTCAGCAGGGAGTCTGCTTCTCCCTCCGATCCTCACCCTCTCATGTGTTCTCTCTCTCGCTGTCATTCTCTCTCTCTCTCTCATTCTCACTCTCTCAAATAAATAAATAAATAAAATCTTTAAAAAAAATAAATAATCTTTGACAAAGCAGGAAAAAACATGCAATGGAAAAAAGACAGTCTCTTCAATAAATGGTGCTGGGAAAATTGGACAGCCACATGCAGAAGAATGAAACTCGACCATTCTCTAGCACCATTCACAAAGATAAACTCAAAGTGGATGAAAGACCTCAATGTGAGACAGGAATCTATCAAAATCCTAGAGGAGAGCATAGTAACCTCTTTGACATCGCCCACAGCAACTTCTTTCAAGATACATCTCCAAAAGATAGTGAAACAAAAGCAAAAATGAACTTTTGGGACTTCATCAAGATAAAAAGCTTCTGCACAGCAAAGGAAACTGTCAACAAAACAAAGAGGCAACCCACAGAATGGGAGAAGATATTTGCAGATGACACTACAGATAAAGGGCTGGTATCCAACATCTATAAAGAACTTCTCAAACTCAACACCCAAAAAACAAATAATAAAGTCAAAAAGTGGGCAGAAGATATGAAAAGACACTTCTCTGAAGAAGACATACAAATGGCTAACGGACACATGAAAAAAATGTTCATCATTAGCCATCAGGGAAATTCAAATCAAAACCACATTGAGATACCACCTTACACAAGTTAGAATGGCAAAAATGGACAGGGAAAGAAACAACAAATGTTGGAGAGGTTATGGAGAAAGGGGAACCCTCTTACACTGTTGGTGGGAATGCAAGTTGGTACAGCCACTTTGGAAAACAGTGTGGAGGTTCCTCAAAAATTTAAAAATAGAGCTACCCTATGACCCAGCAATTGCACTACTGGGTATATACACCAAAGACACAGATGCAGTGAAAAGAAGGGCCATATGCACCCCAATGTTCATAGCAGCAATGTCCACAATAGCCAAACTGTGGAAAGAGCTGAGATGCCCTTCAACAGATGAATGGACAAAGAAGATGTGGTCCATACGTACATTGGAATATTACTCAGCCATCAGAAAGGATGAATACCCAACTTTTACATCAACATGGGTGGGACTGGAGGAGATTATGCTAAGTGAAATAAGTCAAGCAGAGAAAGTCAATTATCATATGGTTTCACTTATTTGTGGAACATAAGGAATAGCATGGAGGACATTAGGAGAAGGAAGGGAAAAAAGAGGAGGGGGGGAATTGGAGGGAGAGATGAACCATGACAGACTATGGACTCTGAGAAACAAACAGAATTTTAGAGGGGAGGGGGGAGGGGGGATGGGTTAGCCCGGTGATGGGTATTAAGAAGGGCACATACTGCATGGAGCACTGGGTGTTATATGAAAACAATGGATCGTGGATCACCACATCAAAAACTAATGATGTATTGTATGGTGACTAACATAACATAAAAAAAAAAAGTTCTCTGGCCCTTTCCGGCAATCTCATCCCACCCCCCAGCTCACCCTCACCCCCACCCCACAGGCAATAACTATTGATTTTTTTTTTCTACCAGAGTCACAACCCATTTTTGCTATTATTTGCTAGTATTCCTTGAATCCTAACAAATAAAAGTGGTCTAAGACCCTCTCAACCTCTCTGAAGTACAAAGAATTACCTTAGTATTCTTTAAAACAATCACCAGATCATCAATACAACCCTCCAAGTCTAAGAAGGCAGAGTGCAAACTCCAAAAACTTAGCTGGTTTTAAGCCCCTGGGTATAAGATCATTGTCTTCTCTGCAAATAGGGAAAATTAAACAGGGCTGATTTGGCTATTTTTATGTACCCCTTCAAAACAGGCAGGCTGACGTTTGACTATACATGCTTTAGAAAACTCAAAGCTCTTTGAATCTTTTGAATCAAAATAAAACCTGCCAAAACAAAAATAGGAATTGACGTGAGTCTGAATTGTTCAGGCAAAAATCATCAATTACACTAAAATGGGTAGAAGTTTGAGGATATTTACATAGCCTCAATGTAGTTCCCCATAAGATACATATTAATTTCTCTAGGAAATATAATACTTTGAAAGTGGAGAAACCATCTTACATCACCAGTGACTGGACAAGCAACCTCACCTGCCTTATCATAGGATACACAGAAAAGAAAAGGCTCATCACCACTTCTGTGGTATTCCTGACAAAAATGTATAATCTGAAACTAACCATAAGGAAATATCAAAAGTAAAGTGAGAAGCATTTTACAAAATAATTTACTCTTTTTGGGGGGATGTAATTCTTTTGTATTGTTCTTTTGGGGGGCAGGTTTTGAGTGATGAATTACATGGTTTGGTGTTTTTATTTTTATTTTTGAAATTTCATTAACTGTGAGGAAATCCGTTGGAAAGCTTGTGCCACTTTTTTTCTTTTTTCAAGAAATTGGGTTTTTTAAATTTAAATTCAATTAATTAAAATATAATGTATTATTTGTTTCAGGGGTACAGGTCTGTGATTCATCAGTCTTATGTAACAACCAGTGCTCATTACAACACATACCCTCCCCAATGTCCATCACCCAGCCACTCCATCCCTTCATCCCCCACCTCCCCTCCAGCAATCCTCAGTTTGTTTCCTGAGATTAAGAGTCTCCTATGGTTTGTCGCCCTCTCTGGTTTCGTCTTGTTTCATTTTTCCCTCCTTTCCCCCATGATCCTCTGCCTTGTTTCTTAAATTCCACATATCAGTGAGATCATATGATAATTGTCTTTCTCTGATTGACTTATTTCATTTGGCATAATACCCTCTAGTTCCAACCACGTTGTTGCAAATGGCAAAATTTCATTTTTTTGATGGGCTACATAAATTTCCATTGTATATATACACCACAACTTCTTTATCCATTCATCTGTGGATGGATATCTGGGCTCTTCCCATAGTGGCTACTGTAGACATTGCTGCTATAAACATTGGGGTGCAGGTGACCCCTCATATCACTACATTTGTATCTTTGGGGTAAACACCCAGTAGTGCAATTGCTGGGTCGTAGAATAGCTCTATTTTCAACTTTTGGAGGAACCTCCATACTGTTTTCCAGAGTGGCTGAACCAGCTTGCATTCCCACCCAAAATAATTTACTCTTAAAAATGGTCGGGGGAAAGGGGGTCGGAGTAAGATGTTGGAGGAGTAGGAGACCTGGATTTCGTCTGGTCTCAGGAATTCAGCTGAATAGGGATCAAAGCATTCTGAACACCTACGAACTCAACAGGAGATCGAAGATAAGAAGAGTAACAACACTCTGAACAGAAAAGCGACCACTTTCTGGAAGGTAGGACATGCGGAGAAGTGAATCTGAGGCGATATTCAGGAGGATAGACATCGGGGGAGGAGGCCTCCGTCGGCCGCTTCTGGCAAGTGATAGAGCCGCGGAGCACAAAATCGGAACTTTTAGAACCCGGCTCCACTGAGGGACGTCGCTCCAGTGGCTAAGCGGGGGGTGGAACCCTCGCGGGACAGTGTGGTCTCAGGACCCTCGGGGTCACAGAAAGACTGAGGGTCCCTGAGTGTGGCAGAGTTCCCAGGTATCGGAGCGGGGAAGCCGGCTGCAGAGACAGAGCCGAGGCGCGGGCTCTCAGCTTGGGGTGGCCATAAACTTTGATCTGAGGCCCAGTTGGGCTACTGCCCCTCCAGCAGGGACCCAAAAAGCAGCAGAGCCGGGGAGACTCCCCTTCCTCCCCCAGGAGGAGCAGCGCGGGAGCGCACCGCAGGGATCTGCTGGGTTTGGAGACTCCACACGGGGTCGGGTGCCAGAGATAGAAAACGCTCGATCACAGGCCGGGTGAGCACGGAGTGCGGCCAGAGACCGGGGAGACGGGAGTGACTGCTTTTCTCTGGGGGTGCACTGAGGAACGGGGCCCCGAGTTCTCAGCTCCTCCCGGCAGAGATTGGAAGGCCACCATTTTCACCCTGGTCCTCCACAGCTGTACCGAGAGCTTGCGGGGGAACAAAAGCTCCTGAGAGCAAACCGGAGCAGCTTGCTTAGCCCGGACACACAAGGGTGGAGCAATTCAGCCTCTGGCAAAGATATTTGGGAACCACAGTAACAGGCCCCTCCTCCAGAAGATCAGCACGAACAGCCAGCAAGCCAAGAGCAAGTTACCGATCAAGGAGAACGAGAGAACTCCAGCGCTAGAGGAATACTGCACATAGAATTCATGGCTTTTTTACCATAATTCATTAGTTTTTCAAAGTTAATTTTTTTAACTGGTTTTTTTTGAATTTTTCTTTTTCCCTTTTTCAAACAACATCTTATCAATCTCTTTTTTAAAAAAAAACATTTTTTATTTTTCATTTTTACAGTCATATTTTTATCCCTTCATAGTAGTTACCCTTATTTTTGGCATATATATATAAGTTGTTCTCTCTTTAAAATTTTGAGATTTAATTTCCTCTAACAGAACAAAATATACACTAAATCACTAGTCTATGGCTTTGTTCTAGTCTCCTGCCTGATCACATTCTCTCCTTTTTTTTTCTTTTTTTTCTTTTTTCTTTTTCTTTTTAAATCTTCTTCTTTCTTTTAAAAAACAACTTCTTGTCTTATCAATTCCTTCTATAAAATCTTTTATAATTTTCATCTTTACAGTCATCTGCAATCCCTTCATTGTATCAACCCTTATTTTGTACATATATAAGGCTTTCTTCCTTTAAAATTTTAGCAGGCACTTTCTTCTAACAGACCACAATATGCCCAAAAGCTAGTGTGTGGCACTGATCTATGCACTAGCCTGATCATATCTGATCATATTCTGTTTTTTTTGTTTTGTTCTGTTTTTGTTTGTTTTTATCATTTTCTTTTTCCTTTTTTTTTTTCGCCTCTTTCTTTCCCTTTCTTGTCCCCTGGTTTCGGGTCTTTTCTGATTTGTATAGAGCATATTTGCTGGAGAAGTTGTTAACCTGTTAGCATTCTGTTTTCTCATTCATCTGTTCTCCTCTAGACAAAATGACAAGACAAAAAAATTACCTCAGCAAAAAGAACAAGAGGTAGTACCGTCTGCCAGGGACCTACTCAATACAGACATTAGTACAATGTCGGACCTAGAGTTAAGAATCATGACTTTAAATACACTAGCTGGGCTTGAAAAAAGTGTGGAAGTTATTAGAGAAACCTTTCTGGAGAAATAAAAGAACTAAAATCTAAACAAGTCGAAATCAAAAAGGCTATTAATGAGGTGCAATCAAAAATGGGAGCAATAACTGCTAGGATAAATGAGGCAGAAGAAAGAATCAGCAATATAGAAGACCAAATGATGGAAAATAAAGAGGCTGAGAAAAAGAGACATAAACAGGATAAACAGGATCACGAGGGCAGAATTCGAGAGATAAGCGATACGGTAAGACAAAACAACATTAGAATAATTGGGATCCCAGAAGAAGAAGAAAGAGAGAGGGGGGCAGAAGGTATATTGAAGCAAATTATAGCAGAGAACTTCCCTAATGTGGGGAAGGAAACAGGTATCAAAGTCCAGGAGGCACAGAGAACCCCTCTCAAAATCAATAAAAATAGGTCAACACCACGATATCTAATAGTAAAACTTACGAGTCTCAGAGACAAAGAGAAAATCCTGAAAGCAGCTCGGGAGAAGAGATATGTAACCTACAATGGTAGACACATTACATTGGTAACAGACCTATCCACAGAGACCTGGCAGGCCAGCAAGGACAGGCATGATATCTTCAGAGCACTAAATGAGAAAAATATGCAGCCAAGAATACTATATCCAGCTAGGCTATCATTGAAAATAGGAGAGATAAAAAGCTTCCAGGACAAACAAAAACTAAAGGAATTTGCAAACATGAAACCAGCCCTACAAGAAATATTGAAAGGGGTCCTCTAAGCAAAAAGAGAGCCTGAAAGCAGCATAGATCAGAAAGGAGCACAGACAATATACAGTAAGAGTCACCTTATAGGCAATACAATGGCACTAAATTCATACTTTCAATAGTTACCCTGAATGTAAATGGGCTCAATGCCCCAATCAAAAGACACAGGCTATCAGATTGGATTAAAAAACAAGACCCATCAATATGCTGTCTGCAAGAGACTTATTTTAGACCCAAAGACACCCCCACATTGAAAGTGAGGGGGGGGAAAACAATTTACCATGCTAATGGACACCAAAAGAAAGCTGGGGTGGCAATCCTTATATCAGACAAATTAGATTTTAAAACAAAGACTGTAATAAGAGATGAAGAAGGACACTATATCCTACTTAAAGGGTCTATCCAACAAGAAGATCTAACAATTGTAAATATCTATGCCCCTAACGTGGGAGCAGCAAATTATATGCAATTAATAAAAAAAGCAAAGAAACACATTGACAACAATACAATAATAGTGGGGGACTTTAACACCCCCCTGACTGAAATGGACAGATCATCTAAGCAAAAGATCAATAAGGAAATAAAGACTTTAAATGAAACACTGGACCAAATGGACTTTACAAACATATTCAGAACATTCCATCCCAAAGTAACAGAATACATATTCTTCTCTAGTGCCCATGGAACATTCTCCAGAATAGATCACATCCTAGGTCACAAATCAGGTCTCAACCGGTACCAAAAGATTGGGATTATTCCCTGCATATTTTCAGACCACAATGCTTTGAAACTAGAACTCAATCACAAAAGGAAAGTCGGAAAGAACTCAAATACATGGAGGCTAAAGAGAATCCTACTAAAGAATGAATGGGTCAACCAGGAAATTAAAGAAGAATTTAAAAAATTCATGGAAACCAATGAAAATGAAAACACAACTGTTCAAAATCTTTGGGATACAGCAAAGGCAATCCTGAGAGGAAAGTATATAGCAATACAAGACTTTCTCAAGAAACAACAAAGGTCTCAAATACACAAATTAACCCTACACCTAAAGGAACTGGAGAAAGAACAGCAAATAATGCCTAAACCCAGCAGGAGAAGTGAAACAATAAAGATCAGAGCAGAAATCAATGAACTAGAAAACAAAAGAACAGTAGAACAGATCAACGAAACTAGGAGCTGGTTCTTTGAAAGAATTAATAAGATTGATAAACCCCTGGCCAGACTTATCAAAAAGAAAAGAGAAATGACCCAAATCAACAACATCATGAATGAAAGAGGAGAGATCACAACCAACACCAAAGAAATACAAACAATGATAAGAACAAATTATGAGCAACTCTATGCCAGCAAATTAGATAACCTGGAAGAACTGGTTGCATTCCTAGAGATTTCTCAACTACCAAAATTGAACCAGGAAGAAATAGAAAACCTGAACAGACCTATAACCACTAAGAAAATTAAAGCAGTCATCAAAAATCTCCCAAGAAACAAAAGCCCAGGGCCAGATGGCTTCCCAGGGGAATTCTATCAGACATTTAAAGAAGAATTAATACCTATTCTCCTGAAACTGTTCCAAAAAATAGAAATGGAAGGAAAACTTCCCAACTCATTTTATGAGGCCACCATTACCTTGACCCCAAAACCAGACAAAGACCCCATCAAAAAGGAGAATTACAGACCAATATCCTTGATGAACATGGATGCCAAATTTCTCACCAAAATACTAGCCAATAGGATCCAACAGTACATTAAAAGGATTATTCACCACGACCAAGTGGGATTTATTCCTGGGCTACAAGGTTGGTTCAACATCCGCAAATCAATCAACGTGATACAATACATTAACAAAAGAAAAAACAAGAATCATATGATCCTCTCAATAGATGCAGAAAAAGCAGTTGACAAAGTACAGCATCCTTGCTTGATCAAAACTCTTCAGAGTACAGGGATAGAGGGTACATAACTCAGTATCATAGAAGCCATCTATGAAAAACCTACAGCAAATATCATTCTCAATGGGGAAAAGCTGAGAGCTTTTCCCCTAAGGTCAGGAACGCGGCAGGGATGTCCACTATCACCACTGCTATTCAACATAGTATTAGAAGTCCTAGCCACAGCAATCAGACAACAAAAAGAAATCAAAGGCATCCAAATCGGCAAAGAGGAAGTCAAACTCTCACTCTTTGCAGATGATATGATACTTTATGTGGAAAACCCAAAAGACACCCCAAAACTGCTAGAACTCATACAGGAATTCAGTCAAGTAGCAAGATATAAAACCAATGCACAGAAATCAGTGGCATACCTCTACACCACCAACAAGACAGAAGAGAGACAAATCAAGAGTCGATCCCATTTACAATTGCACCCCAAACCATAAGATACCTAGGAATAAATTGAACCAAAGAGGCAAAGGATCTGTACCCACAAAACTAGAAAATACTCATGAAAGAAATTGAAGAAGACACGAAAAAATGGAAAAACGTTCCATGCTCATGGATTGGAAGAACCAACATTGTGAAGATGTCAATGCTACCTAGAGCAATCTACACATTCAATGCAATCCCCATCAAAATACCATCCACCTTTTTCAAAGAAATGGAACAAATAATCCTAAAATTTGTATGGAACCAGAAGAGACCCCGAATAGCCAGAGGAATCTTAAAAAAGAAAAGCAAAGCTGGCGGCATCACAATTCCGGACTTCCAGCTCTATTACAAAGCTGTCATCCTCAAAACAGTATGGTACTGGCACAAAAACAGACACATAGATCAATGGAACAGAATCGAGAGCCCAGAAATGGACTCTCAACTCTATGGTCAACTCATCTTTGACAAAGCAGGAAAGAATGTCCAATGGAAAAAAGACAGTCTCTTCAACAAATGGTGTTGGGAAAATTGGACAGACACATGCAGAAGAATGAAACTGAAACATTTCCTTACACCACACATAAAAATAGACTCCAAATGGTTGAAAGACCTAAACGTGAGACAGGAGTCCATCAAAATCCTAAAGGAGAACACAGGCAGCAACCTCTTCCACCTCAGCCACAGCAACTTCTTCCTAGAAACATCGCCAAAGGCAAGGGAAGCCAGGGCAAAAATGAACTATTGGGATTTCATCAAGATAAAAAGCTTTTGCACAGCAAAAGAAACAGTCCACAAAACCAAAACCCAACCGACAGAATGGGAGAAAATATTTGCAAATGACATATCAGATAAAGGGCTATTATCTAAAATGTATAAAGAACTTATCAAACTCAACACCCAAAGAACAAATAATCCAATCAAGAAATGGGCAGAAGACATGAACAGACATTTCTGCAAAGAACACATCCAAATGGCCAACAGACACATGAAAAAGTGCTCAACATCGCTCAGCATCAGGGAAATCCAAATCCAAACTCAATGAGATACCACCTCACACCTGTCAGAATGGCTAAAATTAACACATCAGGAAATGACAGATGTTGGCGGGGATGTGGAGAAAGGGGAAACCTCCTACACTGTTGGTGGGAATGCAACATGGTGCAACCACTCTGGAAAACAGTATGGAGGTTCCTCAAAGAGTTGAAAATAGAGCTACCATACGATCCAGCACTTGCACTACTGGGTATTTACCACAAAGATACAAATGTAGGGATCCGAAGGGGTACGTGCATCCCAATATATATAGCAGCAGTGTCCACAATAGCCAAACTGTGGAAAGAGCCAAGATGTCCATCGACAGATGAATGGCTAAAGAAGAAGTGGTATATATACACAATGGAATATTATGCAGCCATCAAAAGGAATGAGATCTTGCAATTTGCAATGACGTGGATGGAACTGGAGGGTGTTATGCTGAGTGAAATAAGTCAATCAGAGAAAGACATGTATCATATGACCTCACTGATATGAGGAATTCTTAATCTCAGGAAACAAACTGAGGGTTGCTAGAGTGGTGGGGGGTGGGAGGGAGGGGGTGGCTGGGTGATAGACATTGGGGAGGGTATGTGCTATGGTGAGCACTGTGAATTGTACAAGACCGATGAATCACGTATCTGTACTTCTGAAACAAATAATGCAATATATATTAAGAAAAAAAAAGAAGAAGATAGCAGGAGGGGAAGAATGAAGGGGGGTAAATCGGAGGGGGAGACGAACCATGAGAGACGGTGGACTCCGAAAAACAAACTGAGGGTTCTAGAGGGCAGGGGGTGGGGGGATGGGTATTAAAGAGGGCACATTCTGCTGGAGCACTGGGTGTTATGCACAAACAATGAATCACAGAACACTGCATCAAAAACTAATGATGTAATGTATGGTGATTAACATAACAGTAAAATATTATTAAAAAAGAAATGGTTGGGGGAGGGGCACCTGGGTGGCTCAGTCCTTAAGCACCTGACTTAGCTCAGGCCATGATCCCAGGGTCCTGGGTTCGAGCCCTGCATTGAGCTCCCTTTTCAGCGGGAAGACTGCTTCTCCCTCTCCCACTCCCCCTGCTTGTGTTCCCTCTCTCTCTGTCTCTCTGTCAAATAAATAAAATCATAAAAAAAAAAAAGGTCAGGGGATGCCTAGGCGGCTCAGTGGGTTAAGCATCTGCCTTTAGCTCAGGTAATGATCCCAGGGTCCTGGAATTGAGTCCTACATTGGGCTCCTTGATCAGCAGGGAGCCTGCTTCTCCCTCTGTCTGCTGCTACCCCTGCTTGTGCATTCTCTCTCTCTCTCTCTCTCTCTGACAAATAAATGAATAAAATCTTTATAAAAAAATGGTCAAGTTATGGGAGGGGGGATTGAGAAATTGTTCCAGATTAAAGGAAATAAGATATTACAACTGATTGCAACACATGGTCAAAACTTTCTTTTGCTATAAGGGACATTAATGGAACAAATGGCAAATTCAAATTAAGATATATGAATCATATGGGGGAGGAGCAAGAGGAGTAGGAGGAGTAGGAGACCTGGATTTCGTCTGGTCTCAGGAATTCAGCTGAATAGGGATCAAACCATTTTGAACACCTATGAACTCAACAGGAGATCGAAGAAAAGAATAGCAACAACTCTCTGAACAGAAAAGCAACCACTTTCTGGAAGGTAGGACGTGTGGAGAAGTGAATCCGAGGCGATATTTGGGAGGACAGACGGCGGGGAAGGGGGCCTCTGTCAGCCGCTACCGGCAAGTGATAGAGCTGCGGAGCACAAAATCGGAACTTTTAAAAGTCGGCTCCGCTGAGGGAGGTCGCTCCAGTGGCTAAGCGGGGGGTGGAACCCTCCTGGGACAGTGTGGTCTCAGGACCCTCGGGGTCACAGAAAGACCAGGGCAGCCTCACTGCGGCCTCAGTGCGGCAGAGCTCCCAGGTATCGGAGCAGGGAAGCCAGCTGCAGAGACAGAGCCAAGGCTCGGGCTCTCAGCTCGGGGTTGCCATAAACCATGATCCGCAGCACAGTTGGGGCACTGATCCTCCAGCAGGGACCCAACAAGCAGCAGATCCAGGGACACTCCCCTTCCTCCCCTGGAGTAGCGGCCCGGGAGTGCACCGCAGGGATCTGCTGGGTTTGGAGACTCCATACCGAGTCGGGTGCCAGAGATAGAAACGCTTGGTCACAGGCCGGTGAGCACGGAGTGCAGCCGGAAACCAGGGAGATGGGAGTGATTAGACTGCTTTTCTCTGGGGGCACACTGAGGAGTGGGGTCCCAGGTTTTCAGCTCCTCTGGGCGGAGATTGGGAGGCCACCATTTTCACTCTCATCCTCCAAAGCTGTACGGAAAGATTGCAGGGAACAAAAGCTCCCGAGAACAAACCCGAGCAGATTAGACCGGCAAGGGCTGGCAATTCCACCTCGGCAAAGACATTTGGGAACCATAGCAACGGGCCCCTCCCCCAGAAGATCAGCACGAACAGCCAGCCAAGACCAAGTTTACGGATCAATGAGAACGGCAGAACTCCAGCGCTAGGAGACTACTGCACATAGAATTCATGGCTTTTTTCCCCTGATAATTTAGTCTTTCAAAGTTAATTTTTTTCTTTTTTCTTTTTTTCCCTTTTTCAACCAAATTTTATCAATCCCTTTTTTAACAATCTTTTTTATTTTTCATTTTTAGAGTTATATTCTATCCCTTCGTAGTAGTTAACCTTATTTTTGGTATATATATATGTGTGTATATATATATACACACATATATAT
Organism: Zalophus californianus; assembly: GCF_009762305.2. NCBI lineage: Eukaryota > Metazoa > Chordata > Mammalia > Carnivora > Otariidae > Zalophus > Zalophus californianus. Next base: position 89,624,034 of record NC_045602.1, on the reverse strand, counting down.
ATACATATATATGTATAAGTCGTTCTCTCTTTAAAATTTTGGGATACAGTTTCTTCTAACAGACCAAAATACACCCTAAATCTCTAGTGTATGGCTTTGTTTTAGTCTCCTGCCTGATCACATTCTGTCCCTTTATATTTTTAATCCTCTTCTTTCTTTTTTCTTCTCTTTTTCTTTTTTTTTTAAAGATTTATTTATTTATTTGACAGAAAGAGACACAGCAAAAGAGGGAACACAAGCAGGGGGAGTGGGAGAGAGAGAAGCAGGTTTCCCCCCAAGCAGGAAGCCTAAATCGGGACTTGATCCCAGCACCCTGGGATCATGACCAGAGCTGAAGGCAGACGCTTAACGACTGAGCTACCCAGGTGCCCCCTTCTTTCTTTTTTAAACCAGCATCTTATCTTATTAATTCCTTTTATAAAATTTTTCATAATTTTCATCTTTACAGTCATATTCCATCCCTTCATCGTATTTATCCTTTTTTTTGTATATATTTAAGTTTTTCTTTCTTTAAAATTTTGGGAGGCACTTTCTTCAAACACACCAAAATACACACAAAATCTAGAGTGTGGCACTGATCTATGCACCAGCCTGATCATATATGAACATATTCTGTTTGCTGTTGTTGTTGTTTGTTTGTTTGTTTTTATCTTTTTCTTTTTTTCTCTCTTTTCTTTCTTTCCCTTTCCTTTCCACCACTTGCAGCTCTCTTCTGATTTCTTTAGTGTATATTTTTCTGTGGTTGTTGTTATCCTCTTAGCATTTTGTTTCTCATTCATCTATTCTCCTCTAGACAAAATGACAAGACAGAAAAAATCACCTCAAAAAAAAGAATAAGAGGCAGTACCAACTGCCAGGGACCTAATCAATACAGACATTAGTAACACGTCAGAACTAGAGTTCAGAATGACGATTTTAAAGATACTAGCTGGGCTTGAAAAAAGCATGGACGATATTGGAGAAACCCTTTCTGGAGAAATAAAAGAACTAAAATCTAACCAAGTCAAAATCAAAAAGGCTATTAATGAGGTGCAATAAAAAATGGAGGCTCGACCTGCCAGGATAAATGAGACAGAAGAGAGAATTAGTGATATAGAAGACCAAGTGATGGAAAATAAAGAAGCTAAGAAAAAGAGAGATAAACAACTACTGGATCACGAGGGCAGAATTCAAGAGATAAGCGATACCATAAGATGAAACAACATTAGAATAATTGGGATCCCAGAAGAACAAGAAAGAGAGAGAGGGGCAGAAGGTATATTGGAGCAAATTATAGCAGAGAACTTCCCTAATGTGCGGAAGGAAACAGGCATCAAAATTCAGGAGGCAGAGAACCTCCCTCAAAATCAATAAAACTAAGTCAACAGCCCAACATCTAATAGTAAAACTTATGAGTCTCAGAGGCAAAGAGAAAATCCTAAGAGCAGCTCAGGAGAAGAGATCTGTAACCTACAATGGTAGAAACATTAGATTGGCAACAGACCTATCCACAGAGACCTGGCAGGCCAGAAAGGACTGGCATAATATAGTCAGAGCACTAAACGAGAAAAATATGCAGCCAAGAATACTATATCCCGCTAGGCTGTCATTGAAAATAGAAGGAGAGATAAAAAACTTCCAAGACAAACAAAAACGAAAGGAATTTGCAAACATGAAACCAGCCCTACAAGAAATATTGAAAGGGGTCTTCTAAGCAAGGAGAGAGCCTAATAGCAACATAGACCAGAAAGGAACACAGACAATTAACAGTAATAGTCACCTTACAGGCAGTACAATGGCACTAAATTCCTATCTTTCAACAGTTACCCTGAATGTAAATGGGCTAAATGCCCTAATCAAAAGACACAGGCTATCAGATTGGATAAAAAAACAAGACCCATCGATATGCTCTCTGCAAGAGACTCATCTTAGACCCAAAGACATCCCCAGATTGAAAGTGAGGGGGTGGAAAATCATTTATCACACTAATGGACACCAAAAGAAAGTTGGGGTGGCAATCCTTATATCAGACAAATTAGATTTTAAACCAAAGACTGTAATAAGGGATGAGGAAGCACACTATATAATACTTAATGTGGGATAAACAAGAAGATCTAACAACTGTAAATATCTATGCCCCTAACATGGGAGCAGCCAATTATATAAGGCAATTAATAACAAAAGCAAAGAAACACAGCGACAACAATACAATAATAGTGGGGGACTTTAACACCCCCCTCACTGAAATGGACAGATCATTTAAGCAAAAGATCAACAAGGAAATAAAGACTTTAAATGACACACTGGACCAAATGGACTTCACAGATATATTCAGAACATTCCATCCCAAAGCAACTGAACACACATTCTACTCTACTGCTCATGGAACATTCTCCAGAATAGGTCACATCCTAGGTCACGAATCAGGTCTCAACCAGTACCAAAAGATTGGGATCATTCCCTGCATGTTTTCAGACCACAGTGATTTGAAACTAGAACTCAATCACAAGAGGAAAGTCGGAAAGAACTCAAATACATGGAGGCTAAAAAGCATCCTACTAAAGAATGAATGGGACAACCGGGAAATTAAAGAATTTAAAAAATTCATGGAAACCAATGAAAATGAAAACACAACTGTTCAAAATGTTTGGGATGCAGCAAAGGGAGTCCTAAGAGGAAAGTATATAGCAATATAAGCCTTTCTCAATAAAAAAGAAAGATCTCAAATACACAAACTAACCCTACACCTAAAGGAGCTGGAGAAAGAACAGCAAATAAAGCCCAAACCCAACAGGAGAAGAGAAATAATAAAGATCAGGGCAGAAATCAATGAACTAGAAACCAAAAGAACAGTAGAACAGATCAAAGAAGCTAGGATCTGGTTCTTTGAAAGAATTAATAAGATTGATAAACCCATGGCCAGACTTATCAAAAAGAAAAGAAAAAAGAACCAAATGAATAAAATCGTGAATGAAAGAGGAGAGATCACAACCAAACCAAAGAAATACAAACAATTATAAGAACATATTATGAGCAACTCTATGCCAGCAAATTAGATAACCTGGAAGGAATGGATGCATTCCTAGAGATGTATCAACTACCAAAACTGAACCAGGAAGAAAGAGAAAACTTAAACAGACCTATAACCACTAAGGAAATTGAAGGAGTCATCAAAAATCTCCCAACAGAATCCAGGGCCAAATGGTTTCCCCGGGGGAATTCTACCAAATATTTAAAGAAAATAATACCTATTCTACTGAACCTGTTCCAAAAAAGAGAAATTGAAGGAAAACTTGGAAACTCGTTTTATGAGGCCACCATTACCTTGATCCCCAAACCAGACAAAGACCCCATCAAAAAGGAGAATTACAGACCAATATCTTTGATGAACATGGATGCCAAAATTCTCACCAAAATATTAGCCAATAGGATCCAACAGTACATTAAAAGGATTATTCACCACGACCAAGTGGGATTTATCCCTGGGCTGCAAGGTTAATTCAACATCCGCAAATCAATCAATGTGATACAATACATTAATAAAAGAAAGAACAAGAATCATATGATCCTCTCGAAAGATGCAGAAAAAGCAGTTGACAAAGTACAGCATCCTTTCTTGATCAAAACTCTTCAGAGTATAGGGATAGAGGTTACATACCTCAATATCATAAAAGCCATCTATGAAAAACTCACAGCGAATAGCATTCTCAATGGGGAAAAACTGAGAGCTTTCCCCCTAAGTGAGGAACATGGCAGGGATGTCCACTATCACCAGTGCTATTCAACATAGTACTAGAAGTTCTAGCCACAGCAATCAGACAACAGAAACAAATAAAAGGCATCGGAATCGGCAAAGAAGAAGTCTAACTCTCAGTCTTTGCAGATGATATGATACTTTATGTGGAAAACCCAAAAGACTCCACCCCAAGACTGCTAGAACTCATACAGGAATTCAGTCAAGTGGCAGGATATAAAAATCAATGCACAGAAATCAGTGGCATTCCTGTACGCCAACAACAAGACAGAAGAAAGAGAAATTAAGGAGTTGATCCCATTTACAATTGCACCCAAAACCATAAGATACCTAGGAATAAATCTAACCAAAGAGGCAAAGAATCTGTACTCAGAAAACTACAAAGTACTCATGAAAGAAATTGAGAAAGACACAAAGAAATGGAAAAAAGTCCCATGCTCATGGAGTGGAAGAACAAATATAGTGAAGATGTCAATGCTACCTAGAGCAATCTACACATTCAATGCAATCCCTATCAAAATACCATCACCTTTTTTCAATGGAATGGAACAAATAATCTTAAAATTTGTATGGAACCAGAAAGGACCCCGAATATCCAGAGGAATGTTGAAAAAGGAAAGCAAAGCTGGTGGCATCACTACGCCTGACTTCAAGCTCTATTACAAAGTTGTAATCATCAAGACAGTATGGTACTGGCACAAAAAGAGACACATAGATCAATGGAACAGAATCGAGACCCCAGAAATGGACCCTCAACTCTATGGTCAACTAATCTTCGACAAATCAGGGAAGAATGTCCAATGGAAAAAAGACAGTCTCTTCAACAAATGGTGTTGGGAAAATTGGACAGCCACATGCAGAAGAATGAAACTGGACCATTTCCTTGCACCACACACAAAAACAGACTCCAAATGGTTGAAAGACCTAAATGTGAGACAGGAGTCCATCAAAATCCTAAAGGAGAACACAGGCATCAACCTCTTCGACCTCAGCTGCAGCAACTTCTTCCTAGAAACATCACGAAAAACAAGGGAAGCAAGGGCAAAAATGAACTATTGGGACTTCATCAACATAAAAAGTATTGCACAGCAAAAGAAACAGTCAACAAAAGCCAAAGACCACTGACAGAATGGGAGAAGATATTTGCAAATGACATATCCAAAATCTATAAAGAATTTAACACCCAAAGAACAAATGATCCAATCAAGAAATGGACAGAAGACATGAACAGATATTTTTCCAAAGAAGACATCCAAATGGCCAACAGACACATGAAAAAGTGCTCAACATCGCTTGGCATCAGGGAAATCCAAATCAAAACCTCAATGAGATACTACCTCCCACCAGTCAGAATGGCTAAAATTAACAAGTCAGGAAACGACAGATGTTGGCAGGGGATGCGGAGAAAGGGGAAACTCTCCTACATTGTTGGTGGAATGCAAGCTCATGCAGCCACTCTGGAAAACGGGATGGGGGTTCCTCAAAAGTTGAAAATAGAGCTACCCTACGACCCAGCAATTGGCACTACTGGGTATTTACCCCCAAGATACAAATGTAGGGATCTGAAGGGGTACGTGCACTCCGATGTTTATAGCAGCAATGTTCATAATAGCCAAACTATGGAAAGAGCCAAGATGTCCATCGACAGATGAATGGAAAAGGAAGATGGTATATATATATATATACAATATATATGGTATATATATACAATGGAATATTATGCAGCCATCAAATGGAATGAAATCTTGCCTTTTGCAACGACGTGGATGGAACTGGAGTGAAAAAGTCAATCAGAGAAAGACATGTATCATATGACCTCACTGATATGAGGAATTCTTAATCTCAGGAAACAAAGTGAGGGTTGCTGGAGTGGTGGGGGGTGGGAGGGATGGGGTGCCTAGGTGATAGATATTGGGGAGGGTATGTGCTATGGTGAGCACTGTGATTTGTGTAAGACTGTTGAATCACAGACTTGTACCTCTGAAACAGACAACATATGGTACATCATTAGTTTCAGATGTAGAGTTCAATAACTCATCAGTTGCATATAACACCCAGTGCTCTTCACATCACGTGCCCTACTTAATGCCCATCACGCAGTTACCCCATCGCCCCACCCACATCCCCTCCAGCAACCCTCAATTTGTTTCCTAGAGTTAAGAGTCTCTCATGGTTTTTCTTCCTCTCTGCTGACTTCCCATTCAGTTTTCCCTCCCTTCCCCATGATCATTTGCACTGTTTCTTGTATTCCACATACGAGTGAAACCATATAATAGCCTTTCTCTCTTTGAATTATTTCGCTCAGGATAATACCCTCCAGTTCCATCCACGTCAATGTAAATTGTAAGTATTCATCCTTTCTGATGGCTGAGTAATATTCCATATATTTCACATTTTCTTCATCCATTCATCTGTCGATGCACATCTCAGCTCTTTCCACAATCTGACTATTGTGGACATTGCTGCTATGAACATTGGGGAGCAGGTGCCCCTTCAGATCACTACATTTGTATCTTTGGGGTAAATACCTAGTAGTGCAATTGCTGGGTCCTAGGGTAGGTATATTTTTAACTTATTGAGGAGCCTCCATACTGTTTTCCAGAGTGGCTGCACCAACTTGCATTCCTAGCAGCAGTGTAAGAGGGTTCCCCTTTCTTCACATATTTGCCAACATTTCTTGTTCCCTGTCTTGTTAATGTTAGCCATTCTGACTGGTGTGAGGTGATACCTCCTTGTGGTTTTGATGTGTATTTCCCTAATACCAAGGGATATGGAGCATTTTTTCATATGTCTGTTAGCCATTGTATGTCTTCTTTGGAGAAATGTCTGCTCATGTCTTCTGGCCACTTCTTGACTGGATTTTTTGTTTTTTGGGTGTTGAGTTTGATAAGTTCTTTATAGATCTCGGACACTAACTAGCTCCTTATCTGATATGTCATTTGCAAGTATCTTCTGCCATTCCATAGGTTGCTTTTTAGTTTTGTTGACTGTTTTCTCTGCTGTGCAGAAGCTTTTTATCTAGATGAAATCCCAATTGTTCATTTTTGCTTTTGTTTCCCTTGCCTTTTGAGAAGTGTCTTGCGAGAAGTTGCTGCATTTGAGGTCAAAGAGGTTGCTGCCTATGTTCTCCCCTAGAATTTTGACGGATTCCTGTCTCACATTTAGATCTTTCATCCATTTTGAGTTTTTCTTTGTGTATGGTGTAAGAGAATGGTCCAGTTTCATTCTTCTCCATGTGGCTGTCCAATCTTCCCAGCACCATTTCCTGAGGAGACTGTCTTTTTTCCATTGGATATGCTTTCCTGCTTTGTCGAAGATTAGTTAACCATAGAGTTGAGGGCCCATTTCTGGGTTCTCGATTCTGTTCCATTGATCTATGTGTATGTTTTTGTGCCAGTACCATACTGTCTTGATGATTACAGCTTTGTAATATGGCTTGAAGTCAGGCGTAGTGATGCCCCCAGCTTTGGTTTTCTTTTTCAACATTCCTCTGGCTAGTCCTTTGGGGACTTTTCTGGTTCCATATAAATTTTAAGATTATTTTTCCGGCTCTGTGAAAAATGTCGATGGTATTTTGATAGGGATTGCACTGAATGTGTAGATTGCTCTGGGTAGCAAAGACATTTTAACAATACTTATTCTTCCAATCCATGAGCATGGAATGTTTTTCTATCTCTTTGTGTCTTCCTCAATTTCTTTCATAAGTGTTCTGTATTCTTAGAGTACATATCCCTTATCTTTGGTTAGGATAATTCCTAGTTATCTTACTTTTTTTTTTTTTGGTGCAATTTTAAATGAAATTGATTCCTTAGCTTCTCTTTCTTCAGTCGCATTGTTAGTGTATAGAGATGCAACTTATTTCTGTGCATTGATTTCGTATCCTGCCATGTTGCTGAACTGCTTTATGATTTCCAGAAATTTTGGGGTGGAGTCTTTTGGGTTTTCCACATAAAGTATCATGTCATGTGCAAAGAAAGAGTTTGACTTCTTTGCCATTTTGAATGCCTTTTATTTCTTTTTGTTTTCTGATTGCTGAGGCTAGGACTTCTAGCACTATGTTGAACAATAGTGGTGAGAGTGGGTATCCCTGTCGTTTCCTGACCTTAAGGGAAAAGCTCTCAGTTTTTCCCCATTGAGCATAATATTCGCTGTGGGTTTTTCATAGATAGCTTTTATGATATTGAGGTATGTTCCCTCTGTCCCTACCACTGAAGAGTTTTAATCAAGAAGGAATGCTGTATTTTGTCAAATGCTTTTTCTGCATCAATTGAGAGGATCATATGGTTCTTGTCTTTTCTTTTATTAATATGATCTATCACATTGATTTGTGAATGTGGAACCACATTTGCATCACAGGAATAAATGCCACTGGTCATGATGAATAATTCTTTTAATATACTGCTGGATTCTATTGGCTAGTATCTTGATATCCATGTTCATCTGGGATATTGGACTATAATTCTACTTTTTGGTGGGGTCTTGTCTGGTTTGGGGATCAAGGTGATGCTGGCCTCATAGAACAAGTTTGGAAGGTTTCCTTCCATTTCTATTTTTTGGAACAGCTTCAGCAGAATAGGTATTATTTCTTCTTTAAGCGTTTGGTAGAATTCCCTTAGGGAGCCAGCTGGCCCTGGACTCTTGGTTTGGGGGAGGTTTTTGATTACTGCTTCAATTTCCTTGCTGGTAATGGGTCTGTTCAGATTTTCTATATCTTCCCATTTCAGTTGTGGTAGCTTGTAAATTTCCAGGAATGCATCCATTTCTTCCAGATTACCTAATTTGTTGGCATATAGTTGCTCATAATATGTTCTTAAAATTGTTTGTATTCCTTGGTGTTGGTTATGGTCTCTCCCCTTTCATTCATGATTTTATTAATTTGGGTCCTTTCTCTTTTCTTTTTGATAAGTCTGGCTAGAGGTTTATTGATTTTATTGATTCTTTCAAAGAACCAGCTTCTAGTTTCGTTGATCTGTTCTACTGTTCTTCTGGTTCCTATTTCATTGATTGTTGCTCTAATCTTTATTATTTCTCTTCTTCTGCTTGGTTTAGGCTTTATTTGCTGTTCTTCTCCAGCTCCTTTAGGTGTAAGGTAGGCTTGTGTATTTGAGATTTTCCTAATTTTTTGAGAGAGGCTTGTATTGCAAATGTACTTTCCTCTTAGAACCTTGAACAGAAGTGTTTTCATTCTCGGGCGCCTGGGTGGCTCAGATGGTTAGGCGTCTGCCTTCGGCTCAGGTCATGATCTCAGGGTCCTGGGATCGAGTCCCGCATCAGGCTCCCTGCTCCTTGGGAGTCTGCTTCTCCCTCAGCTTCTCTCTCTCTCTCTCTCTCCCTCTCTTTCTCTCCTCCTCTGTCTCTCATGAATAAATAAATAAAATCTTTAAAAAAAAAGAAGTGTTTTCATTCTCATTAGTTTCCATGAATTTTTAAAATTATTTTTTAATTTCCATTTTTGACCCATTCATTCCTTAGTAGGATGTTCTTCAACCTCCAAGTATTTGAGTTCCTTCCAAATTTCCTCTTGTGATTGAGTTCCAGTTTCAAAGCATTGTTGTCTGAAAATATGCAGGGAATAATCCCAATGTTTTGCTATCAGTTGAGACCTGATTTGTGACACAGTATGTGATCTATTCTGGAGAAAGTTCCATGTCCACTTCAAGAAGAATGAGTATTCTGTTGTTTTAGGATGGAGTGTTCTGTATCTATCCGTGAAGTCCATCTGGTCCAGTGTGTCTTTCAAAGCCCTTGTTTCTTTGTTGATCTTCTGCTTAGATAATCTGTCCATTGCTGTGAGTAGGATGCTTAAGTCCCTTACCATTAATGTATTATTATCAATGTGTTTCTTTACTTTGGTTATTAATTGGTTTATATAAGTGGCTGCTTCCATGTTGGGGACATAAATATTTACAATTGTTGGATCTTCTTGTTGGATAGACACTTGACGAATTATATAGTGTCCCTCTTCATCTCTTACTACAGTCTTTGGTTGTAAATCTAATTTGTCTGATGAGGATTGCTACCCTAGCTCTCTTTTGAGGTTCATTAGCATAGTGAATAGTTCTCCACCCCTTCACTTTCATTCTGGAGGTGCCTTTGGGTCCAAAACGAGTCTCTTGTAGACAGCATATGGATGGGTCTTGCTTTTTTATCCAATCTGAAACCCTTTGTCTTTTGACTGCAGCATTTATCCCATTTACATTCAGAGTAACTATTGAAAGATATGAATTTAGTGCCATTGTGTTGCTTGTAATTCCCTGTTTCTGTAGATTGTTTGTTTCTTCTGGTCTTTTTACTCTTGGGCTCTCTCTTCACTTACAGGATCCCCTATAATATTTCTTGCAGTGCTGACTTGGTGGTCACATATTCTCTCAGTTTCTGTCTGTCTTGGAAGGTCTTTTTCTCTCCTTCCAATCAGAATGAGAGTCTTGCTGGATAAAGTATTCTTGGCTGCATGTTCTTCTCATTTAGTACCCTGAATATATCATGCCAGCCCTTTCAGGCATGCGAGGTCTGTTTTTCTGTTTTGTTTTGTTTTTTATTTAATTTAATTTTATTATGTTTTGTTAGTCACCATACAATACATCATTAGTTTTTGATGTAGTGATCCATGATTCACTGTTTTCATATAACACCCAGTGCTCCATGCAGTAAGTGCCCTCCTTAATACCCATTACTGGGCTAATGCATCCCCCACCCTCTTCCCCTCTAAAACCCTCAGTTTGTTTCTTGGAGTCCATAGTCTCTCATGGTTCATCTCCCCCTCCAATTCCCCCCCTTGATTTTTCCCTTCCTTATCCTAATGTCCTCCATGCTATTCCTTATGTTCCACAAATAAGTGAAACCATATGATAATTGACTTCCTCTGCTTGACTTATTTCACTTAGCATAATCTCCTCCAGCCCCATCCCTGTTGATGTAAAAGTTGGGTATTCATCCTTTCTGATGGCTGAGTAATATTCCATTGCCTATATGGACCACATCTTCTTTTTTTTTTTTTTTTTAAGATTTCACTTATTTATTTGACACAGAGAGAGGAAGATAGAGAGAGAGAGCACAAGCGGGGGAGCGGCAGGCAGGCAGAAGGAGAGGGAGAAGCAGGCTCTCCGCTGAGCAAGGATCCCAATGCGGGACTCAATCCCAGGACCCTGGGATCATGACCTGAGCTGAAGGCAGCCGCTTAACCAACTGAGCCACCCAGGCGCCCCTGAACCACATTTTCTTTATCCATTCATCTGTTGAAGGGCATCTTGGCTCTTTCCACAGTTTGGCTATTGTGGACATTACTGCTGCGAACTTTGGGGAGCATATGGCCCTTCTTTTCACTACATCTGTGTCTTTGGGGTAAATACCAGTAGTGCAATTGCTGGGTCATAGGGTAGCTCTATTTTTAAATTTTTGAGGAACCTCCACACTGTTTTCCAAAGTGGCTGTACCAACTTGCATTCCCACCAACAGTGTAAGAGGGTTCCCCTTTCTCCACAACCTCTCCAACATTTGTTGTTTCTTGCCTTGTCAATTTTTGCCATTCTAACTGGTGTAAGGTGGTATCTCAGTGTGGTTTTGATTTGAATTTCCCTGATGGCTAATGATGATGAACACTTGTTCATGTGTCTGTTAGCCATTTGTATGTCTTCTTTTGAGAAGTGTCTGTTCAGGTCTTCTGCCCATTTTATGACTTATTTGGTTTTTGGGTGTTGAGTTTGGGATGTTCTTTATAGATCTTGGAAATCAGTGCTTTGTACATAGTGTCATCTGCAAATATCTTCTCCCATTCTGTGGGTTGAACCTCATATATATATATATATATATATATATATATATATATATATATATATATATATATATATATACAGAACATTCCACCCTAAAACAACAGAATACTCATTCTTCTCGAGCACACACAGAACTTTCTCCAGAATAGACCACATACTGTTTCACAAATCAGCTCTCAACTGATACCAAAAGATTGAGATTATTCCATGCATATTCTCAGACTATAATGCTTTAAAATTGGAACTCAATCACAAGAAAAAATTTGGAAGAAATTCAAACACTTGGAAGCTAAAGACCACTCTGTTCAAGAATGTTTGGGTCAACCAGGAAATCAAAGAAGAACTTAAACAATTCATGGAAACCAATGAGAATGAAAACACATTGGTCCAAAATCTATGGGATACTGCAAAGACGGTCCTAAGGGGGAAATACATAGCCATCCAAGTCTCACTCAAAAAAAAATAGAAAAAAACCTGAATTCACCAACTAACTTTACACCTTAAAGGACTAGAGAAAAAGCAACAAATGATGCCTAAGCCACACATTAGAAGAGAAATAATTAAGATTAGAGCAGAGATCAATGAATTAGAAACCAGAAACACAGTAGATCAGATTAACAAAACTAGAAGCTGGTTCATTGAAAGAATTAGTAAGATCGATAAACCACTTGCCAGACTTATCCAAAAGAAAAGAGAAAGGACCCAAATTAATAAAATTATGAATGAAAGGGGAGAGATCATGACTAACATTAAGGAAATAGAAACAATTATTAGAAATTATTATCAACAACTATATGCCTATAAATTGAGCAACCTGGAAGAAATGGATGCCTTCCTGGAAACCTATAAACTCCCAAGACTGAAACAGGAAGAAATTGACAAACTGAATAGACCAATAACCAGTAACGAGATTGAAGCAGTGATCCTCCCAAAAAACAAGAGTCCAGGGCCTGATGGATTCCCTGGGGAATTCTACCAAACATTCAAAGAAGAAATAATACGTATTCTACTGAAGCTGTTTCAAAAAATAGAAACAGAAGGAAAACTTCCAAACTCATTCTATGAGGCCAGCATTACTTTAATCCATAAACCAGACCCCATCAAAAAGGAGAATTTCAGACCAATATCCCTGATGAATATGTATTCCAAAATTCTCAACAAAATCCTAGCTAATAGGATCCAACAATACATTAAAAGGATCATCCACCATGACCAAGTAGGATTTATCCCCGGGATGTAAAGTTGGTTCAACATTCGCAAATCAATCAATGTGATAGAACACATTAATAAGAGGAGAAAGAAGAACCATATGGTCCTCTCAATTGATGCAGAAAAAGCATTTGACAAAATACAACATCCTTTCCTGAATAAAACTCTTCAGAGTATAGGAATAGAGGGAACATTCCTCAAGTTCATAAAACCCATCTATGAAAACCCACAGTGAATATCATCCTCAATGGGAAAAGCTGAGAGCCTTTCCCTTAAGATCAGGAACACATCAAGGATGCCCACTCTTACCACTATTGTTCAACATAGTACTAGAAGTCCTAGCAACAGCAATCAGACAACAAAAAGAAATAAAATGTATTCTAATTGACAAAGAAGAAGTCAAACTCTCTTCACAGATGACATGATACTTTATGTGGAAAACCCAAAAACTCCACCCCCAAATTACTAGAACTCATACAGCAATTCAGTAATGTGGCAGGATACAAAATCAATGCACAGAAATCAGTTACTTTCTTATACATTAACAATGCAACTGTAGAAAGAGAAATTAGAGAAACGATTCCATTTACAATAGCACCAAAAACCATAAGATACCTCAGAATAAACTTAACCAAAGAGGTAAAGGATCTATACTCTAGGAACTACAGAACACTCATGAAAGAAATTGAAGAAGACACAAAAAGATGGAAAAGCATTCCATGCTCATGGATCAGAAGAATAAACATTGTTAAAATGTCCATGCTACCCAGAGCAATCTATACCTTCAATGCCATCCGATCAAAATCCCAATGACATTTTTCAAGTGCTTGAACAAACAATCCTAAAATTTGTATGGAATCAGAAAGACCCCGAATCACCAGGGAAATGTTGAAAAAGAAAAACAAAGCTGGGGGCATTACGTTGCCTGATTTCAAGCTATATTACAAAGCTGTGATCACAAAGACAGCATGGTACTGGCACAAAAACAGATATATAGACCAATGGAAAAGAATAGAAAGCCCAGATATGGACCCTCAACTTTATGGTCAAATAATCTTTGACAAAGCAGGAAAAAATATTCAATGGAGAAAAAAACAGTCTCTTCAATAAATGGTGCTGGGAAAATTGGACAGCTGTATACAGAAGAATGAAACTCAGCCATTCTCTAACACCATACACAAAGATAAACTCAAAATGGATGAAGGACCTCAATGTGAGACAGGAATCCATCAAAATCCTAGAGGAGAACATAGGCAGTAACCTCTTCGATATCAGCCACAGCAACTTCTTTCAAGATACCTGTCCAAAGGCTAGTGAAGCAAAAGCAAAAATGAACTTTTGGGACTTCATCAAGATAAAAAGCTGCACAGCAAAGGAAACAGTCAGGATATAGGTCTGTTGATAGGTCTGATGTTAGTCTGATGTCTCTGTAGGTTAGGAACTTCTTGTCTTGAGCTATTTTCAGGATTTTCTCTTTGTCTCTGAAATTTGCAAGCTTCACCGTTATAAGTCGGAGTGTTGATCTATTTTTATTGATTTTTGGGAGATGGTCCTCTCTACGTCTTGGACATGAATGTCTGTTTCCTTCCCCAGATTAGGAAAATTCTCAGCTACGATTTGCTCAAATATACCTTCTGGAGCTCTCACTCTCTCTTCACCCTCAGGCATCCAAATAATTTTGATGTTGGTAAGTTTCATGGCATTACAGGTTTCTCGAAGCCTCTCCTCATGGGCTATTAGTTGTTTTTCTCTCTTTTCCTCAACTTCCTTCCTTTCCATCAACCTGTCTTCTAGATCACTTACTTCTCTTCTGCCTCATTTACCCTAGCTGTTAGAGCATCCGATTTAGACTGCATCTCAGAATATTTTTAATTTTGGCCTGATTAGATCTCATTTCTGCACTAAGAGATTCTCCAGTGTCTTTTATGCTTTTTTCAGCACAGCTATTAAATTTATAATTGTTATCCTGAATTCCATTTCTGGCATTTATTTATATCCATATCGATTAGATCTGTGGCAGAGAACATTTCCTCTGGTTCTTTCTTTTATTGCGAATTCCTCCTTCTAGTCATTTGCCCAGAGAAGAATGGATGAGCGAGTGAGCAGAATCAAAAATATCAACCACAACCCAAGCACAATACACACAAGCAGATCCAAAGAATTCAGAAACCCAAACAGAAAAGCAAACAAAAACAAAACAAAACAAAATAAAAAGGAGGGGGAGAGAGAATATAATTTCACAGGGTGGACAAAATAGGGTGATCCTGTTGTTCCTTAGTGTATTTTGGTTTGTATGTTTGAAGACACTAAATCCCAAAATTCCAAAGAAAGCAAAACATATATATACAAAAATATAATTGAATAGAGTGAAAGGAGACCAAAAATGAAGATTACATCTATAAAATGTAGATGTAAAAAATGAAAGTTGAAAAGTGACTTAAAAACAAAGAGTTGATAATATAAGAAACTAGTTGAAAGGGGAAATGGAAAATTTTAGACTGAAAGATAAATGAATCATGAGAAAAAAACCTCAAGTTCTATATACTATTTCCCCTTAGCACTGAATCTGAAAACTTGTTCACCTGTCTTTCCAGTTGGTCTTCTAGGGGAGGGGTCTGCTGTGCTGCTTCTCAGGTGTCTTTGCCTGGGCAGAGTTGCACCACCCCTTGCCAAGGGGCTGGGCTCAGTGTAAGCTGGTCCTCTATGTGGCTTTTGTTCCCTGAAGGCTTTCCATGCCTCTTTAGATGATAAAAATAAAAATGGCTGTGCCCAATCTCCAGCCCCAGAGTCGAAAGATCCCAGCCCTTCTTCCTCAGTAAACCCTCTGGGATAAACGGTCTTCACATTTGTGTGTGCCAAACTCCAAAGACTCATGTGGTATATGCCCACAGTGATCCTCCTGAGGGGGAGTCTGAGGGTCCTGCATTATTGCCCTTTGTGGGTCCTGACATTGAGAACACTCAAGGATCATGTGAGTACCCAATCCACCCTGCCCCGGGGGACAGCTGAGTGTCACCAGGTACTGTCTTTTATGGGGCCTCTGCCCTGAGAGCTGTTGCTTGGTTGTGGGTGCACCATTTCTACCCCTCCCAGGGGATGAAGGACAGTCCCTACTTTCCAGTCCATTGCAGGGTGCCCAGGCAGAAAGCAGTCACCAATCAGTCCAGCTCACAGTTTATGGCCAACTAAGCTGAGAGCCCCCTCCTGGGCTTGCTGACCATAACTAGTTTCCCTGCTCCACTGCTTGGGAATTCTACCGACTTAGGCACTCCTGTTAGGTCTGTGACTTCTGGGATTCTGAGACCACACTGACACACCTAGAATTCTGCCCTTTCATCCCCTGAGACCCTTTCAGGCAGGGATGTCCCTCACTGGAGCAGATTTCTAAGGGTTCTGGTTTTGCCCTCCAGGGCTATATCACTTTCTGGTAGCTAGCTTATAGAGGCTCCCTCCCCTCTCCTTTTATCTTCTGATACCTCCCCTCAGATTCACTCCTCCTACTTTGGAAAAAGTGGTCACTTTTCTAATTGTAAATTTCCAGATATTCTTTTCTTACATCTCAGGCTGAATTCATGAGTGTTCAGAATGGTTTGATAGTTATCTAGCTAAATTCAAGGGACCGGATGAAACAAGGTCCCCTACACCTCCACCATCTTGCTTCCTCTCAGAGTTTGACTTCTCCTTTGCCAATTTGGATGCCTTTTATTTCTTTTTGTTGTCTGATTGCTGAAGCTAGGACTTCCAGTACTATATTGAATAACAGTGGTGAAGTGGACATCCTGTCATGTTTCTTTTTTTTTCTTCAAGATTTTACTTATTTATTTGACAGAGAGAACAAGAGAGCACAAGCAGAGGGAGAGGGAGAAGCAGGCTCCCTGCTGAGTAGGGAGCCTGATGTGGGGTTCAATCCCTTCAGGCAGACGCTTAACTGACTGAGCCACCCAAGCACCCCCTCACTACCATCAAGTTTCTAACATTAGGGGAAAAGCTCTCAGGTTTCCCCTGAGAATGATATTCACTGTGCGTTCTTCATATATGGCTTTTATGATATTGAGGTATGTTCCTTCTATCCCTACACTCTGGAGAGTTTTTATCAAGAAGGGATGCTGTATTTTGTCAAATACTTTTTCTTTTTTTTTTTTTTTGCAAATGCTTTTTCTGCATCGATTGAGAGAATCATATGGATCTTGTCCTTTTATTAGTGTAGTTTATCATATTGATTGATTTGCACATATTGAACCACCCTTGTAGCCCAAGAATAAATCTCACTTGGTCATGGTGAATAATCATTTTAATATACTGTGGGATCTTATTAGCTAGTATCTTGATGAGTGCATCCATGTTCATCAGCGATATTGGTCTATATTTCTCCTCTTTGGTGGGGTCTTTGGTTTTGGGACCAAGGTAATGCTGGCCTCATAGAACAAGTTTGGAAGGTTTCCTTCCATTTCTATCTTTTGAAACAGCTTCAGAAGAATTAATACCTATTAATACCTAAGGATAGGTA